>NC_056726.1:1304317403-1304404903 GCF_019279795.1 Protopterus annectens
CTTTGGGGCTACCTGAGATAGGTGTTTGGGAGGCAGCCCTGCGGGATAGATATGCTCTTTGGGGTGAGAAGTTTTCACTGAACCTGTCTGCCAGGATATTGGCGATGTCTGGGGTTCAGTGATTTGTCGTTTGGGAGCACTCGCAGCTAGATTGCTTTCGGGTGGAGAAGTTTTAAAAACCTGTCTGCCAGGATATTGGCCTGGATTTTCTTTTTTGAGTTGGTTTTGTAGAATCAACTCAGAACAAGTCTGGGAGTTGCACCCAGGTTTTACATAACTGAAAAAACTTTATGATTTTTTGTGCTTGCAATTTTTCTTTGAAGCTGCTTGGAGGTTACAGGATGGAATTTTTTGATGATCGGATCTTCCTTAGAGACTTCCATCATGTGAGTCTTCATTAGTGCGTTTATTGTTGCAGTTTACCACTGGTCCACTACCCTGGGCCTTGGGATTGGTCTTGGTTTTGAGATTGTCCATGTTCTGGAGAGTTTTCAGTGGTTTTATATAGGATTTGCAGTTTGGGCCGAGTTCCACTGGCCCTGGGGCCTTCAAGGGATCTGGTTTTGAGAAGTGAGAAGTTTGCTTTTGAATTTTAATGTGGTTTTCTGGATTGGGGTGGGGTGGGATGTGGACATAGTGAAATTAATTTTGGTCTATCTTACCAATAACTATACTTCTGGTGTGGGCTAGAGTCCCCATTTGTAATGTCAGGTTGTTGAGTTCCCATTGTGGGTGGTGACTATTGTATTTAGTTTATAATTTCCAGAACCTTTGGGCTAAGGTGCTGGGGCTTGAGTTATGCTCCCAGTTGTTTGGGTATTGAAGTTGAATATAATGGTGTTCAAGAGATCTTCAGTTCTCCAGTTCAGAGTATTCCAATCCCATGTAGAAGTCTTCTGTTCTCCATTCAGATCTAACAACCAGACAAATAGGTTCAAAGCACAGGAATGTCTAGCACAGCACTCATGCCCAATCAAAAGAGTCAGGAATCATGCAGTCTGCTCCTTCACTCTCTGTCCATATTGCAGAAATATTTATATCTTTCCAATATCCTTCATTTTCCACAATCCATTTGATATATATAGTATTAAGTATATATATATATATATATATATATATATATATATATATATATATGGGTTTATAAGATCGACATTCATTTGGTCAACAGCTCCATTTGGGAAAGTATTCAAGGCACATAACATTCCTTTACCCCAATGTTGTGCGACCCGGGTTGGTATATATAGCTAAGGTGTGGGGACACACCCACATTGGGTTGATTGGGTAAAGCCCCACCTATTACCATTTAAAAATGAAAATACAACAAATTACTTTTAAACAAATGAATCCACTATATGTCATCCAGGGTTCAGCAACTTGGAGGGAAATCCTGTATGTCCTTGAATCTGGTTTTGACCAAATGAGCTGTCGACCAAATAATATGATCAAATGGTCTGTCGATCTTCTGAGGTAGACCCATATATACATGTGTGTCTGTTTGTGTTTGTTTTGTGTGTTTTATATATATATATATATATATATATATATATATATATATATATATATATATATATATATATAATATGCTATTTATATTACCACATCTCAGTATTTGAATGTTTAATTATAAATTATTATATTATTAAATGGTATAATAATATATATATAATATATATTTCATATGAAAGTTTTCCAATATTTAAAACTCCAGATGATAAAATGAATTAAGTACAAAATTCTTTTTTTTTTTGTATAATAATATTTTTGAATCATTTTCTATAAAATTCCAAATCTATTCTCAAGATGATAATCTTATGCACTTCATTTGGTCAAATCTGCCATAACATTTATGAAGATGATTTCCACTGATTTAATTTTCCTTGGTGGAATTCAAAATCTTTAGCATGGATTATCTTTTCTTTTATAATTTAGGCTGTTTTATGTGCCAATACGTTTCTGAGGGTTCCTGCTTGTACCACTGATTTAAATTTTTCCCTTGTGACTCATATTTTAGCATATTCATCTCCTTTTTAATTTGCTTATAGGGGAATACATTTCTAGGGGTTCCTTCATTGAGAATCTACTGGAAATATTCGTTCTATCTGCTTAGATACTCTCCAGAACAGATTGCTACTCTCATTACGGCAGCCTCTGACATTTTTTTCTTTTCTTGCTTGCTGCCAGTAACTTCTTTGATCCATCTTATTCTTCCAGAAGCTGATAAATTACTCTATGCCTTTTTTTCTTGAGACTGCTGCCTTAGCCTCTTTCTAGCCTGCCAGTAATCCTTTAATGTCCATCTTGCCATGGCCCCAACATCTTCTCACATCTTTTTTTAACTGGCTTCTCATTCTCACTTATCTTTTTTATTTGCTTTTGCATAAATACTTTACATATGGATTCATCTTCACATATCTGTTTTGTGAATCATTCCTCATTGGCTCCTTTATTCCTTTTTCTTGAGGAACTACAGCCTTGGATTTTAACACATGTGCTTATTTCGAATTTGGTCTTTGTAATCGTTGGTGACCTTAGAGCACCTCCAACCACTACTTGCAGCAGACTGTAGCCACCAGGAGTGAGAATATAAAGCAATGTCAGGAGTATCTAGTTTGCAATTCTTGGGACAGTGCTTGTCACTGCAAACTAGTTGTCCTGTGGGCAGCTAGGCATTGATGACATTTCAATCATATCTTTACAGGAAAAATGTCACTCAAGGTGTTGGTGTCTGTACAGGGTACTGCCAAACACTTGGGGGGAAACTAATAAATAGACGCTGAATATATCAGGATAAAGTATTTAGGCAGAAATTCTGATGTTAGAAACAAATCATGCAGTACTTACTGAAAACAAAGAAATAGCTTGTCAAGAATGATGAAAAGAGGGAGGTCGTGTGACTGGCTACTGCCTGGCTATTACTAGTGCTGGTCTCACCACAGCTTCACTCTGCTGGGATGCAGCAGAAGCAAAACAAAAGCACCAATCCCAAGATGAGAAGCAAGCCACAGCCTGTTTATTGATCCACAGTCTTGTCCCAGATGATTCAATGGTCTGTAAGCTTGTTGTAGCCTTTGCCTGGTAGATGCCTTGACTAGCAACCAGACCAGTCAGGAGCATCAAGCACAGCAAAGGAATGTCTAGCACAGGCACTCACTGCCCAATCAGAAAGAGTCAGGAATCAGTGCAGTCTGCTCCTTCACTCTCTGTCCATATTGCAGAAATTATTTATATTCTTCCAATACTTCTCCACTTTTCCACAATCCACATATACATATACACACATATATATATATATATATATATATATATATATATATATATATATATATATATATATATATATATATATATCTATATATATACATATATATATATGGGTCTACCTCAGAAGGTCGACAGGCCATTTGATCAACATTCATTTGGTCGACAGCTCATTTGGTCAAAAACCAGTATTCAAGGCACATAACAGGGATTTTCCTCCCTTCCCAATGTTGTGCGACCCTGGAGTTGGTATATATATAGTTAGAGGGGTGTGGGGGACACAGCCTCCCACGTTGGGGGGTATGGGGGCAAAGCCCCCACCTATTACCGTTTAAAAACATGAAAATACAACAAAAACTACACATTTTAAACAAATGCGCCCCCCACACCCCCACCTAACTATATATACCAACTACAGGGTCACACAACATTGGGGAGGGGGACAAATCCCTGTTATGTGCCTTGAATACTGTTTTTTGACCAAATGAGCGGTCGACCAAATGAATGTCGATCAAATGGTCTGTCGATCTTCTGAGGTAGACCCATATATACATGTGTGTGTGTGTGTGTGTGTGTGTGTGTGTGTGTGTGTGTGTGTGTATATATATATATATATATATATATATATATATATATATATATATATATATACACACACACACACACACACACACACACACACACACACACATATATATATATATATATATATATATATATATATATGTATAGAGCAAATCTGCTTTGGTTATTTTACCACATCTCCAGTATTTAGAAATGTTTAACTTACTAAATTTTGATATTTGAAATGGTGTAATAAACCTTCTCTGAATAGATTTCCATATGAAAATTTTCCAATATAAATCTGAGGATGATAAATCTATAGAATTCAGTATCAAAATTCTGTTTTTTTTTTCATGAGATAGATATTCTGCCTCTTTTGGTTCAGTAAAATTCAAAAATCTATTGTCAAGATTACTTTTATTGTTATGCACTTAACACTTTGGTCATATCTGCCATAACATCATCTGAACCTGCTGTTACCACTGATTTAATTTTCCTTGGTGGACTTCATACTTTTTTTAGCATGGGTTCATCTTCCTCTTTTAATTTAGACTGTGTATGTGGCAGTACAGTTTCTGTGGGGTTCCTTCATTCAGAATCTACTGGAAGTATTCATTCCATCTGCTCTAGATATCCTCTGGCCTAGTAAACAGATTGCTGCATCCCTCATGAACGGCAGCCTCTAACTATTTTTTTTTTTTTTTTTATCTTTTAGTCTATGCCTTGGAATCTGGGCGGCCACGGTGGTGCAGTGGTTAGCATTGTCACCGCACAGCAAGAGGTTCTCAGGTTCGATCTTCGGCTAGGGTGCCTTCTGTGTGGAGACTACATGTCCTCCCTGTGGTCACGTGTGTTTTCTTCGGGTGCTCCAGTTTCCTCCCACTTCCCAAAGACATGTTGTAGGTGGATTGGACACTCCAAATTGGCCCTAGGTGTGTGTGTGCCTTCCGTGGAAGGTTGGGTGCCGGGCTGGCAACTCAACACTGTAAAACTCCACTGCCAAACATGAGCAGACAGGTGATCCGCTGTGGCGACCCCTAACCAGGAAAAGCCGAAAGAAGTCTTTGCCTTGGAATCTGACAGAACTTCTTTGATCCATCTGCTGAGTTACTTTCCAGAAGCTGATAAAGTTGTTTTTTGCCATTGAGACTGTTGCCTTAGCCTCTTTGCTAGCCTGCCAGTAATCCTTTTTAACCTGATCCATCTTGCCATCCCCCAACATCTTCTCACATTCCTTCTTTCTTATCTTAACTACTAGGACTTTTGCATTCCACAAACATCTTTCTTTATTTGCCTTGTTTGCATAAATGACTATATTACGTATGTATTCTACCATCTTCACATATTCTGCTTTGTGACACTGGCATTCCTCTTTGGCTCACCTTATTTCCTTTTCTTCTTGAGGAACTACAGCCTTGGATATTTCCTTGAACACATGTGCTTTCACTTCAGTCAACATTTAGGTTTAGCTTAATCGTTGTTGACCTTAGAGCAGCTCCAACCATTACTTGCAGCAGACTGTGGCCACCAGGGGTTTATATTTTAGGCTGACTATTTCAATGGTGGTGACTTTGCAATCTCTGATTTGACCCCAATGCCGTTTCCTGATTATGAGAAAGTTTTCAAGAATTGCATGTTGGCCACTCTTGTATGTATCTGGTGATTGTCTCTCATGGCAAACCATCACTTGGTGGCCCATAAGCAATTTCTGTTTTCCAAACTAAACAGACCAAAGCAAATGTCATATGCTGTTTTATCTCTTTGAGCATGAGCATTTAGGTCCTCTATTATCAAGACTAAGTCATATTGTCCTTCTGTCTAAAGGAGATCCTGAAAGTGTTGCATAAATGCCACTGCCTTCTTTTACTTTTCATAGTGACCTGCATTGAGCATAACTTCAGATCAAAACTGCTCTATCTTTACCCTGTATTCAGATTGCCAATAATCTGTCAATGGTTCTAATGACACCACTGTCCACAGAAGACTCACTCTTGCCACAATTCCCACACAGTTTCTGGTATGTTCTTCCCCTTGTAACAGACTCCACAGGACTTAGCAATGCTGTCTTCTACCTTGTGTCCTACATATACAGAATATCCAGTCATCGCCTTACCATCAATACATCCACTTCCAGGCAGCATCTCATCACTGACCCAATATTCAATGTAGTAATCCTTAGCTCATTTTAGCAGGTTGATTGTTTTGTATTCTGTGGTCACTCAGCAGGACTATACCAGGTAACCCAATCTGCACAACTGGCCAGCCTGGAGCTTCCTGAATCAGCACTGCTGAACTTTATGTCAGGCACACACACTGGCTAACAGGTGCACATGGACCCCTCGCTCCATTATCATGGGTCCCTAGCATATGTCAAAGTTTGCCAGATCCTCAAGCCACTTAGCACCAACAAATTCCCTTTCCCCTGTAGGGAATATTAGTCAACGTGATTAAGTCACCCAGAGCCTATTTTCACACTATTTGGGGAAACCACAGTTAATGCCAAAGGCAGTTGCTCCCATCCACCATCACCCCCGTAGGCACCACCTAAAGTCTATACTGCTGTCCATAACACCATTCATTTTTGGGTGTATTCTGTTGGCAGACCTCTCAAGCTCAACTGGGAATCTGGTACCTAATATTTTTGAGGTGGAGGGGGTGCAGGCAAATAGAAAGGGCAGGTTAGAACCAAAAAAGTACAGAACAAAAATAAAGAGGTGGAGTGAGAGAAACACAGAGAATGTAGTGAAAGTTTGTGTGTGTGTGTGTGTGTGTGTGTGTGTGTGTGTGTGTGTGTGTGTGTGTGTGTGTGTGTGTGTGTGTGTGTGTGTGTGTGTGTGTGTGCTCACAGACATGTGCAGAGGTGCAGGCAGCACATTTGTACAATAAAGCAATGTCCTATGTGGGATTAATCTTAATCTAAATGCATCTATTGCAACAGCCTCTTCTGAATGTTTACATTATTTTAGAGCAATGCATGTATTTACACTGTTTTTATGTTGATGGTATTACTCAATGTTTTATTGCAGACATCAGTAGTGCTCATTGGATACCCAAGGTTAATTTTCAGGCCCAGGCACAATATGGTCAAACTAGAAATATTGCGGAGCATGAAATAGATAAGAAACACAGAACATCTGTAAAAGATACATATGTTCTGTCTATAATAGTTACATTTGCCTTTCTTCACAGGAATGCAGTCCTGTAACCACATGGATTGGAATACGTCTGTCAACATCATGACCCTCAGCTATTACAAAATATATCTAGCATGTGTTCCAGGAATAATGTGTCATATATTCTGTCATGTTAGATTGTCCGTCAAGGCCTTTAGAACTTTACACTTGGCTTTTCTTGATTTAGAACTAGTTATACAAATAACCTCCATGTTTAGAATTTTTAAAACTTTCCTGGCTCCTCACAATTAGGCCACTGATAGCAATAATAAATCCTTCCCTTAACACCAGATAAAGGTAAATTAACAGATACAGGTTTTGCTTATGTGAAAAGGGTCTTTGACTCTTTAAATCACTTACTTATCATAAACCATCACCAATTTGGCATTGTCATGGCAGTCTGTCACAATGCAAGAAATTAACTAAGCAGAATCTAAGGTCACAAGGTAATCTCAACAGAAATACACAACCAGTAGGAACTCCTAAAGGCTATCATAGCCTTATTCTCTTAACTGTGTATTATATTAACTTCTGTTCACACAATAAGTAATTTTTAACACCATTGTAAAACTATTTTATATTCAGATTACTTGGTTCTTATTTAGGAATGGTCCCTCACTTTCCAGCATGTTCATCTCATATTTTCATGGAGAAGAAATTAATAAGAAGTGCACTTTTAATCCTTCGCTAGTTACTAAGGCAAAATAAACTAAACCTGAAAGTATAAAATAGATGTATCCCAGGGTGAGGAAACATTTACAGAATGAATAAATGTGCTTGTTAATCTGGGCTCAGGTGCCACATCTAAACTGCACCACAGTTTTGACCTGTAGTGCATAGAGGGACTAGGTTGAGGGGATGCAAGACTCGCATATGATAACTTATTACTAGCATTTTTACCACCATCATGAAACATATGCATGTCATTCTTACTGGGGTTCTGCCCTAATCTAGGTTTATTTTATTTACTTACATAGTGCTTGATAACATTAACAGAAGACCAGTCCAAACTGATCCTTTTAAAGGTATAACTTGGGCCACAATGAAAATGGAGATACAGACAACCGGTCAAGATATTCAGTATAATGTACATATAAAACACAATTATACAGAGAGCAGCTAACACACAGAGCACACAACAAACATAACAGGGAAGAGATTACCTAATGGGATTTTTATTGAATGCACATTAATTCAAACAGAGCACTGCTATATCCCTAATGCCAGTAGACCAAATGCAGAAAGGCTATAGTCAAAAGGCCAAATGCTGAAAACCTGGAAGTATGTTTGACTGAAATATAATACTATGAATATGTCAGCATGTATACATAGTAAAACACCAACCCTGGAATTCATTAAAGTGCCTAGCATGAGCCATATGGCTTAAGTTAGAATGGCCCTTCTCACAATGTGCCCATTTGCTATTCGGAGACATGTTATCCACTATGAGGTAAGACCTCATTATTGGCTAATTAGTATGTCTCTTGATTTGCACTTACTGCCACAACACGAAGCTCATTGTTGATCTGCATGTCATTGTAGTAAACTGCTGCTCATGTAGGCTGTGGCATTTCTCCCCAAGTCACCCTCTCAAACAGACACGTACACACACGGGTCTATATCACGTTGTCAAAATGGAAAATAGCGACCAGCTATAATATCAAAAATGCCATTTATTGAAATGTGT
Organism: Protopterus annectens; assembly: GCF_019279795.1. NCBI lineage: Eukaryota > Metazoa > Chordata > Ceratodontiformes > Protopteridae > Protopterus > Protopterus annectens. Next base: position 1,304,326,089 of record NC_056726.1, read on the forward strand.
TTTGTGGGGTCATGGTACAGTGGGGTTTGGAATATTTGCCCTTTCCTGACTGTAATGCAAGCTTGGAGTTGGTATATATAATTAGCGGGGGTGCTCAGCCCCCCACAAGAACAACTTTGATGAACAGCCTTTTTCGATATTGCAGCCATTCGCTATTTTCTTGATTCAACAATGTGATAGAGACACACACGCACACACACACGCACACACACACACACACACACACACACACACACACACACACACACACATACACAAACACACACACACACACACACACACACACACACACACACACACACACACACATACGCCATACCTCTCAAGCTCTTACCACAAGAAATCTGGACAAAGTCTGACATAATGGGGGAAAAGGTCCAAAAACGAGGACAGATTTTAAATATTGCTTTTATAGACTTAAAAAGTTGCTAGAATAACATGATTTCTGTTAGCATTCATTTTTCTGAAGGATATGAAGTCTGAAACTCAAATACATGTCACTATTTAGTGACTTTAATCCTTAGATCATCCCAGTGATTTGTCAAAAAACAGAGTTTTTATGAGGATCAAACCAAAAAATATGAGGCAAAAATCTGGACAGTCTGCAAAAATCTGTACAGCTGAGAGGTATGACACACACACACACACACACACACACACACACACACACACACACACACACACACACACACACACACACACACACACACACACACACACACACACACACACACACACACACACACACACACACACACACACACACACACACACAGACACACGAGTCCCTGTACCTGTCCTTCCCTACCTGCCATCCTGTGCTTGCCCATACCCCTATAATAGTTTGAGAGCAATTACAGCATGTTTATGTTAGGCTCTGGTGGTCTAATATATCCCCCTCCCTTCAATCTCTGTACACCATTGGTGTCAGTATGGCACTTTACTCCATGTCATCCCTGATCCCAGTTGTGATGTTGGTGCCAGTATGGCACTTTACTCCATGTCATCCCCTATCCTAGTTATGATGTTGGTGCCAGTATGTCACTTTACTCCATGTCATCCCCGATCCCAGTTATGATGTTGCTGCCAGTATAGCACTTTATCCATGTCATCCCTGATCCCAGTTGTGATGTTGGTGCCAGTATGGCACTTTACTATATGTCATCCCCAATCCCAGTTATGATGTTGGTGCCAGTATGCCACTTTATCATCCCAGATCCCAGTTATGTTGTTGGTGCCAGTATGGCACTTTACTCCATGTCATCCCCGATCCTAGTTATCATGCTGGTGTCAGTATGGCACTTTATCCATGTCATCCCTGATCCTAGTTATGATGTTGGTGCCAGTATGGCACTTTATCATCCCCGATCCCAGTTATGTTGTTGGTGCCAGTATGGCACTTTACTACATGTCATCCCTGATCGTAGTTATGATGTTAGTACCAGTATGGCACTTTATCCATGTCATCCCCGATCCCAGTTATGATGCTGGTGCCAGTATGGCACTTTACTTCCTGTCATCCTTGATCCCAGTTATGATGTTGGTGCCAGTATGGCACTTTATCCATGTCATTCCCAGTCCCACTTATGATGTTGGTGCCAGTATGGCACTTTACTACATGTCATCCCCGATCCCAGTTATGATGTTGGTGCCAGTATGGCACTTTATCCATGTCATCCCGATCCCAGTTATGATGTTGGTGCCAGTATGGCACTTTATCTGTGTCATCCCTGATCCCAGTTATGATGTTGGTGCCAGTATGGCACTTTACTACATGTGATCCCTGATCCCAGTTGTGATGTCAGTACCAGTATGAAACTTTAAAAAACATTCTCTGGTGTCTTATGCACCCACTACCCCCTGATTCCTGTAATGTCATTGGTGACATTATGGCTCTTTAAGAACAATTCATGGTGTCTAGTAGTTTACCCCCCCGCCCAACCACATTTGTGTTAGGAGGTTGAATACAGCCTTTTGGCCATAATCAGTGCCAATATATTGTGGGCATGGCTATACTGATCTACACAGTCAAGTGAATTCTTGAATTGCTCACTCATATAGATGCCTTCCTGGAGGCGGTTCTGGGGAGAGAGCACATAGTGAATTAGCATCTACCTCTTCCTCAGAATACCTCATTAACATTCAGTACAGCCACAGGGTCAACCCTTCATGGTGCTAAACATCTTCATGTTAAAAGACCATACAGCACCATGTAAGGATGCTTGCTGAATTCGGGAAAGTAACTGCAGCATAGATAGTGGGGTCTACATGTCACGGTACCTTCTTAAAGTCATCCCTAAACATCAGCTTGTTACCTTGCAACACTATAAAACTTGACAACACTCGATTTACAATGGTCATTCTAACCTGAATTCTGAGTTATGGGCTATTGGGTATTCAAATGTTAGATTTTTAACTTGATATGCTTACTTTTCAATGGCCTTTGTACCTATATTCAATATCTGTATGTTGAGATGTATGTTGTAGCAGTATCTAGTGTGACATTATGTGAAAGGTTTTGATAAGTCTAATAGAACTGCACTGATGAAATTACTGGCATTAAGTTTTTTATGTATATATTTGATAAAGTCAAGTAGGCCTATGTTTTCTCCATGACTGAGCTGAAAGCTATGCTGAGTAGAAGAAATTAAACTGTGTTTTAGGAGATAGTTAGGAATGTACTGGTAGATGCAATTTGCCAGCATTTTAACAGCCGAAGTAATAAGACAGTAGGATAGTACTGGTTTACAGCTATAATGAAAAGTCACTTAAGACATTCGTTCCTGAAGTGCAAAACCTGCTTTCCCTGTTGGACTTCTTTATGTCTCTAGTGACATGGTAAGTGATGAAGAAAGCTAAAAAGATTCAAAACTTCAGGTGGAATATGATCCAGTTTTGTAAAAACAGATTTAAATCGCCTGATTAGTTTATGAAGCAATGAACTGTAGACTATTTAAATGATGAAACAGCCTTGGTTGTGGGTTTTTTTTGCTATGGATTCATTAGGGAGAGGACAAATAAGAATGACCATGGTGTAGAAGAGTGTCAACCGAGTTCCAATTTTTTTTAGGATTTTGAATGTCTGTGTTCATTGCTCAAGGACATATGTCTTTTTTGCCAGAATGCCATTTATTATTTTGAAGTGCATGAAGCTCTGCAGTTATGTTCTGAAATCAGGAAAAGATAAATGTTTGAAGTGCTTCCCTAGACTGAGACCTACTCAGGCATTTCATTTATACTTGTCTATGACTTCTAGGTCATTGTTTGAAGTCAGCCAGTAAGAACTTGGCTTCATTGACTTTCACCGTTGATGTGTCAGTTTTAAGGAGCTTGGCTTCATTGATTTTCACATGGACAATGATAGCTTTATAATGATGAGAGGCAGTTATTTGAGCATTGAAGAAGTGGTAAAAGAAGTAACCTCTGTGCAGTCTGTAGCTGACCCACCATTACTTCCACAATTGGACATAGTCCACAATAACAGAGTAGAGTAGACACAGACATCATATCAAAACTGATAGTCTAGTGCCATCCTCATATGGAATTGTATGGAATGCTTGGAATGCCTGTTCCAGTGGACACAAAGGTTTGTATAGCATTGACCCTCCTTACTATGGGAACCTTGTAATATTCATCAAGGGACACATTAGGTGTTTTGCAGGTACCCATATCATGAATCCTACGCTAGTTCATTGATGCAATACTACAGCATGTGGAAGATTGTGTGCATATCCCAAGAGCAGCAGTGGAAAAAGGCAGCATTATTTGGGCATTCTGTGATGGAGCCCATGTCCCACAGGATCTCTAAAAGATACATATGTTCTCTCTATACTAGTTAAGATTGCCTTTCTTCACAGGAATGCAGTCCTGAAACCACATGAATTGGAATACATCTGTCAACATCATAACCCTCAGCTATTACAAAATATATCTAGCATGTGTTCCAGGAATAATGTGTCATATATTCTGTCGTACTAGATTGTCCATCAAGTCTTTTAGAACTTTACACTTGGCTTTTCTTGATTTAGATCTAGTTATACAAATAACCTCCATGTTTAGAATTTTTTAAACTTTCCTGGCTCCTCACAGTTAGGCCACTGATAGCAATAATAAATCCTTCCCTTAACACCAGATAAAGGTAAATTAACAGATACAGGTTTTGCTTATGTGAAAAGAGTCTTTGACTCTTTAAATCACTTACTTATCACAAACCATCACCAATTTGGCATCGTCATGGCAGTCTGTCACAATGCAAGAAATTAACTAAACAGAATCTAAACTCGCAAGGTAATCTCAACAGAAATACACAACCAGTAGGAACTCCTAAAGGCTATCATAGCCTTATGCTCTTAACTGTGTAATATATTAACTTCTGTTCACACAATAAGTATTCTTTAACACCATTGTAAAACTATTTTATATTCAGATTGCTTTGTCTTATTTAGGAATGGACCCTCACTTTCCAGCATGTTCATCTCATATTTTCATGGAGAAGAATTTAAAAAAAAGTGCACTTTTAATCCTTCACTAGTTACTAAGGCAAAATAAACTAAACCTGAAGGTATAAAACAGAGGTGTCCCAGGGTGACAGAAACATTTACAGAATAAATAAATGTGCTTGTTAATCTAGGCTCAGGTGCCACGTCTAAACTGCACCACAGTTTTGACCTGTAGTGCATAGAGAGACTAGGTTGAGGGGATGCAAGACTCGCATATGATAACTTATTACTAGCATTTTTACCACCATCATGAAACATATGCATGTCATTCTTACTGGGGTTCTGCCCTAATCTAGGTTTATTTTATTTACTTACATAGTGCTTGGTAACATTAACAGAAGACCAGTCCAAACTGATCCTTTTAAAGGTATAACTTGGGCCACAATGAAAATGGAGATATAGACAAGCGGTCAAGACATTCAGTATAATGTACATATAAAACACAATTATACAGAGAGCAGCTAACACACAGAGCACACAACAAACATAACAGGGAAGAGATTACCTAATGGGATTTTTATTGAATGCACATTAATTCAGAAAGAGCACCGCTATATCCCTAATGCCAAATAGACCAAATACAGAAAGGCTATAGTCAAAAGGCCAAATGTTGAAAACCTGGAAGTATGTCTGACTGAAATATAATACTATGAATATGTCAGCATGTATACATAGTAAAACACCAACCCTGGAATTCATTAAAGTGCCTAGCATGAGCCATACGGCCTAAGTTAGAATGGCCCTTCTCACAATGTGCCCATTTACTATTCAGAGACATGTTATCCACTATGAGGTAAGACCTCATTATTGGCTAATTAGTATGTCTCTTGATTTGCACTTACTGCCACAACATGAAGCTCATTGTTGATCTGCATGTCATTGTAGTAAACTGCTGCTTATGTAGGCAGTGGCATTTCTCCCCAAGTCACCCTCTCAAACAGACACGTACATAAACGGTTCTATATCACGTTGTCAAATCGGAAAATAGCGAATGGCTATAATATCGAAAATGACATTCATTGAAATGTGTTTTCTGGGGTCACGGTACAGTGGGGATTGGAATATTTGCCCTTTCCTCACTGTAGTGCGATCTTGGATTTGGTATATATAATTAGCGGGGGATGTGGGGTGCTTAGCCCCCACCACAAGAACAAATTTGATGAACAGCTTTTTTCGATATTGTAGCCATTCGCTATTTTCCTGATTCGACAATGTGATATAGACACACACACACTCAAACACACACACACACACACACACACACACACACACACACACACACACACACACACACACACACACACACAGACGCCATACCTCTCAACGTCTTAGCACAAGAAACCTGGACAAAGTCTGATATAATGGGGGAAAGGGTCCAAAAATGAGGACAGATTTTAAATATTGCAATTATAAACTTAAAAAGTTGCTAGAATAACATGATTTCTGTTAGCATCAATTTTTCTGAAGGATATGAAGTCTGAAACTCAAATACATGTCATTATTTATTGACTAATCCTTAGATCATCCCAGTGATTTGTCAAAAAACAGAGTTTTTATGAGGATCAAACCAAAATTATGAGGCAAAAATCTGGATAGTCTGCAAAAATCTGTACAGTTGAGAGGTATGACACACACACACACACACACACACACACACACACACACACACACACACACACACACACACACACATGAGTCCCTGTACCTGTCCTTCCCGACCTGCCATCCTGTGCTTCCCCATAGCCCTATAATAGTTTGAGAGCAATTACAGCATGTTTATGTTAGGCTCTGGTGGTCTAATATATCTCCCGCCCTTCAATCCCAGTACACCATTGCTGCCAGTATGGCACTTTACTCCATGTCATCCCCAATTCCAGTTGCAGTGTTGGTGCCAGTATGACACTTTACTCCATGTCATCCCCAATCCTAGTTATGATGTTGGTGCCAGTATGGCACTTTACTCCATGTCATCCCCAATCCTAGTTATGATATTGGTGCCAGTATGGCACTTTATCCATGTCATCCCCGATCCCAGTTATGATGTTGGTGTCAGTATAACACTTTATCCATGTTATCCCTGATCCCAGTTGTGATGTTGGTGCCAGTATAACATTTTATCCATGTCATTCCCAATTCCAGTTATGATGTTGGTGGCAGTATGGCACTTTATCCATGCCATCCCCAATTCCAGTTATGATGGTGCCAGTATGGCACTTTATCCGTGTCATCCCCAATCCCAGTTATGCTGTTGGTGCCAGTATGGCACTTTTTCCATGTCATCCCCGATCCCAGTTATGATGTGGTGCCTGTATGGCACTTTATCCATGTCATCCCCAATTCCAGTTATGATGTTGGTGCCAGTATGGCACTTTATCCATGTCATCCCCAATCCCAGTTATGATGTTGGTGCCAGTATGGCACTTTATTATCCCCGATCCCAGTTATGTTGTTGGTGCCAGTATGATACTTTACTCCATGTCATCCCCAATCCCAGTTATGATGCTGGTGTCAGTATGGCACTTTATCAATGTCATCCCCAATCACAGTTATGATGCTGGTGCCAGTATGGACCTTCACTTCCTGTCATCCCTGATCCCACTTATGATGTTGGTATCAGTATGGCACTTTATCCATGTCATCCCCGATCCCAGTTATGATGCTAGTGCCAATATGGCACTTTATCCATGTCATCCCCGATCCCAGCTATGATGTTGGAATCAGTATGGCACTTTATCCATGTCATCCCCGATCCCAGCTATGATGTTGGTGCCAGTATGGCACTTTATCATCCCATATCCCGGTTATGTTATTGGTGGCATTATGGCACTTTACTCCATGTCATCCCCGATCCTAGTTTTGATGCTGGTGTCAGTATGGCACTTTATCCATGTCATCCTCGATACCAGTTATGATGATGGTACCAGTATGGCACTTCACTTCCTGTCATCCCTGATCCCAGTTATGATGCTGGTGTCAGTATAGCACTTTATCCATGTCATCCCTGATCCCAGTTATGATGTTGGTGACAGTATGGCACTTTATTTCCTCTCATTCCTGATCCCAGTTATGATGTTGGTGCCAGTATGGCACTTTACTACATGTCATCCCTGATCTTAGTTGTGATGTCAGTACCAGTATGGCACTTTATCCATGTCATCCCCGATCCCAGTTATGATGTTGGTGCCAGAATGGCACTTTATCCATGTCATCTCCAATCCCAGTTATGATGTTGGTGCCAGTATGGCACTTTACTTCCTGTCATCCCTGATCCCAGTTATGATGTTGGTGCCAGTATGGCACTTTATCCATGTCATCCCCGATCCAAGTTATGATGTTGGTGAAAGTATGGCACTTTACTACATGTCATCCCTGATCCCAGTTATGATGTTGGTACCAGTATGGCACTTAATCCATGTCATCCCCGATCCCAGCTATGATGTTGGTGCCAGTATGGCACTTTATCCATGTCATCCCCGATCCAAGTTATGATGTTGGTGAAAGTATGGCACTTTACTACATGTCATCCCTGATCCTAGTTGTGATGTCAGTACCAGTATGGCAATTTATCCATGTCATCCCCGATCCTAGTTATGATGTTGGTGCCAGTATGGCATTTTATCCATGTCATCCCCGATCCCAGTTATGATTTTGGTGCCAGTATGGCACTTTATCCATGTCATCCCCGATCCCGGTTATGATGTTGGTACCAGTATGGCACTTTACTACATGTCATCCCTGATCCCGGTTATGATGTTGGTGCCAGTATGGTACTTTATCCCTGTCATCCCCAATCCCAGTAATGATGTTGATGCCAGTATGGCACTTTATTTCCTGTCATCCCTGATCCCGGTTATGATTTTGGTGCCAGTATGGCACTTTATCTCTGTCATCCCCAATCCCAGTTATGATGTTGGTGCCAGTATCACACTTTATCATCCCGATCCCAGTTATGTTGTTGGTGCCAGTATAGCACTTTACTACATGTCATCCCTGATCCTAGTCATGATGTCAGTATTAGTGTAGCACTTTATCCATGCCATGAGGCAATGTTATAACTACCTCATGTACACAGACAACCCTCTCCTCCTCCCACATAACACAAATACTTGCGAGAGATGCAGCTATTTAGCCAAACTGGAGGCTGAGCTCTCTCAACTCAGGACTGGCAAGACCAGACAGGAGGAGAAGGCAACTACACACACCACAAAACCAGCCTCACATAATGCTACCACTCCACTGAATCAAACACATAAACACACAAAGACATACTCGGAGGCTCTGAGTAAAAATTTACCTAAACAGCAGAGGCCTCCAAAGCAGACACCCAAACAACTGCTACCTCAAGACACCACAAAAGCAGTGTGCAAAGCAGTCACAGCCCTTAAGGCCAAATACAACACCAAACATACTTGTCATAGGTGACTCCATAGTCAGACACACTGACGTCCCACTCACCAGGCTGAACAAGGAGAGGGTCACAGTAAGCTGCCTATCGGGCGCTAGAATCCGCCACATAACACAAGCACTCGGGTCACTCCACGGCAAGTACAAATATGACACAGTCATTGTCCATGCTGGTGTGAACGACCTGAGACGCACCTCCCTGGACTACATGAAAAGAGACATAGAGGAGCTCTCTGATTATGTAGCCCAGGCAGGTATGACCCTAACCCTGAGCAGTATCCTTCCTTCACCAAGAATGATGCCACAATATAGAGACAAGATGATCAGCTTTAACAATTGGCTTAATGTCTGGTGTCATTCAAAGGGGATCCAGTGTCTGTCTGCCTGGGATGACATGCTTGACAAGCCACGCTGCTTCGCAAGGGACGGCTTGCACCTGTCACCCCTGGGATTCCGGATATTGGCTAAGGCTCTTGCCACCCCCATAGTGCCTTTTTAGGCAAGGCTCAAATTCTAAACCTACCACCCTAGAAAACAAAAATGGGAAGAAACTGAGGGTAATGCTGCTCAATGCCAGAAGTCTAAATCTCAAAATGCACGCACTCGAGGCCCTTCTCAGTATGGAGAACATCGATGTCTGTGCTGTAACTGAAACCTGGTTCAAGGCTCCTGAGAGCACCCTGGCACTATTAGGTTTTACCTCATATCATGCGTTCCGGCCCCAAAACCCGGACCACACCACAAAAGGAGGGGGTGTATCCATATTCATAAAGGATACCCACACCTCCAGGTTAGTGGCAACGCACGAAGCTTCGGAAACCATCCAGGTGCAACTAACCATAGGCAAAACTGCTCTACAAATTGTAGCATGCTACAGGCCACCCTCTCAAACTCAGGAACCCCACACAGCCTTCCTGAAGACACTGGAGGGTATAAATGTTTCTCCAAACACCATCATATTGGGTGACTTCAACTACCCGAATATAGACTGGGAACATTACTCAAGCCCTAACTTTCTAGCCCAACGGTTCCTGGAGTTCATAAATTCAAATGCCATGGAACAGCTAGTCACTGTTCCCACAAGAGGAGAAAATATACTAGATCTCATTGTCACAAACATGGGGACAAAATGCTCCACACCGAAGTATATCCCTCATTGGTGAGATCTGATCATAAACTAATCTCACCGAAATCCACATCCCGCCCCACCCCAAACAAAAAGACCATAGTGAAGAACTTCTCTAAAGCAAACTTCACACTACTCAAGACTGGTGTGGTATCCTTCAAGGCCCCTGAGCCAGAGGAAACCACAACCCAAGCTGCGGAAGCCCTTACAAATGCCTTCTATGAACACCTCCAGGACTGCATGGATCAGGCAATCCCAAATAAAACCAAGAATCTTTCCACAAAGGGCAAAGTCCAGTCTGGTGGACCCCAGCCATTAACAAACTTTACAATAAGAGGAGAAAGCTATTACATGATAGAACAAAATCCATAAAAGGGAAGTCACCCCTGATCATTATTAGTAAAAAAATACGAGCACTCATAAAATCAACTAAGGCCAATTTTGAGAGAAAAATTGCCATGGATTCAAAGGACAATCATAAGGCCTTTTTCAGCTATGTTAGGAACCTGGGTGGAAACTCCCAGATATGCTCAGAATTAGTCCAAAATGATACAGAAAATCACTGAACCCACAGACATTGCCAACATACTGGCAGACAGGTTCAGTGCAAACTTCACCCCCCTCTCCCCCCCTAAAGGAGAGATAACTATCCCAGCCGAGTGTAGCCTCCCGGACATCTCAAATGCGCAGGTGAAAGCTGCTCTCTCTAAAGCTAAAAACACAGCATCAATGGGACCGGATGGTGTCCCCGGCTGTGTGCTACACGAGCTAAATGAGGAATTAAACACGCACATAAGGCAGCTGTTTAATCTCAGCCTTACCACAGGATACGTGCCCAAGGAGTGGCGTACGGCAACTGTGGTCCCACTCCACAAAGGCAGCCTCTACGGACCCTGGTAATTACCGCCCCATAAGCTTAACAAGTCTAGTCTGCAAAGCTATGGAGAGGATCATAATGGAGCTCATAAACAAAGATATAGGGGACTTGCAGACATTGGACCCGACCCAGTTTGGCTTTGTCAAGGGAAGATCATGCCTTTTGAACTTGGTCGACTTCTTCGAAACAGTCACCAAGGCCATTGATGAGGGAAAGGCAGTCCATACAGCCTACCTTGACCTTGCAAAGGCTTTCGACACAATACCCCACTCGGGTATTGTAGAAAAACTTACCAGCTTAAATGTAAACCCATATGTCACAAGATGGGTTGCAAACTGGCTTAAGGACAGAACCCACAGGGTTAGAGTTGCTGGCGCTGTGTCAGACTCCAAGCCGGTCACAAGTGGTGTCCCACAGGGCTCGGTCCTTGGTCCCCTATTGTTTGGCATCTACTTCTCAGAAGTACAGGCCAACATGGGAGGACTTTGGCTGACAAAGTTTGCAGACGACTGCAAACTGGGCCATAGTGGAAAGTGCATCGGACATGGATATCCTTCAGAAGGGACTCACGGAAACAGATAGCTGGTGCCAGAGCCATGGCCTGAAGTTAAACGCCAAAAAATGTATAGTCATACCCTTCGGGAAAAACAAGGTAACCCCAAGCTACCATATAGCTGGCAATCCACTAAGCACAGAAGAGGTTATCAGGGACCTGGGGACCCAGGTTGACAGTGGCCTTTCTTTTGACACTCACATTGCTAAAGTGGTTAGAAAGACCTTCTACATTGCCCACCTGATCATGAAGGGATTCACATCCAGATCTAGTGAGGTCATTGTTCCCTGTACTCTTCACTTATCAGACCAATGATCGAGTACAATGCCCCATTCGGGATGTATCTCACCCGACATCTGCAGCAATTGGAGAGACCCCAAAAGTTCCTCACCAAAAGGATAAAGGGACTCCAAAATCTGTCATATGCTGCCAGATTGAAGAAACTCCAGCTCTATTCAGTCGCATACCGTCTGCTCAGAGGTGACATGTGCCTGACATACAAGGCCATGTCCAACCCGGAATTAATGGACATGCTCCACCTCAAAAATCCAAATCCACCAAAACCACTAGAGCAAGCGACTTAAACCTTAGCACGGCTATAAATAGGACGTGCTGGAGGGATAGATTTATCACTCAGAGACTCCCTATGCTGTGGAATAAAATCCCGGTCCATGTGAGGCAGAGCACCTCGCTGACTCTGTTCAAGTGAAATCTAGACCTGTGGATGGGAGATCGTAGGTTTACCCCGGGAATCATATCTGTGTCACTGCTGGACAGAGGCACAACAAACTAATGGGCACAGTATTTTTTCATATAAGGGGTGGCGTAAGCCACAAAAATTTGGGCCAGGCTTATAAATGCCTTAGGGCAGATAGCCTAGTATAAACCTATGAACCTATGAACCTATCCCCGATCCCAGTTATGATGTTGGTGCCAGTATGACACTTTACTTCCTGTCATCCCTGATCTTAGTTATGATGTTGGTGTCAGTATGGCACTTTATCCATGGCATCCCCGATCCCAGTTATGATGTTGGTGCCAATATGGCACTTTACTCCATGTCATCCCCGATCCCAGTTATGATGCTAGTGCCAATATGGCACTTTATCCATGTCATCCCAGATCCCAGTTATGATGTTGGTGCCAGTATGGCACTTTACTACATGTCATCCCTGATCCCAGTTGTGATGTCAGTACCAGTATGGCACTTTAAAGCACATTCTCTGGTGTCTTATGCACCCACTACCCCCTGATCCCTGTAATGTCATTGGTGCCATTATGGCTCTTTAAGAACAATCCATGGTATCTAGTAGTTTACCCCCCCCCCCACTACCACATTTGTGTTAGGAGGTTGAATACAGCCTTTTGGCCATAATCAGTACCAATATATTGTGGACATGGCTATACTGATTTACACAGTCAAGTGAATTCTTGACTTGCTCTCCCATATAGTTGACTTCCTGGAGGCAGTTCTGGGGAGAGAGCACATGGTGAATTAGCATCTACCTCTTCCCCAGAATACCTCATTAACATTCAGCACAGCCACAGGGTCAGCCCTTCATGGTGCTAAACATCTTCATATTAAAGGACAATACAGCACAATGTTAGGATGCTTGATGAATTTGAGAAAGTATCTGCAGCGTAGATAGTGGAGTCTACATGTCACAGTACCTTCTTAAAGTCATCCCTAAACATCAGCTTGTTACCTTGCAACACTATAAAACTTGACAACACTCGATTTACAATGATCATTCTAACCTGAATTATGAGTTATGGGCTATTGGGTATTCAAATGTTAGATTTTTAACTTGATATGCTTACTTTTCAATGGCCTTTGTACCTATTTTCAATACCTGTACATTGAGATGTATGTTGTAGCTGTGTGTAATGTGACATTATGTGAAAGGTTTTGATAAGTCTAATAGAACTGCACTGATGAAATTACTGCCATTAAGTATTTTATGTATATATTTGATAAAGTCAAGTAGGCCTGTGTTTTTTCCATGACTGAGCTGAAAGCTATGCTGAGTAGAAGAAATTAAACTGTGTTTTAGGAGACAGTTAGGAATCTACTGGTAGATGCAATTTGCTAGCATTTTAACAGCCGAAGTAGTAAGACAGTAGGATAGTACTGGTTTACAACCCTAATCTAAAGTCACTTAAGACATTCATTCCTAAAGTGCAAAACCGGCTTTCCCTGTTGTTCCTGTTTATGTCTCTAGTGACATAGTAAGTGATGAAGAAAGTTAAAAAGATTCAAAACTTCAGGTGGAATATGATCCAATTTTGTAAATACAGGTTTAAATCGCCTGATTAGTTTATGAAACAATGAACTGTAGACTATTTAAATGATGAAACAGCCTTGGTTGTGGTTTTGGGTTTTTTTGCTATGGATTCATTAGGGAGAGTGCAAATAAGAATGACCATGGTGTAGAAGAGTGTCAACCAATTTCTAAATTTTTTTTAGGATTTTGAATGTCTGTGTTCATTGCTCAAGGACATATGTCTTTTTTGCCAGAATGCCATTTATTATTTTGAAGTGCATGAAGCTCTGCAGTTATGTTCTGAAAACAAGAAAACATAAATGTTTGAAGTGCTTCCCTAGACTGAGACCTGATCTTAACAGTGTTTAAGGGTAGTTAAAAAAGCTTGATACAGACACCTAAGTACTATTAAGATCGAGTTTTGCGAAACAGACTAACAGCAGACAGTATCACTTGCAAAGAACAACAGCAGAAGGTAAAACAGCCCTTAAAAGCTGTTAGAACTGAACTTTACCACACTTTCAAACAATAGGTGTGCCAGAATGAAGTATTTACCAGTTTTTATAACTCGGTCATTAATCGTCTATATTTTGGGCAGCTTAGACTATGTCTAAGTCATTATGAAGATGAATTTTATAGATATTCCACGTTGTCTCAAGCTGACATTAACTCTTTGATTACACACTGATGCAAAGTATTGCAGTCATGCATTTTTATTTATTTATTTCTAACAGCAGGATACAAAAATATTTAGAGTACTTAGAAAAGTTTGCAACTTCACTGAGAAATGCATTAATTAGGAAACAATCAGTACTGCAATTGTGAGACTGAGAGCAGAAAAGTTGCTCTTACCTGAATTGGTTCAGCTTTGATAGAATTCCAGATAGCAAAAACAGGACAGGGAAATGACAACCGATGCAAACATTGAAATGTCTGAATAAAAGATGCTTTTACGTGGAAAAGAAAAAAATCTACTCAAGTAATTCATTTATACTTGTCTATGACTTCTAGGTCATTGTTTGAAGTCAGCCAGTATGAGCCTGGCTTCATTGACTTTCACTGTTGATCTGACAATTGTAAGGAGCTTGGCTTCAGTGATTTTTCACATGGACAATGATAGCTTTATAATGGTGAGAGGCAGTTCTTTGAGCATTGAAGAAGTGGTAAAAGAAGTAACCTCTGTGCAGTCTGTAGCTGACCCACCATTACTTCCTCAGTTGGACATAGTCCACAATAACAGAGTAGAGTAGACACAGAGATCATATCAAAACTGGTAGTCTAGTGCCATCCTCATATGGAATTGTACGGGATGCTTGGAATGCCTGCTCCAGTGGACACTAAGGTTTGTATAGCATTGACCATCCTTATTATGGGAACCTTGTAGTATTCATCAAGGGACACATTAGGTGTTTTGCAGGTACCCATATCATGAATCCTACGCTAGTTCCTTGATGCAATACTACAGCATGTGGAAGAATGTGTGCATATCCCAAGAGCAACAGTGGAAAAAGGCAGCATTATTCGTGCCTTCTGTGATGGAGCCCATTTCCCACAGGATCTCAAGCTGACTAACTGCATTGATATTATCATCAAGGTCTCACCTGCTCCATGTAATATCTGGGATAGCAACAAGAACGGTATTTACTCCCTCATCTACTAGGTAGTGTGCAATATACAGGGTATTACATACAATGTGTCTGTGTGCCATCCAGGCAGTTCCCATGATTCCAACATCTGGCACTCATGATGTATGCAAGAGTTTGCACAGGATAATTTCCCACAGGAAAATCTAATTGGTAAATGTGCGCTTACCCCATGCACAGGCTGAGAAAACATGCTGGGCATGTAGGCCACAATCTACTTATAATGCTGTCCACTAGTGTGTATTGCAGGTGATGCAGGATACACCCTGGAGGCCAAGGCTCCTGACACTATCCATAGTCCTCTGACCTTGGCATAGATGGCATACAACACTGCACTACACTGTCACAGACCTGTAGCATCACTGACTTTATGTTCAGAGTGCTGAAGTCCCACTTTCAATGCCTAATATCTGTGGTGGTGTGCTTGGAGACCTGCGGTAAGATATCTGATATCTGTTCCATGCTACACAACATTTTTCTGTGCAGACAACTACAGCATGGAAAAGCCATCATCATGTCAGGCAGACAGTCTGAACTCTGCAGTAGAAGAGAAGTCAAGTGAGGACTTGTCAGAGGAAGGGCTGCAGTAGAATCCTTTGCAGGGATAAGATTTATTTTATTTATTTATTTATTTTTTTATTTTACATTTGTTGACTGGGCTAGTCCAGCTGGATAATTTCCATTTTCAGTGGAGGCCCGGGGAGAAAAGCTCCACAGATTAAAACAAGGTTATAGAATTTAAACATTTACAATAAATGCCTGTGACACAGACAGTGAGCAACAATGCACACATATTAGTCTAGATCAAGTAATAAAAACACATAGTGCTATCTACGTATTGAGAAAGGCATTAATTCTTTACAGTACAATTATGTGAGGATGGGGTACTACATATTTTAAAATGTATATACATACTTGTGAAAGACATTGTTTGTACCCTTTTTTTTTTTTTTTTTTTTTTTTAATATGAGAACAGTAGTAACAGTACAGTCATTAAGTCATTTGTGATCACAGAGAAAGGTTGCAGTTTTGAAATGAGGAAATATGATAGTAGAATGAAGATAGTAGATTAGTCTGGATTGGTACAAGAGCAGAGCCAGAAGTTGTTCAGATGTAAAAGAAGTTGTTTTTTAAAAAGATGAAAGGAGCCTAGAGAGGTAATGTGTGAGGGGAGGTTATTCCATATTTTGCCTACTGAGTTGGAGAAAAGGCAGTTACCTGCAGAATTTGTAATTCTAGTTGTGTTGACTTGTAGCTTTTCATGGCGCAGCTGTTTCAAGTTATTATAGGGGGTCAAGAGGTTACTAAGAGCAGGTGTCTTTGATGGTTGATATAGAATGTTATGTGTTATTAAGAGTTGTTGATAGATAAGCTTGTTAGGAAGTTCCAACCAGTGTAAGTGTTTTAAGTTTAGACAGTGGTGAGTTCTATACTGGGATGCTGTGGCAAAACGAGCTATATTGTGGTAGGATGTAGTCAGTTTCCTAAGGTTGCTTTTAGAGAGATTAGTGTAAATAGAGGAAGCATACAGTAGGGTAGAGATAAGATGTGATTGTGCTAAGGTGGTCCGTGCTTCTGGTGTAAGGAAGGGTTTAATTCTGTACAGTGAACCAATCTTTTATTAACTGCTTTTATAGTGTTATTGATGTGATAATCATAGTTAAGATTATTATCAATAGTAACACCAAGCAGTTTGGTAGTAGAGTCGGGGGAGATGAGGGAATTATCACTTGCAGTAATAGTGAAGTTTAGTTGAGAAGATTTGTGGGTAGGTGAGAAGAGTAATAGTTTTGTTTTCTTGGGGTTGAGGAGAAGACATCTTTTTGAGAACCACTGTTCGACGGTTGAAAAGGTAGATTGTGTCAGTGACTGGAGTTCAGATTGAGTGGAAGCTGTGCAAATAATGGTAGAATCATCTGCATATTGTATACAGGTAGTGTTTTGGATAGATGATTGGAGATCATTAATAAAGATAGAGAATAAGAGTGGGCCTAGTATAGATCCTTGAGGTACTCCTAAAGAGATAGGTAGTAGAGCAGATAGAGAATTTAGTACTGCTTGTTGTCGGTTTTCAAGATAGGATGAGAACCAGGTTAAGGAAGAGAAATCCAAGGCAAGGGATTTTAATATGTGTAGAAGAAGTGTATGGTTGACCATGTTGAAGGCTTTTGACAGGTCTAGGAAAAGAGAAGAGGTTAGTTTGTTGTTGTTACGGTTACAGTTGATGGTGTTGGTAAAAGAAAGTAGTGCAGTGGTAGTACTATGTGAAGGTCTAAATCCATGTTGAGTGCTAGCTAGTAGGTTGTTATGAAGGAGATGGTTAAGTAGTTGTTTGTGTATACATTTTTCCATGATTTTAGCTAGTGGAGATAATAGCTATAGGGAAAGTTAAAAAGGTCAGTGGATTTACCTCCTTTGTGTAAGGGTATGATGTGTGATATCTTCCAGATTGCTGGAAAAGTACTTTCTTTTATGGATCTGTTTATTAGGATAGAAACAGGGTAGGCAATAGCTTTAGCTGCTACTTGAAGGAATTCAGCAGGAAGCTTATCTGCTGAGGGGTAGTGGGTTTAAGTTTTTGTAAAAGAGATTGTATGTAGGAGGTGGGTATGGGTTGAAGTTGAAGGGAAGAAGGAGTTGTTGATATTACTTAAGAGCAGTTGGGAAGCATCAGGAGATAAGTGGTTAGCTAGACTTTGTATGGAAGTAGTAAAGAAGGTATTGAAGTTATTGGCTATTAAAGAGGGATTATCAGGGTCTAAATTCTGTGGGTTGGGTGTAACTACTTTGCCTGGGGTAAGTAGATTATTGATAGTAGACCAGAACTTTTTTGGTTCTTTTTTGGTGGATTGCTGAAGTTCAAAGTAATAATTCTTTTTATCTGAAAGGATGGCTTTTTTGGTATTGTTTCTGAGCTCTCTAAAGGTTTGATGATCTGTTGGGTTTCTAGAGGAATGCCATTTTTTTCCAAGATTTATTTCTGAGTATAATTTTTTGTTTAGTATTAGAGGTTAGCCAGGGTGCTGTTTTGGTCTTTGTTCTAATGGTACGACTTGGGGCATGTTGATTTAAGATTGCAAGGAATGCTGAGTTGAAATGTTCAACGGCATTGTTAAGTGAGAGGTGTTTTAGAGGGGTCCAGTTGTATTGTGAAAGTTCTGTTTGAAACCGTTCAGGATTAAATTGTTTTTTTGAATATAGTGTTCTATGAGAGGTAGGTAAGTTTAGATTAGTTTTAGCTCTAATGACATAGGTGAGGAGTGATCGCTAAGGTCACCAGGAAGGATGCCAGTTTGGTAGGTTTGTAGGGGGAGTTTGTAAGAACCCAGTCTAAGTTGTTTTCCTTTTGCTCTTATTATTTATTCTAGTGGGACTATCAATTAGTTGTTTGAAACCATAAAGGTTTATATGGGAAGTAGGGTTAGCATTGTTACAAGATTTCCAATCAATGTTAAAGTCCCCAAGGAATAGTGTTTCTTGAGGGAGGTTATTAGAGAGTTGTTCAAGAAGTTGTTCTAAAGTGGGGATGTTATTTCCAGGGGGGAGGTATGCACAGATGATGTTTATTGCTTTAGTAGTGTTAATTTGAATTTTGGAGCAGATTATTTCAGCATTATTGTTTTGGGTAAGGGTAAGGTCAAGAAGAGTAAGCTTCAGGTTTGTTTTATATAGAATAGCTACTCCACCTCCCTTCCTGGAGGTGCGATCAAGTCTAATAATGTTATATCCAGGTGGGGTAATTTCAATGTCTTTAATTGAAGGTTTTAGCCAAGTTTCTGATAAGCATAGAATATCAAATTTGTGTACTTCTAATAGGGTATGGAGTTGACTAATTTTGTTACAGATGCTACATATATTGAGATGGGCAAAGGATAATAAGTTAGAGGGTGTAGTGGATGAAAGAGAGAAGGGTTTGATATGATTTTTGTGTGTTTTGGTAGTAGTAGCTTGAGGGCCTGGGTTGGGGTGTATGTCACCATCTTGTAGTAGATGGAGTAGTGTAAAATAGTTTTCAAGTTTGTGTTTTAGGAAGGTGTCGAATATTTTCTTTGTTTTAGTTTTTAGTAGTTTGTAGTATAATAGCCTGTGGTATTTGGCAAGTAGGTAGATGGATTGTGAGGAGGTATGTAAGAAGGATGGGGGTGGGGATGTTGCAGGTGTACTGGTATGTTATGAGGTAAGTGAGAGAGAAACAGTTATGGAGTGTTCATAGGAGGTTAGGAAGTAGGTAGTAATGAGAAGGAATAATAGTAAGAAGGAGATAGGTAATTTCAGTTGTGACTGGAGGATAGTTGTAGTCATGATAAAATAGTTGTAAGTTTGAATGTGGTTTACTGGTGTGTTGTAGGTGGAAGTACTGTGGGAGTGTAGGGCAAGTGGTAGGGGCTGTGATATTTTAGGTGTGTTAGTGAGAGAGGGGTGGGGCTAGTTAAGTAGGTGTGGCTAAGTGCAGGGTGGTACACAATTTGTGAGGCTGTGAGTATGATTGGGTGGAAGAAGTAAGAGGTGTGTCTAGAGGCAAGTTAAATGTAGGACCCCTGGGGGTGGGTGGGAATTGGGGTAGGGGGAGCGGAGTGAGACCAAGAGGCTTAACGGAGCGGGGCACACAGAGTAGACCAGAGGAGAAGGGAAAAAGTATCAGAGAAAGCAAGGGGAGTCAAGGCAAGAGAAGGTAGCCTAAGAGGAGAGGATAAGACAGAGTATTAGAAGGAGGAAAGGGATTGGGGTAGGAAGATGAGAATAAAAGTATAAGGTAGAAATGAATACCAGTATCCCAAGTAGAGATGAGGAAAGGGTGACATCTAGTGGGCAACAGTGGAAGTGCAATAAGCAAACAAGGGAGCTTCCAGGCGTAGAGCTATTCTAAATGGGAGAGAGAGGATAATCTATGTAGCCATCCAAGGAGAGTGGGAGGTGGTAATGAAGGAATGAGGGGAAAGGGTAGCTGCTGGCTGCTTAGCTAGTGGCAATCTGAAAGCTTAGCAGGAACAGTTGGTTAAAACTTAATACAGCATGACTAGGTAGACATACTTTCTTGTTATCTTGAGGTAGAGGGTGGCAGGAGAAGACAATGTCCTGAACGAGTCCAAGGGTAGTATGCAGAGAGCACCCTAGTAGAGATAATAGAGGGATACAACCCAGGCAAAAACACAGGGTCGTTCAGGGGATAGTTTCTTGTTATCTTGAGGTAGAGGGTGGCAGGAGAAGACAATGTCCTGAACGAGTCCAAGGGTAGTATGCAGAGAGCACCCTAGTAGAGATAATAGAGGGATACAACCCAGGCAAAAACACAGGGTCGTTCAGGGGATAGTTTCTTGTTATCTTGAGGTAGAGGGTGGAAGGAGAAGACAATGTCCTGAACGAGTCCAAGGGTAGTATGCAGAGAGCACCCTAGTAGAGATAATAGAGGGATACAACCCAGGCAAAAACACAGGGTCGTTCAGGGGATAGTTTCTTGTTATCTTGAGGTAGAGGGTGGCAGGAGAAGACAATGTCCTGAACGAGTCCAAGGGTAGTATGCAGAGAGCACCCTAGTAGAGATAACAGAGGGATACAACCCAGGCAAAAACACAGGGTCGTTCAGGGGATAGTTTCTTGTTATCTTGAGGTAGAGGGTGGAAGGAGAAGACAATGTCCTGAACGAGTCCAAGGGTAGTATGCAGAGAGCACCCTAGTAGAGATAATAGAGGGATACAACCCAGGCAAAAACACAGGGTCATTCAGGGGATAGTTTCTTGTTATCTTGAGGTAGAGGGTGGCAGGTGAAGACAATGTCCTGAACGAGTCCAAGGGTAGTATGCAGAGAGCACCCTAGTAGAGATAATAGAGGGATACAACCCAGGCAAAAACACAGGGTCGTTCAGGGGATAGTTTCTTGTTATCTTGAGGTAGAGGGTGGCAGGAGAAGACAATGTCCTGAACGAGTCCAAGGGTAGTATGCAGAGAGCACCCTAGTAGAGATAATAGAGGGATACAACCCAGGCAAAAACACAGGGTCGTTCAGGGGATAGTTTTTTGTTATCTTGAGGTAGAGGGTGGCAGGAGAAGACAATGTCCTGAACGAGTCCAAGGGTAGTATGCAGAGAGCACCCTAGTAGAGATAATAGAGGGATACTACCCAGGCAAAAACACAGGGTCGTTCAGGGGATAGCTGGTATGCAAAGTTTTACCGCACAGCCAAGCACACACAGCAGCAGCGAGGTAGGCAGATTTAAAGATCTGGGTGTAATATACTGGGACACTAGCAAAGAAACAGAGTCTGGACCACAATGATATTAAGTCAGGTTTAATGATGGAAACTGCAGTGTCAACAAAAGTAATTTGACTATAATCACATTTATTGTTAAACATGTAAATGTTATGTCTTAAAACTGATACTATTAAATAGTACATTAGATTATAATTTAATTTATATTAAGTAATTACTTAGCTATGAGGTTTTATTGCTATGTTGTCTCATAATGGTATATGGTTTAGCATTAGACTATAGCATAGATAATAACAGGAGGGGATATAAATATTTGAAAGCTGTTTAATCTTTAGAAGTAATAATAGTCTGTTTTATAATAACTTGATAAAGATGCTGATACTTCAGGTCTTATATTTTTTATATAGTAATGGGGGTTACAAATATAATGCAAATAGAATGAACTGGTTATAAGAAAATAATTGTATATGTGATCATTTTTCTCATATATTTGTAAAATAACACTTAGTATTAAAACAATCATCAGCTAAAGTACATTAACAATTTAGCTTTTATATCTGTTTAATAGTCAAATATTTGAAGAGGTTAAGTTTTCTATAAGGAAGTTAGAGGGTACATTTGAATAGTGGTACTATTCAAATGAGGGGTGTTAAACTTCACTGATTGGATGACTTATAATTCATTTCAATGTTTAGCATATTATTTTATAAACATACAGTTTTTGGTGTCTATCATTATTAAAAGTATAAGTACAACTGATATCTATACAAGATCATACTTAGTCATATTAATGTATAAGTTATGTAATAAGGAATGTGTTTCTTTTTTCCCCTTTGTTTTCTTTTTTTTCCCTTTCTTATTGAAAATACATGCCTAGATATATCTCTATAAATCCATCATTTATGAAGTGTGTTTCTATCAATGTAAATGGTTTGAATAATAGTTGTAAGAGAGGTAGCCTATACAAATATTTAAAGATGTTGAATACTCAACTTGTATTTCTACAAGGGATGCACCTATTGTGAGAAGACACTGATAGACTTAATATGAATTATTATACAGTACTTGTTAGTTCACATCACAAACAAAAGAAAAGAGGTGCAGCAGTTTTATGGAAAAATACAGTTCCAATGTCCAAAATCCTAAACACTAATAATGACAATACAGGAATGTTTTGTTTGGTAACTTTGGAAATAAAACGGAGACTATACACCTTAATTAATGTATATTAGATTCCCAGGTTAGGTGTTAAAGCAGTTAAACAACAGTATGAAGAAATTATACAGTATTTTAAAGAAAGTAATATTTTAGCTGGTGACTTTAATTACATTTTAGAAGATAGTGATACTAATTCAACACATAAACACAGGAAAACAGCTTCATCTAAAGCATTAATAGACTTTATGCATATGTTTAATATTAAGGATATTAACAGATTCTCAGAAGTTAGATCACTATTATTCATACATTTTCATATGGAAATAGTACTCAGTCTAGGATAGACAGAGTATACATCTCAAGTTATTTAGTAATTAAACTTGATAAAGTTATTTCATGCCCACTATTGGATTGTAACATTATTACGTTTGAAGTAATGACAAATACTAAAAACAGCATTTCCATCACCAGAATCCCATCATATATAACTAATTTGGTAGTATTTAAGGAATTTGTAAATAAAGAAACCCAATCTTTTGGAAATTTAACTGAAGATATGTCTGAGATTTGTGTTGGAGATTCTCTAAAATCATATTTATATGGTAAAATCATTGTGTGGTACATAAATAAGCAAAACAATTCGATAAAGAACTAATAAACTACCAAGAGAAAATAGATAAACTTAAATTAGATGTTTAAAAAGGTAAAAAAGATTTATAGAATGAACGTGATGAAACAGATAACTTAGAAATCTTACATTATAAAACCGTGATTGAGTTAGAGAAGAATAAGTTGAATTCTTATTCCTTAAACCCTAAAAGTCAACATAGACTGGCAAATAGAATGACGAAGATTATTAAAACTAATCAAATTAAAGAAGTATGTATTCCTGGTTCTATAAAGAAGGTTACAGACTTCGAGGATATTACAGAGGCTTTTAAAACTTATATTAGTTCAGTTAACCTATGTAATCTAGTTTTAAAGCCAGAGGGTAAAATAAAAGTTTTTCTTAAAAGATACATTAGAAATAAATTACTAAAAGAACAGATAAAATTAATAGACAAACCTATTTTAATGTCAGGACTTAAATTTCAAATAAAGAAATTAAAGTTGAATAAGGCTCCTGGAATCAATGGCATTATCCCAGAGATATATAAATGTCTGCCTAAGGAACCTTTAGTGCTATTATTAAAAGTTTATTCATTAGTAAATGAATTAGAAAATATACCTCCATCTTGGAAATATACTTTAATTTCACCTATGCTAAAATCATACACAGATGACAGAGAATGCTCCTCTTATAGACCAATTTCCTTATTAAATATTGATTATAATTTTTTATGGTTATATATACTAGTAGAATTAAACAGTTTTACCCTTACTGATAAAAGAAAATCAAACGGGTTTCATTATAAGTAGAAATTAATATTACAACATTAAATGAATACTTACAGTAATAGATTACTTTAATACTACAAAAGGAAATTTAACTTTGGTAATTCTAGACATCAACAGTGCTTTTGATTTAGTTCATTGAGATTATTTGTTATTGGTTGTAAATGAATATCATTTTTCAGATAACTTCATGCAATTAATTAAAATGCTTTATGAAAACTCCTCTGCTTACATAAAAATTGGATCATACACATCTAATTCAATTATAATTACCAAAGGCATTAAACAAGGGTGTCCTTTATCACCATTACTATTTGTCCTAGCCATAGAACCATTTGCCAACTATATTAGATCTAACACCAATATTTAAGGTAGTCATAGGTTCATAGGTTCATAGGTTTATACTAGGCTATCTGCCCTAAGGCATTTATAAGCCTAGCCCAAATTATTGTGGCTTACGCCACCCCTTATATGAAAAAATACTGTGCCCATTAGTTTGTTGTGCCTCTGTCCAGCAGTGACCCAGAGATGATTCCCGGGGTGAGATGATTCCCGGGGTTTAAAGTTATAGGTTCATAGGTTTGTACTAAGCTAACTGCTCTTGCGAGCCATTTTAAGCCTAGCCAATTATCCCTTGTGAGACTCGAACCCCGCACCTTGTGTTTGTAAGGCAAACACCTTAACCATTAGGCCACCCTCCCAACTAAAGCAGAATGATTTCATAGGTTAATACTAAGCTAATTGCCCTTGTGAGCCATTTTAAGCCTAGCCAATTATCCCTTGTGAGGCTCAAACCCTACACCTTGTGTTTGTAAGGCAAACACCTTAACCATTAGGCCACCCTCCCAGCCCAATAGTCAATTTAATAAGTTAAATTTCAAGATTCAGTTATTTGCATAATATATTTTATTAACATTGACTGATTATAGTTATTCTCTACAATCACTATTTGATGCAATGGTACTATTCCAAAAGATATCTGGACTTAAATTTAATGAGAATAAAACTAAGATTTTACCTATACATTGTAATACAAGTAATATAAATAAGAAATTCTCCAAATATATAATTTTAGATAATAAAATAAAGTACCTAGAAGTTATGTTATCAAACAATATTAATGACATAATAACAAGTAATTATACCAGCATTTTTGAACAGTACAAAACATCTTATGAATAAATGGAATACATTTTTACTATGAATGAGAGATTTTCTTTAATTAAAATGATTGTTTTTCCAGAAATTTTATATTTAATTCAAACTATTTCACTTCCTCTTCCTAAGGAATGTATAAATAATTTAATACATTAATGTTAAACTTTTATGGTACCCTAATAAGCCCAGATTAGCACTAAAATCACCTTTTAAAAGATTGGACAACAGGTGGTAATGAACTTCCAGATATAGAAATGTATGCATTATCATCAGTTGTAAAGACAATCCCCGGGATTCATGAAGCTCGGCGCAAGGCCGGAGGTAGGCTTGAGCGGACAGTGCGGCGTGAAGATGGCGCAGTAGCTCCAAATGCATATTAATGAAGCTGCGCTGCCGCCACAGCCACGTGCACAGGAAAGGAGCGCGAGTGCATAGGGTGTGTCGAAGTGCCGCATGGAGGCATGGAAATGCCAGCTGTCAACGTGCAACCTAAAATGCTTGCATATAACAAGTTGCAAGATAGTAATCACATCTGTCAGTGTCCGTGGATACTGAAACATATGCAAAGCATGCAAGAAAGTTCCTGCGAACACAAAATGAAGAGGCAAACACAAATGCATGGTAGGGAATAACGGGTCCCTATCCCGCGAACAAATGACATGGAAAACCATGTGCCCGTAGTCCAATGCAGTGTAGATAGCTATACCAAGTGGAAGTGAAACACATCATATGTTAGCGAGCTGCCAGTAGGTATGTCCAGCCCAATGGTTAGGGTCACCAGCTGACCCATAATGTGAGGGAGGGTACACAGCTGAGCAGATGTGTCCATAACAAAATACACGATAAATGTACATATCTAGCGACCGTATGTCCGAATCATATCCCACAAGGCATGTAATAGTCACATACAAAATGTATATCCGTATTTCACATACCAAATGTGACAGGATATAGAATAAGCATGTAAATGAAACAGAAGGAGCATATAAACAGCTACAACAATAAGGAAACATGTAGGCTGAAAGGAACAGTATTATCCATACTGTCGACTGTGGGGACATGCTGTCAAGTACAGTCGGATATGTGTATGGAATATATCCCATCCCGGACATAGGAAAAGGTGGCATCCTACCAATGATTAGAACAGTCAGCCAAAATCCGCAAATCAACGGTGCAAGCCGAACTTGTCAGGATGTGTTACAGTTAAACGGGTAGTACCCGAGTATACCAACCATGTAATGAAAGTTAAGTATGGGCGTGTACCTATGTGTGTGAGGTATAGCATGTGGAAAGCAAACATGGCAGGGTAGTCCACACAACCATACAGGTACCTGGCATATGTAGGGTATTCAATGTGTTACTCTGGCTGTGTCATGGGCCAACAACCAAAGCAGTGATGTATGGGGTGTGAGGAATATGTGTGTGTGGGGGGATGGGTAATGGTACAATCCTCCAAGGCGCTACTGTGTCGTATGCAGAATAGGTGAACAGGAGGTGTATGAGGGAGCAGTGGGTGAAGCAGAAAGAAACACAAAAACATGTATAAACAGCTGCAATACAACCAGATGGGACATACTGTAGAACACAATCCCACAAACATATGAATATTGAAATGTGCGATACAAATGTATAGACATGTCACCGGCACATACCCACAGATTGGTCCTGATGGAACTGGCCATAACAAATGCAACACACCTGGATGCATAATTGTCAAAGGAAAAATATACTTTAAAAATGATCAAAACATGGTAGGTTCAGGTTAAGGCACTTTAATCTTGCAGCAAGGAGGCAAAAACGTGCTATTACAGAGTTTGTCTAACTAGAAACAGGAAATACTTTCATTTTTATACATTCTCTAACTAGACATGGCCTACCAAGCTGACGTAACAGATTACCACCTTTTTCATCATCATCTGTTGACCATCATTCCCATGAATTTCTGCTGATTTATCAATTTTTATGTGAAACTTCCTGAGGAAAACAACATGGCCTTGATTACTACCAGTTAGATACATGTTATGTTACCATTCAAGGTACTATGGCTAATTCAAGCACAATGCTAACAGTTCATTTCTCTACTAATCCTTTGTCTACTTTATCTCTACTGTGCAGCTGCACATGTTCTCATGCTTCGAACAGAGCTGATTGTTTAAAATCATTACATTTACAGAATATAGTATTGTTCATTCATTCGTTCCTGACCTAGCAGATAAGCACCTGCTTCTCAAGTACATTTCCAAAAGGCATAAACATGAATATTGCCATGCTAGCAATTATTAGGTCAGAGGGCATCTTGCAAGTTTCAGAAAGCATACTGCAGTTTTCAAAAAGCATCTTTTTCAGTCTCATATGAAACTCAATTTATATATAACACAGTGCATGTAAAATAGAATGAAAAACGTATTAATTCTTTTGATTATTAAGCATACACACATTAATACATATTTTTCTAACAATAATGGACTACCCAGCATCTCCTCCACATCACACAACCCGCTCCCTTACCTGAACGTCCACCAAATCCAGCCATACTTGGACTACTGGTTTGGTAAAGCCACATCTACACATAGTGACCACTACGCATATGTAGTAGGTAGTGTCACCCTAGGCAGTTTCAGGATTGCACACAATGTATCCCTTGCATGTAAAACCCACAGCACATTTCCATAATGCCAGAAGAATGTTCGGTATATCTCTTGTTTTGGTCTTGTTCAATTTTTGGGATATCCCTCATGGGATAAGTAACCTGTGTAAACATTAGAATGGAAGACACGAAGTCCAGTCCTGTAGATATCTGGACACAAGTTGGAATGTGCATTAGTAGTGCACGACACTGTCCAGCCTTAAATGGTCATACATAACCTACTACCCAGGATCAAACACCTGTCCATGTGACGCACATGTCCCGACATGAATAAGCGAGAGAATATATTGCACACATTCGCATAGTGGCACATGGTATAAGGGTGATGAAGGCACTGACATAAACAGGATAACCCTGATCCACTGTGTGAGGGACAGTCACTATGTGGGTAGGTGTGTCCTGACCAACAGTGATACAATGCCAAATGTCATGTGACCGTAGGAAATAACTATGCACCATACTGCATGTAACAGTTGCCTAAAGCAGTCACGTCATGACAGAATAAACGTAATTTGTACAAGAAACAGGCAAACAACAAAAGTGCCAAAGGTATAAGGCACACAGCTAGGAAACAAATGAATGTTCTAAACCTGCAATGACCGCGGCTATGTGTTGGCCCAAACAATCTGGAGTCCACAGTAGGGTTATCATCTGTCCCGCTTTGTGAGGGACAGTCCATCATTGGACAGTTGTGTCCTGACAAAAGACATTTCAAATGGCAAATGTCCTGGGATTGTAGGACATAATTATGTCCCATATGTTATGTAATAGTAGCAGAAAATAATTATTGCAGTATCTACAATATCTAAATGTTACAAGAAACAGAATAAGCAACCAAACCTCTACAACAATAGGCTTTTATATAGGCAAATAAGTAAAGTTCTATCTGTTGTACTGACCCTGGGTATGTGTCGGCTTGTAAAATCTGATATGTGTCCCAAAAATGTCCCATCTTGGCCATTTGAAAAGGTGCCAACCCTAGTCACCAGAATACAGCACAACCTGTACATATGACAATGACAATGATACCAATGGTCAAAGCATTCACACAATAACTGGCCAGACCCTTAAAAACTCACAAAGCCAGTGACCTTTGGGGGAAAGGTGTTGAATGAGAATGACTACTTACAACAATGAAGATTAATAGATGCATTTAACTGCAGAAAATTTGTAGTATTACGAATCTGTCAACACGTTCCAAATTAATAGTACTAATATGGTAGAAGTGTCCGTGATTGTCCCTGAATTGTCATAGCCTTGTCCCTGTCACTGTAGACACGAGTCCCCGAGTATCAGAGAGGCCCGTACACAGAAGTACACCAACCAACTGTCCCATTTGTTGACAGGACTATTGCATACCTGTAGTGAATTCATAACAGATGCCCAGAATAATATTCATTGTATGTATAAATGAATGAAATAGTCAAATGGGAAGGGAAACGACTCCCCCAACAAACATTATGTAGTGGAACCACTCCCTGCCCTAAATTATGTAGCGCTGACCCAATTATGTGTTCAGAGGTGCCCAAACACCTGCGTCTGTGAACACAGGTAGAATGTTAAACTCTGGACTAACTTTGTCCATGTGCTATGTCTGATCTTTGAACAGCGCCAGGGCAGTGCTAGTCACCAGTCGGCCGAGCCTAAACCTGGACCAGCACATGAAAACCCTGCCAATCAAACACGCGTATGTGCGAGGACTATAAGTGTAGGAGTTATGAATATCCTTGAAGTGAGTAGACTTGTAGCACGGGTCCAGAGCAGTAGGAAACAGAGAATGTCCTAATTGTAGTACTGCAGTTTTCCCAGCAGGAGAATGGATGCCTGCTGTGTAAGGGAAGCGGTGAGGCATATGTCAGAGTAGCTATGAACCATAGGTATACATATAAATGAGCCAGAACACCAATAGTGTAGTGGTTACAGCATCCACCCAACGTAAAGGCATTCCCAGTCCAAGTACGACTATAGCACATATTAACTGTGTAATGAATGCCTCTGTGCTGTAAAGCCAACATTTATACATGTAAAGGCGACCGCGTTCGCATGGCTCTGTTAACCGGATTCCATCAAAGTGGTACTGTCATAAGGAATAAGGCACATGTAATCCTAAAGACGTGCATGCAAACATATGTAACTCAAAATAAGTAGATGCAAGTATGTTGTCTTCTACAGCTGTGATTTTCATATATATATATATATCTATATATATATATATATATATATATATATATATATATATATATATATATATATATATATATAGTTAGATAGATGTGTGTATAGATAAATATCCACAGACATAACAGAAATATGCAATTATATATCTACATATTTATCAATCTATACATATATATATATATATATATATATATATATATATATATATATATACACACACACACACATATATATATATATCCACATTTATATATATATATATATATATCTATATATATATGTATATATATATATATATATATATATATATATATATATATATATATTAGGAACACTGACAGATGAAAGCAAACCTAAGGGTTGTGAAGGGAATCCAGAGCAAGTTAGGAATTATGAAGTGCTCGCAGTGTATGTCACATAAAGCTGCACATGTGTGAGTAGAGCACCGCTCTCCACACCAGAGGCAGGGCTATACCAGAAGCCATAACACCGTTGAAGTGCTATGTCAACATTGTAAACAGATGGAATGTAGGACATGTTGCGGCCACCTACACTTGTAACCCGCAAATCGTTCGTACTCCATAACACCAGGAAAGGCACATATGTGCAAATATGAATGGATGGTGAGCCTGTGAATATACGAGGCAGTACAAAATGTGTGTAGGGCCCCAACACTCATGAGAGGGCAATGTGTAAAGGTGTGTCATGTCTGCGATATCATGTGTATAATAGCTGTTATGTGGGGAAACTCAACATGGGTGCGCAGGAGAAACTATGGATATGCGAGTATGGACACAGGAGTGACAGGGTATGTTGCGCCGGGTACAATGGAGCGGCCCGTGGAGGTCAGCTAGTACGTAGGTGCGATTCCCAGATAGAGCGTCGTTTGTGTGGAGTCATGCATGAATGGGTGTATCGTTGTTGGATGTTGTGCATCAGGTCTGGCAGCCCGGCACGTAAAACCTATATGCCACCCATGAGCGGAACGGAGTTCTGCTGTGACAACCTCAAACCGGGAAAAGCAGAAAGACACAACTACATGAAGACAACAATTTGTCGATGTACAGTCACAGTAACACAAACACACATCCTATCAACAGTAATAATATGAATGTGTACAGAAACAAAAATTAGGCTGTGCATACGAGGAATATGTCGAATGACACTATCACAACTCAGTTAGCAGCGGCACCCCAGACTTGAAAAATGAGCGACATCTGTCCGCTGCATAACGTGCAATATAGTGAGCACAAGTTCACCGGAGTGAAGTGTCGGTGTCAGAATGACTAAGGCAGTAGTATGCTGTTGAAGCAGGGATAAAACCAATACGCATGTGTAAGTGTCCATGTCCGGGAAATGTATAGGTTAACGGACACACAGATGTATATATAGATAAAAACGTATATATACACATAGCTATATTAATTTACATACCCATATATATCCATACGGATATATATATATATATATATATATATATATATATATATATATATATATATATAGATATACACACAAGGATATACTACGGATATATATATAGATAGATATATATATACACAAACAACAGGTAGTGATATATACACATACACACAAAACAAACTATATGTCAGTGTAGATATACACATTCACATAAATAGGTTACTTCACAGCAATTAGGGGTAACATATTTACAGCCTGGGCATTTGTGACTGGGAGGTCCAATAAAGAAACGTTGTACCCCCCACATCGCCCAGCTAGGCCGGACAGACATACAGACAGGCAATACAGAGCAATACACTGCCGCTATCCAAAACACCAGTAGGAAAGGACCAGTGGGAGAGTTCTGCAAGGTCTACACTTTAAACATGGATAACGGTGTCCCTTGCGGGACCCCAAACATTCAGGGTATGAAAGAATCTGCTGACATTATTACGAGCAGGATGTAGGTGTACATGGAACAGTAGATTGTGCAAGTGTGATAATACATGGGTTGACAAAATGTACGACATGTGTTCTGAGATGGGGAGAGTGGGCAATGTGTAGGGGTGTGCTCATACCCCAGCTGCACTTGCAGTAAGTATTTGTCATGACTGCTGTAGAGGGGTGCCAGGTAGGTGGACCATGGGTATGCATTAATGGGCTTAAGTGTGCAGGTGCTGGTTGGCAGAGATGTAGTAGGCCCGCCCAGTGGAAGTCATTAATAGTCCTATGTGGGCATAGCATATGCCTACACCTCCCAAACATGAAGAGCACATCTACCGGATAGTTTGTAAACCATCGGGGAATACATAGAGACCTACACAGTGCTGTGTACCCAATTAGCATGGACGTCCATAGTTATGTATCAGTATGTAACAAAGTCCAACTAAACACTTCCAGAACTAGTGATATTAGGTGAACAGGTGGTGGAATACAGGTAATGACAGATGACAACATGTACGAGTCATAAGTGGCATGTACCTCAACAAACGTGAATGAATACATATGCTCTATGACTGTGAATGTGTCTGATTAATAGAACCAATCATCTAAATGTGTCCCACAGGGTGTTATGTATTGTTCCTGATACAGTGTTCATTCGCACCCATTGGTATGTGAGTTCTGCTACTGATGGAAAGTGCATAAGTTGCTGACCACCTCAGGTAGATGATAGCATAATAGAAGAGGTTAAACACCCATACGCCTGCGAGGGACACACCCGTCTGGGCAGTTGTGTCTTGCAAAACGACAGTTATGGCACATGGCCTGTGAGTTCGGGAATGGAGGCTATATAGCGTGTGTAGTGGTGTCAGACATCAATTTGTTGTATCAGTAACAGCAACATGTAATAGGAAACAGTATTATCAATTATAATGCTACATGAATAACCTTAACATATACAAACCATGGAGGTCGCCCGTGTACTACTGGCTGTGGGTCAGACCTCTTAACCAATTGGGGACAAATTTCAACAGAATCACGGACAAGTCAAGAAAACACAAGGACAATCAGGGACACATTTAAAATATTTGAGCTATTAACTGGAACCATTGACAGAATCAGAGCATATGAATTGATACACATTTTCTGAAGTAAAAGAAGTTTGTAACGCTTAAGTATTGTCATTATTCATGAAATGTAATTCACCACCTTTCCTCCAAACGTCACTAGTTTTAGGAGGGATTAAGAGGGACAGAGTTAAAATTTGAGTCAAAATCAGGGACAGTTGAGAGGTATGCTGTGGGTATGTGTTGCCTCGACACATGTGATAGCTCTACATATAGGGTCTATGGGGCCGCCACCAGTCTGAACGACCAAAGTGGAACCTGCTCTGTAGAACGGTCAGATGTACCAGGGCAGAACATACTTACAGCCATGCATAGTACAGAAATACACATATCGGAGCAAATCAAAGCATAGTCTAGCAGCAGTATAGTTGCTTATGCTACTACATATGACATATCGACGTATCAGGTATACAAGACCTGTAACAAGCAACCAGTACAGACACCTACAACATGAGAAGGTCCCCTAATCAGGACAGTTGCAATGGCTAGAGTATTGTCCATACCAGTCAACTGTCCCTGAATGTCAGGTACGTCCCTGAGTTTGACTGAAAGTCTAACTGTGTCCTTCTTAATCCCTCCTAAATGTAGTGGCTGTTGAAGGAAAGGTGGTGAATTACACTTACTGACTAATGACAATAAGTAAGAGTTATAAACAACTGTTACTTCAGAATATGTGTATTATGTCATATGCTCTGATTCTGTCAATGTGTTAAGTTAATAGCACTACTTTTGTAAAAGTGTCCCTGTTTTTCATGACCTGTCCCTGAGTCTGCAGAAAAGTGTCCCCGATTGGTGGAGAGTTCTGGTATTGTCACATGTGATGTGTGATGAGGGACTGTCCCATGCAAAGTGGGAAAGGTATCACTCCTACAGTCTCCCGTCGTGCAATCTGAAAGGTGGTCAATGTGCAGTTGGTATGCGGTAGCATGACTCGGCAGACAGCTGCATTAACAAACTCAAGTCACATGTCAGCATTGCAGAGTATTGGTTCCCATGTATCAGGCAGATGGGAGCAGATCATATGAGGAACACGCATATAATATGAGTACATCACTGGACAGGCCTCCGAGTCCGTACAGTCGAATGGCTGCCATCGCAAAATGGTTACACATACCAGATACTGTAGTCATGTAGTCCGAAGTAATACACATCACAAGGGATCACAAACACCCAGCGTGAGTGACAAATGTAAGCGGAAATGTCGGAGAGCGAGCGGCTGTAAGCGTGTTTGTCTACCAGTATGCCAGTAGTGCCCTGTCAAAGAAATGTGGAGTGTAAACATGTATAAGGTGCTGTGACCAGAGGTCAGCAGTGCTTAACACTGTCCAAACCCACGTACAACAGCTCCCATCTGCTGGACTGTGCCTTACCCGGTTTGTATCCAAAGGCGTCAGCCTGTCCGCAAACAAAGAACCACCCTATACATGTGATGATAGAAGTACCCTGCGCACATAGCTCATGTGAATTAACAATAGACCATGGCATACGTACAGACAATAGACTGCAAACACCATACAGCGCAGACATCCAACAGTATAGCAATGTACTGGCAGATATGTCCGGACCACTGGTGTGTGCATGCCTGGCCGTCCTGTGGTTCAGTGTGTGAGCGTGCCCAGTATGACTGTTACGCATGTTGTAGACTGACAATACCGTCATGTGTGTGATCATGCAAAGTATGGTCAACTGTATTGCATGTGTCACATGTCTACATAGTTAGTACTGTGTTGCTAACCCCTCCGTTCTACACAGACAGGTGACATGCTGTGTCTGCAGGGTAGCTAATGGTCATGAGGCATTGACAGTTGCTACATGTCTGTATAGCGTGGGGGGACATGCAACCACAACCACAGTCCTACACAGCACCGTGGGTGGTGCACATGACTCTCACATGTGTAGGTATGATGGGGGCACAGCCAACAGTTGTACACATCTGCCACTACTGTACTGGTCTGCTGGGTACTCCATGTCAGTGTGTGGACCTACCTAAATTGCTGGTTGGAGGGATACCAGGGTATGTAAGTTCCCAGCATTAATTACCAGCACAGTGGTGTTGGACATCCTATTACACATCCTACATCAAACAGCCTGGCCTGCTGTCATCTGTGTGTGTCATAGGGGGTTGAGGTCAGTCATTGGGCATATCCATAGGCCATCGTATATCATTTGCCTGTATTGGTCCACATCTGTCCAGCTGCATAGATCGTGTGTGGGCTGTACGGACACACATGATGGTCAGCCCATAATTTGCAGTGGGTTAGGACACCCTGTCTACTACAGCCTACCATTGTGACCCCCGTATGTGCTACAGAGGTCATGGTGCCACTATGGATATGTACTGTCTGCTGCCCTAACATATGGCCACCACAGTCACTTGTATGCTCACATACATACCAGAACAATGGGTAAGTACACATTCTAATACAACTGCCACTTGTTAGGTCAATAGACATACCCTGGTGGTGTTACAGACTGGAGGACGGTGCTGGAGTGCTGCCTATGTCGGATGCACACAGTGCACCTCCCATACATGGCCAAGCACAGGTACTATCATGTTTGGCATCCATTGTACTGTGTGCTGGTCAGAGAGGGGAAATCCGTGGGTATCTACTGTGTCAGTGCATATGCCTCTTTGCCAAGGGCAGGTCATACTGTGCACGGGCTGTCACCAACTTTGCCCTACTCAGGTAGTTCCTTCACCAAGTCACACTGTACCTGTACAGGCCTTGGCAGTGGTGTTGGGCTGTGTGGCCCTGCCCCATGCTGTTCCTGCTGCAACTGTTAGTGCAGGAAAACATTGTGTAGCATAGCAAATAACATAACAACATGTATGCATGTAGCTTGTGAATACTGCAGAGGCCCAACAGATGTGTCCGGATACCAGAACTGTGAACCGAGCATCCCAAACACATGCACATAAGTTCATAGGTTCATACTAGGCTATCTGCCCTAGGGCATTTATAAGCCTAGCCAGAGTGTGTTTGGCTTTCGCCACCCATTTTAAATGAATTTTGCTATGCCCTTTTCGAGAAAGTTAGTATACTGTGCCACTGTCTAACAGTGACACAGAAGTGATACCCGGGGTAAACCTACGATCTCCCATCCACTCATCAAGATTCCTCTTGAAGAGAGTCAATGAGGGACTCTGCCTAACCTGGACTGGGATTTTATTCAAGAGTGAAGGGAGCCTCTAGGTTATGCATCTGTCCCTCCAGCATGTCCTATTTATTTCAGTGCTGAGGTTTAAATCTCTCGAGCGCATAGCTCGACGGGATTTGCATTTTCTGAGGTGCAGCATGTCCATTAATTCTGGGTTGGACATAGCTTTATACGTCAAGCACAGATCGCCTCTGAGCAGGCGGTATGCCACTGAGTAGAGCTGGAGTTTCTTTAGCCGGGCAGCATATGGCATCTGTTTGAGCCCTTTGATCCTCTTGGTAAGGTACTTTTGGGGTCTTTCCAGTTGCTGCAGGTGTCTGGTAAGGTACATCCCAAAAGGGGCATTGTACTCAATTATGGGCCTGATGAGGGATGAGTAAAGAGGCATGATGACCTCCCCTGATCTAGATGTGAATCCCTTCATGATTAGGTGGGCTATATAAAATGTTTTTCTAACCACTTTGGCCAAGTGGTTTTCAAATGAGAGATTGCTATCAACTTGGGTCCCCAGGTCCCTAATTACTTCTTTTGTACTTAATGGATTACCACCTATGTGGTAATTTGTAGGCACTTTGTTTTTGCCAAAGGGGATGACTATACACTTTTTGGCATTTAGCTTGAGGCCATGGCTCTGGCACCAGTTGTCTGTTTCTATGAGGCCCTTTTGTAGGATGCTTCTGTCGGCTGGGGAGTCGATTATGGTGCCTAGTTTGCAGTCATCTGCTAACTTGGGCAGCCACAGTCCTTCCGTGTTGGCCTGTACCTCTGAGAAATATATACTGAACAAGAGAGGTCCCAGGACTGAGCCTTGTGGGATGCCACTTGTAACTGGTTTGGAGTCTGACATGGCTCCAGCAATTCTAACCATGTGGGTTCTGTCCTTGAGCCAGTTTCCAACCCATCTAGTGACATAGGGGTTTATATTTAAGCTGGTGAGCTTATCTATAATGTCTGAGTGGGGTATTGTATCAAAGGCTTTTGCGAGGTCCAGGTAGGCTGTGTGGACCACCTTCCCCTCGTCAATGGCCTTGGTGACTGTTTCAAAGAAATCGACCAGGTTTAAGAGGCAAGATCTGCCCTTAACAAAGCCGAACTGGGTAGGATCCAGTGTCTGTAGGTCCAAAATATCTTTATTTATGAGGTCCATGATGATCCTTTCCATAGCTTTGCAGACCAAGCTAGTCAGGCTTGTGGGGCAATAGTTTCCAGGATCTGTTGAGGCACCACCTTTGTGGAGAGGGACCACTGTTGCTGTACGCCACTCTTTGGGTACATAACCTGTAGTAAGGCTGAGATTGAACAGTAATTTTATGTTTGGGTTTAGCTCTTCTTGGAGTTCATGTAGGACGCGGCCCAAGACACCGTCTGGTTCCATTGATGCTGTGTTTTTTGCTTTGGAGAGGGTGGCTCTTACCTGAGCATCTGAGATGTCAGGGGGGCAGCACTCTGCTGGATAGATATTTGCCCTTTTGGTGGGGAGGGGGGGGAGTTTGCGCTGAACCTGTCAGCTAGGATGTTGGCAATGTCTGTGGGTTCAGTGTATTTTTTGTCATTTTGGACTAATTCTGAGGATATCTGGGAATTCCCAACCAGGTTCCTAACATAACTAAAGAAAGCCTTGTGATTATCCTTAGTGTCCTGTGCAATTTTTCTCTTGAAGCTGGCCTTAGACGATTTTATGAGTGCCCGTAGTTTTTTGCTAATACTGATCAGAGATGCCTTCCCTTTTTGGGATTTTGCTCTATCATGTAGTAGCTTCCTCCTTCTGTTGTATAGTTTGTTTATGGCTGGGGTCCACCAGACAGGACACCTGCATTTGGAGGATTGGGTCTTGGTTTTATTTGGGATTAAATGATCCATGCATTCCTGAAGGTGTTCATAGAATGCGTTTATAAAGGATTCTGCGGTCTGGGCCGTATTTTCCACATACCCGGGGGCTTTGAAGGATTCCACCTCAGTTTTGAGGAGTGTGAAATTTGCTTTAGAGAAGTTTTTCAGTGTGGTTTTCGGGGCAGGGGGTGGTGTCGGGATGTGAATATCCAGTGAGATTAGTTTATGGTCTGATCTTACCAGTGAGGGATATACTTCGGGTCTGGAGCATAGAGCCCCCATGTTGGTGATGATCAGGTCCAGTATGTTTTCCCCTCTTGTGGGAGTGGTAACAAGTTGTTCCATAGCATTTAAGTTTATAAATTCTAGGAACCTTTGGGCTAGGGTGTTGGAGCTAGAGAAATGCTCCCAGTCTATGTTTGGGTAGTTGAAGTCGCCCAATATAATGGTGTTTGGAGAGACCTTCATATTTTCCAGTGTTCTCAGGAAATGGACCATATTTTCCAGTGTTCTCAGGAAGTGGACCAGCAATATGAATCTGTATATGTCTTGCTTGTGCATCCGCCTCAGTATTGTGTGACTGTTCAGGTGTGTGTGCATTGCTGATGGGTGTTATAAGCCACTACACCAGTGTTTACCTAGCATCCCCCACTAGGAGACTGTAGGGGCTGTCCACATAGGCATTGGTGTGCTACAGCTGTGTCAGACGCCATATATCGGACACATCACAGCTTCCATGGCAGACAGCACACACATTCAATCTCATGCCGTGGCCATCGCATAGGGACTAGCTGTTGGAGGGTATGCCCCTGCACTGACTGTAGGCCCTACCCTGTTCCCCGGGTGGTGCTACGTATGCAGGCTATAGCACCCAGTACACCAGGGTACAGTTCCCTGTGGTTGAACAGATTCATATTGCTGGTCCACTAATCACGTGTGTGGATGAGCTGTACATGCTCACTAGCATGTGTTGACATGGCATCTGTGAACTGGTGCAATACTCTGGATGCAGATGCCTGTGAGATACCCATGATATCCCCAGTTGTGCTGTGTGAGGTACCTGTGGCTAGTACACCTAGGCCAACACATCCCATGATATCCACTGTGATGCGTTCCCCTCGGCCTGTTTGATGTGTTAGGCACAGGTTAACAAGCTGCAGTAGGAGGTCTCTGTCCACCCCATAGTGCTTCAACATCCCCAGCCCATGTAGACCCTGGTAAGTCACCCCCGGTCTATAAAGTCTTATGTCACCCCAGTAAGGGTTGTTCAGCAGCATACAGATCCGCACTGCCCCAGCCTCCTGCACATGTTGGTATATGTTGCCTGCTGCAGCCCATGTCATTTGGTTGGACTGTGTCATGAAATGTCCCTGCAGGTATACACCGGTGGTGTAGAGTGTGGACGAAACATGTGTGTATGCTGCTTGCTCGCATTAATGTACTGTTCATGTGTGGGCAGGCCTTGTCATCAGCTGATTGTGCTGATCAACATCTGTTTGTGCAGCATGTACACCCTGACTACCCCACCACTGCTGTCATCCCTCCCAATGTCACCAGGCAAGTATAGACACACCCATAGCTTAGGTTTACTAAGGCAGAAGCAGTCCCGAGGCACAGTTCTGAAATGTACGTACAGTATGCCTGACCCCCCTCCCATGCTGTCAACTATATGCGAGACCTGCACCTGGCTGAATACACACATACACTCCAGGGACCAGCAGCACACCCTGGTGATAAATGTGATACACCATAGTCGACCTCATCTGCATAGTATAATCTTCTAATAAATAGTTATATGACCCATACCGAACCTCCAACATATTAACCACTGCTCAATGTCACTCAGATCCACACACAACTGGCAACAGGTGCCTTACCATCACCATATTCGATGTCCCATGGTCTGCCTAGCAACAAAATAACCGGTGTCTACACAACTACAACCCATGGCCCTGCACACCACAGACAATGTGCATTAATACCACGCCATGGCAGATATACATAGATCCCAGGTTATCACGTACAGATCATCCGGCACAAATAGTCAATAGTGCTGATGTCCCCAGACATATGTTCACATCTATGTCCACCTCTACATCTACATATATCACATATATTATTTGTAGACATATATACATATATATACATACACACATATACATGTACACACATATGTAGATATGGCATTTATATCACAACAGCAAACCACATCACAGCAATACATTAGACAGGAATGGAAAGGAAACTACATGTGTCACCTGCATCATGTAGTGTTGTTAATATCAAGGCACGTGTGTTATGTTGCGTCACACGGGTCAGACCATAGCAAGGGTAAGAGTAGGGCTGTTGACAGTTACTCACCAGACCTATTGGCGACTGTATGTGTTGATAACCCAGTGTCTTGGCAGAATATGTGGGCTGTGGACACTAAATAGGTCAGCAACAAAACAAACTGGACATATCCTGCAGCTAGCCATCCACAGATACCAACACATATGCTATGACTGCCAAACACACACCTGCCATGCCCTGGAATCAAGCATCGACCTGTGTAATCTACCACACTACAGCATTATGCAGTAACAGAATGCGCTACCGAGTTCCGGCATCACTGCACTCCCACAGGCATACTTCTAGGCAGATGACATCATCCGCAAAGGCAAAGACACCAATAGGGAATGTATGTGGTGTGAAGCGTCTAAAAGCATGACTGTGTCCCCAAGCAGCTGGAAACACACACACACACACGCACACAGGCACACACTTGGCAGGACTGGGAGTCGAACATACACCTGACTACCTTATCACACTACAGCATTACGCAGTTACAAAACGTACTACCAAGATTACTGAACACAGCACTCCCAGAGGCATACTTCTAGGTGGATGACATCATCCGCAAAAGCAAGGACACCGATAGGGACTGTATAGAGAGTGAGCAGTCTGAAAGCATATTACTGTCCCAAGGCAGATCGGGGCAACTAAATATCTACGGAGCACTACAACAACACTACATAGATACGGGATGCGCCACATACAGTGCACCCTTCAAGACAGTCAACCAGTGTGTTCAACGTAGGCATCCATCGTGACGTTGAAAAGGGACATCTGTTGCCTGGATGACCACCATCGCTATACAGGATGTCAATGGCTATGCCCATACACAGAGGCACATCACCGACACAAGGTGTCACTGGGCATGCCCACATGCTTAGTATCACATGTCCATTTGGAATGTACTATGTGTCCATCTACACAATGGCATACTGGGCATGCTCACACACTTAGCAGTTGCAAAGGGCCGTCTTGCATGCACACGGATTCTAAACACAGAAAGGCGCAGTTTGGAATGTACTGTGTGTCTATCTACACAACGGTGTACTGGGCATGCTCACACACTTAGCAGTTGCAAAGGGCTGTCTTGCATGCACACGGATTCTAAACATGGAAGGGGGCAGTTTGGAATGTACTGTGTGTCCATCTACAGAATGGCGTACTGGGCATGCTCACACACTTAGCAATTGCAAAGGGCCATCTTGCATGCACACGGATTCTAAACACGGAAGGGCACAGTTTGGAATGTACTGTGTGTCCATCTACACAACGGCGTATTGGGCATGCTCACACAGCAGTTGCAAAGGGCCGTCTTGCATGCACACAGATTCTAAACATGGAAGGGTGCAGTTTGGAATGTACTGTGTGTCCATCTACACAACGGCGTACTGGGCATGTTCACACACTTAGCAGTTGCAAAGGGCAGTCTTGCATGCACACGGATTCTAAACATGGAAGGGCACAGTATGGTGTTACTGTCCCCACATACATGAAGGCCACTCACATCTACTGACCAGTACACACTCTGGAGCCATCACAGATGTCTCAGGTGCAGATCACAGAGGTACACACCGCAGTCTACAATGTAGCCCTCAGACATCACCATGTCGTTGGACCAGCAATACACAGCCATACATTACCACAACACCATGTGACTCATGACCAGTGGACTGTACATAGGTCTACAGCAACTGTGCAGACTACACATGTACTGACAGGGTTCCATCATGTGTTATGCATTGCAATGATACCACTGTACATAACCAGGTCGGCTCTACACGTACCAGGGGCCCTGGGTCTTACACAGCTGTGCAGATGACTGTCGCTGTACACCAAAGAACACACATGTTTGGATATGACATACATGTAATTGCAGTGGATATGTGCATGGACCACACACACAACACATATGTACATAGCATAGCTTTTGCTGTCCTCCGTGCAGACAAGTGGCTACAGCAATCACACACACACAAATGGAAGGTGGGTCCATGGCTGTTGAATGCTAACAGTACATGAGGTAGCACTGTTGACCGAGGACACATTCCCTCTGCACTAGTTACCCATGACACCCATCATATCATACAGCAGTCCATGTGTTATGTATGTCATCACACATGTCCTCCAATTGCAATGCATACAAGCATGGCTACATGACAGGCATGTAGGACCAACACACGTACAATTTGTAGTGTGCATGCACCTACCATGCATGTGCAGTAGCTGATGTATGTAACTCATCTATGCCCAACTACAACATGCAGTTGCAATCATTGACACCTGTATATGGTGACATACTGACAGTACGGTAGGATGTACATCAGGTATGGATGGATGTGTGCACATAAAGTGGTGATCCACCTGTGCAGATGGATGTTTGCCGGGGACAGCTCACAGGTGTGTCACATGCCATCTTAACATTACATGTGCAAACAGTACGCTATGTTACTGTTACTTGACGGAGAAGACATAAAACCTACACAGCGGTCAGGTGTTACTGACTGTAAGTCACTTGACACCTGTAACACTTACATCCTCCCATGTGCATATAGCAGCACAATTGCCGGATGTAGCGTTGGTACACATAATGCGGCAAGTACTGCTGCATGTCTGTCAGACGTATCATCATTTAGCAGGTGTATCATTCACAGTACTGCCATGGGTGTTTGCTTGTGTGACCATATATGCCACGTATGATGGGGAATACATCCCAATTGTTACACACCCCTGTACACTGTTGTAGAGATCTGTACATACTGCAGTGTGGAAAGCATGACATAGGCAGGGGTGGTGTGTGTATCACACACATATCAGCTATCCATATGTGAATGACATTTGTGGTCTCCACAGTGTGTGTGTGTGTGTGTGTGTGTGTGTGTGTGTGTGTGTGTGTGTGTGTGTGTGTGTGTGTATATGGCTTTCTGGTGCATAGAGTGAGGGTGTATGCTACCATACAGAACACACAGGATCCCTAACCCCTCATGGTGATGCAGTCTACTACCCTGTTGATGCCATCGGTCTCAGCAGTACCGGCTACCTGTACATATTCTTTCTCTGTGTCACGTCGTGTGGGTGCACAGTACTGTGAGGGTGATGACCACATAGGCAGGGGTCCTCACCTCAACACTATGGGGTGTGCGTTATAGTGTTGTTGACCCCGTGAGTGTGGGCATGTTCCTGTAATGTGACAGGGTATTACTGCTACACAGTGAGGCCTCATGCTATCAAGTGGCCTCTAACATTATCATCGGCTGGACCGCTGTGTACATTCCCTGCACCATGTCAACATACCTGTGATGTGACCCGGCATGGATGTCAAGTCTCTAGCCACTGTAGCCCATTAAACTGCCCACATGCCTGTAGATCAGTATATGTGTGGACATCTGTGGTATGTTAGCCTTTCCAACAGTCAGGTTGAGGCTACGTATAGCATGCTGATATTGCCATACATGCCTGTGAGTACTCCACAGTTACACATGGGAGACTGCAAACACTGCTACCTGTAGGCACATGCAAGTAGACCATAAGGAGGGAACCAGGGCATCATTACCGACATGCTGTTACTGTTGTTACCAAGATACATACTGTGAACATATAACAATGCATGCTAAACATGTACAACATGGTATGTTTGGTGCATGTCAACAGTACACAACTAATGTAATATACACTTCTCTCACTATTCTTACACAAGTAATGTAAAATACACTTATCTCACTATTCTTACACAACTAATGTAATATACACTTCTCTCACTATTCTGTTCACCCTGTGCATCAGACCATTTGAGCATGTCCCTGCACCAATGATGTGGATGACAGGGATGTGGCACAGGCTTCATCATATGCACAGGGTGATAATGTTTGCCAGGGGCATAGGCTGCACCAATGGATGACATCATGTGTGTGGGTAAGGGCCGGTGATATGATTGAACATGTCTGTTCAGTATGCATGTGGGTGTTGTGGTGCCCTACAGATGTGTTTGCTGTGTGTGTGTATGTGTGCACACAGTTCTGCCTTTTGTGAGGCCTACACAGGGATATTATTTACAGCTCCAGATTGTACAGACCAGGTTGTA
Source organism: Protopterus annectens (assembly GCF_019279795.1). NCBI lineage: Eukaryota > Metazoa > Chordata > Ceratodontiformes > Protopteridae > Protopterus > Protopterus annectens. Next base: position 1,304,370,629 of record NC_056726.1, read on the forward strand.
CAGCTCACTGTGTCCGGCCCCGTGACCTGTGCCTGCCAGGGGTTGCACGGGCACTACCAGGCAGAGGTACAGATTGGCTACTGTCTGATGACACATGTCCACTGGAACCATGTCCCTGCTGGGAACGTCCAGGGCCACGTCCATGTGGCCTGCTGTGTCCTGGTGTGGACAGCGCAGCACCAGCTGCACTGCTACTGCTACCGGCACTATGGGAGCGGGCATGTGAGGTTGCACGGTTACGTTGACCTGCACTAGGTGGTGTACCTGGCCTATGTCCATGTCGCCTATGCCTCACTCCTACCAGATGTTCCAGCACAGACAGCTCACGCTCGCGGATTGCCATGCCACGGTCAAGGATTCCGACCATGTCAACCAATCGCCTGTCCAGAATATCACAATCTGTTGCTGAGCATTTGCCAATGCCTGGATGTTGTCATTCAGAGTACAGATAGCAGCCCTCTGCAGCCTCTGCCCTTCTCTGTTCTGCTGTTCAGCACATGCCTGTGCTGCCATTACAGTCTGGAACATGCATCTGGTGATACCAGCTGCTGCACTCTGTCCTGCAGGTGTATGTCTGTCAGAGGTCCTCCTACAAGCAGCACCGGCCACATGCCTGTGTGGCACATCTGCAGTCATTACACTGACACCATGGTGTGGAGACACACCTTCTGTAGCCACCACACGTTCCTGTTCCACGCTGAGAGATGCTGACTGTCCTTCCTCTATGGCCACTGGTGATGCGGTATGTGTTGACAGCAGAACTGTGTGCGGGGAAGAGGGGGACATAGCTGGGATGGCAACCATTGGCACAGATTCAGCCCCTGACAACCCTGCCTGTACCTCATGCATATGTTCATCACTGCTAGTATCTGTGGGGACACTAACATCAGATGGACCGCAGGAGGGTAACGCACCTACATCACCTGTGAATGCAAAGAAAGACTCTAAACTACAAAAGACAGGCACACACAGTGACAGACACACACAGTGACAGACAGACACACACACACGGTGACACACACAAACACACACAGACACACAGACACACACACACAGACACACACACACAGACACACACAGACGCACACACAGATACACACACAAACACCATGCATGTGATTTGACAGACAGCATGCATGTAATACAGTAGACGGCATGCAGCTCAGACATTAATAGTGTTAGCATACCTCCCTGGTGTGCACACTACAGCAAGCAGGTGTCATATCAGTAGCCATGCAGTTCACACAATCATGGTAGTATGCATGCATCCCTGTGATACACCATGTGGACCAGAACAGGAGAACAGTACACATGGCTGACGTGACCTTGACATGTAATCTGCTGATATGTGCATTAACATGCATACATGTCTGACACAATGATGTCCTGACACATGTACAGCATCATAATGGGCATCACATTGTGATGTTGTCTGTCTGCCCTACAGATAGAATGCATGTTTAGCAAATGTGCATGAGCATGGAAGGGTAGTGTGAGCCATCTACATTGCTATACAGTGTGAAGTACAGACACTGTGCCATTGCATGGCATCATGAGGTGTCTATATTGCTATTCAGTGCATAATATGTATACATTGCATAGCCATAACTGCATGCATACCCATGACATAATTGTGGATTGTGACCCACGATGCTGAGGTGTATACACACCAAACCATGCTGTGTCATGTGATAGGTCACTGGAGGATCTACAGATGACACCCCTGCACAACTACTACAGAGTCTTAGCTGCCTGGCAACCATGTCCACACATAGCAGACTTGTCAATTCACCATGTCCCACATGACATTGATGTACCACACACACGAGGTGCACAGCTAACGGTGATGTCCTACAGCAGCAAGGGAAATGTACAGTATCTGTGGCCTGATGTGGTGTCAATGTCTGTGGAAGCTGTACAGGTGACTATTGTCATGCTATGACACAGTCGTGATGTGCAACACATCTTATATGGTAGACTTCAGTGACACCTCCACTAGCTGTGCACAGGCTTTTAGGATGTCCAGTGTACCACATCAACTGTATAATCAGTCAACTAAGGCTATAATTGGACCATGTGTGGACAATGTGCAACAGGGTGTATACACATCACATCAACTGTGTGGCTACGTGTCTCTGGCCATCCCCCATGGCCATGTGTGCACATGTGTTGGCCAAATGTGTGTGATGGCCATCTATCTCACATGTTTCTGTTGTCACATATGACATACACCCATAGATGTCAGATATGTCACCATCCACAGGGCTATGCAGACAACGGGTTGTATGTTTGGTATGTGGGGTATGGGTTATGGGATAGTGTGACAATATTTCATCCAGAACACTACGTGTCTGGGACATGTCAGATGGCACATCACAATGTGTGCACTCATTGCAGGGGCATATAACACAATGGTGACTCCTGTGGGCTGCCCTTATCACAGCTCACTGTGTGGTACTGTTTGCTTACCACACGTGTTGTTCCAATGTATAGTACATATGTCCACACATGTAGCAATGAAAAATACTGTGGTTTAATGTCGGTGTATCATTTCGTTTGTATATATTGCACATGGGTAGCCAGTGTGAATGATGGGTGATGCGACCTGTATATCATGACTGGACCGAACATCAAGTGTACAAGTGTTAACTAGCCACATGTCGAATAGATCTATGCTTTAACATGCCTGATACTGATGACAGTCTCACCTGCAATGGACTGATGTCTGTGCGGCATGCCAGAGGTACCTGTATAGGGGTGACACAGCAGTCTGAACATTATCCATGACTGTATGACAGCCACAGGGTGCACTGTGCATGTTAACACATTCACCTGTACAATAGCATATAATATGCACATGTGTGCATACACAGGGTAGCATACTGTAGTATGCAGCATGTGTGTCAACATACCTTGCATATGATGTTACATTACATAATGTACAGTGACACATGCAACTAAATGGAATATAATAGTCATATGTGCAGTCCTGACTTACCAGGCAACTCCAGGCTCATTGGTTGGGTGACACCCACCTCCATGATGGCAGCTAGTGTTTGTGGATGCTGTTCTGAAGGTGTTCCCAGACTGGCTGGTAGTTCCTTGGTGTGTGTGTGAGTGGGGGCTGGGTTGGTGGCCCACCACCTGTTCCACCTTGTTCCCTGGTGATTGCAGTGGCACACTGTTTTTCATGTCGTATCAAGTCTGTGCAGTGTCTGCGCGCCTGCTGGTAGGTGCGGTTATGGCCACCCACATCATTCACCCTCCTGCAAAGATCCTGCCACAGGTCATCATGCTGCTGGGCATGCTGTGGCATATGGCTGAACAACACCTCATACTTCTCATGGAGGTATGGGATGAGGACATCATCCTCCTGGTGGCTGTATGCTGGCAGGCATGTATGAGGCATTATCTGTAAGACATAATGATGGTGACAGGTCACAGTACCACAGATGTACAGAGATACTGCTGCAGATACATTTCTAGTAAATCTAGTACATCTGCACAGTTATCTTTGCAGGTCATCATGGCACTGACACAACTGACATGTTTGTGTCACACACATGTAACACCCGTTATGCATTGGATATCATCACCATATATTTGTGTCACCTCATTACATTGTTCATACTCCATGTGAATGATGTCTTGATGTGGGCATGTCTGTTTGCCTGCACTGATGTTCTTACCTATCAGCACATGCCTGGATGTGTCCACGGTAATGCTGTTGACCTTGATGCTGTGTAAATGTCACATATCAACACATACACTGCCTTAATGGACTTGAACAGTGACAATGCACACATACGCATGGAAACCTTTACATGCATGTGTTTTGCCATATACATCTACACGGCACTGTACAGCTGTTCAACATCCTGCCACAAATCGCCTGCGTTGCACATGTGATAGACATGGGACAATGGCTAGTCGGACGTCATTCGCAGGGATGGTTATCAACTATAGCATGTACGGGCAAGGTTTCCTATCTGTATCTGACAGCCATATTGCCACTGCGAGGTGCATCAGTGCCGCATTACTGATCCAGACAGGTGATACTACATCTACCATGCAGTCATCACACCATGTATGAAAGAGATGACATGTGCAGCTTTGATGGACAGGGTTGCATGGTATGGCGGGAGTATGTCACATGTATGGCACAGGGATCTGTCCAGCATGTGGCGATCCTAGTAGTAGGACGGTGGCTGTCCATGACGTATGTCTTTCAGATCAGGATATGGACATGTAGCATGTCCAACATCATAGTGTAGCACATGTCTTTATGCAAGGTAGACAGCATGCTGCACAGTGGAGGTGAGGATTGTGAAGGCTAGTATCGCCCATCCACTCATAGCCAATACCCCTTAAAGGTGATATGTGATCCAATATTGGTCACCTGAGTGCTGTGTATGCCTGTCCAATGATCTCCATGCTCATGGATGGCACCCTGTCATGACATGGGTACCTTGTATGACTACCTAAGGGGTCTGGAGATGTCAGCAACTCAGGAAGGTGAACTGCACAGCACCATCCCTTACACAGTGTCCATAATGTTGACCGCAGCCTAGGTGGTAGTTAATGGGTACAGGGATATTCACCTAGCGGTGACAGTGTTGATATCATCTGTCAGAATGTGCACATATGTCACACACCTCACCCACAAAGCCCATTCTGTATGCTGTTCACAACACTGAGACAGCTATTGCTCATAGGTCATGGCCATTCACATCCTTACATACACAGATGCCTCACATTTGTCTGTGTGGTATGGGCTACAATGAGGGAGGAGTACAACACATTAACCCTGTTTTACTGTAGCTGGCACTGGTATGATATGCACATGTCCCTCTGGCACCTTTTGTGGTGCTCATTCTGTCAACAGGCCACTGGTAGAACACTCCTGTGACATACGAGGGTATATGTAGTCAAACATCCGTACTGTCATGTACATCTGTACTGCTAACATCTACATTGATAATGGTTCATGGACTTGCATACCATACTCAGCAAGGCAATAGTGCGGTGCCACCAATTATGACTGTCGTCACCACTTGTGGGTTGATATTATCCAACACCCTATCTGTATTGTATTTTCATGCTCAGCACTTGTTCAGAACTTGTGAGCACTTCATGAGCTACCAATTAATATAGCACCCATTCCACACCATTTCTCACAAGTACACTGTCTGTCCTTACATTTCCAGCTTGCTTACAGTACAACAGCTGTTGTACACACGTAACTCACATATCTTGTGAGACATGGTTGTATATACAGGCATGTCCAACTGCCACATACCAGTGCTATTGCCTGTCTATATGATGAATATGTCATACATGTGGCAATAGAGCAATTGTCTCATGTACACAGTCAATGCTCACCTCCCAACCTAGGACACTACAGCCTGTGGGAGATGCACATATGCAGCCCTGCTGGGGGTAATGCTGTCACCAACCCTGACTGAACCTGACAATCATGTGGGGATGTGTAAAATTCGCAACACACCCCACTCATCACATAGTCTCACAAGATCTCTACCACCACAGGCCACACATATGAGTACAACTTGTGCAGTACCTCTCCATACCCTGTGAAGACACAAAAGGCAGCCCCCATCACCAAACACAACAACAATAACTTATAGCCCACAAACTCATGTGTGCCCATCACATACAGCCAATAGGGTGTTACAACATACACAACACACCTGTCATAGGTGACTCTGTAGGCGGTTACACTGATGTTCCACTCAGCAGGCTACACAAGGCGATAGTCACTTACATCTTGCTTTTCTTGAACAGTTTCCCATAACATTCACCACCAGAATGGGAACAGGCAAGCAAAACATGGGGTCATGTGACGCAAAGCTTGACATCTTCATCTCTGACGCACGCAGGCACGGCACTCCTTATAATTGACCACTTCAATATCTCTGCAGTGACTGGGACCTGCCTCTAGGCTCTGCAGAGCACACCTGCAATGACGGGTTATACACAGACCATACCTTTCAGTCATGTAACCTGGACCGGCATACCCACAGCTGAGGTGTTCCCATATTCCACTATGTTGTACACACATCCTGGCTAGTTACTTAGCACAATGCATCAGAGGTGCTCCACTAACTGTGGCCAGAACTGCTATACACATTGTAACAAGCTACGGATTCAACAACATACCCCACGGTTACCAGACCTCATTTCTTGGTGTACTGGACAGTAGGGCTCAGACAGGTACTACTGATGTGAGACTGACACTACCCCACACTTAACTGGGATAGCCACTCACACATTAGGCCAACGCTGTCCAGGATTCATAACCTCCACTCAGCTGGATCAACCCATACACACCACCTCCAAGACCAACAATATCCTTGACATGGACACTACCAACATGTGACTGGTGTTCCACACCTGGAGTTATCCCCTCGTTGGTGGATTCTGAACATATGCTAATCACCCTTGTTATCCACATCCCGGCACCACACCCTTCACAGCATGCACAGTACAAGAGTACTACAACGCCTACTACAGACGTCTTATGATAGCAGTAGTTAACATCATGACACCCGTACAGATGGACAATGCACATACAAATGTTGAAACATACCCCAGTGCACTTCATTAGCACTTACACGACTGCATGGATCATGCTATTCCACACAGAGCCATGATGGTACCCACCAGATAACGGACGCCACTCTGGAGGTCCAGTTCCATGGACATAATTTACAACAACAGGTGGAGGCTGTTGCAAAGTGGAGTACAATCCCATGGGTGGGGTAGCTCACCGGTCAGCCTCAGTAGGGCTACAGGATCCCTCATCACATACTCCGAAACTAGCTATGTAAACATTACTGTGACACATTCCAGGGTGTACCACAAGGCATTATGGAGTTATATCAGTAGTCAATGGCAATACCCACAGCTGCTCTGACATACAACAGTTACTCTGGAACATTACAGAACCAGGTGATGTTGGCAACATGCTGGCGGATGGGTTCAATGCTAACATTACACCCTCTCACTCCCTACAGGGCCACAATCCATGCAGGAACATTGCGGTGTCCCTGCGGTCACACACTGGGACCTGCCTCTAGGCTCTGCAGAGCACACCTGCAATGACGGGTTATACACAGACCATACCTTTCAGTCATGTAACCTGGAACGGCACATCCACGGCTGAGGTGTTCCCATATTCCACTATGTTGTGCACACATCCTGGCTAGTTACTTAGCACAATGCACAGAACTAACCTGCACTCTATATGGCCTGGAACACTGGCCCCATGTGACCGTCCAACATCCCAGGCTGTGATTTACACAAACCTCTGAATGACATGTCTCCCCACTTGGCCACCATATGCAGTAATAGCCTTGTATCACACATTGTGGCCCCTGAATGGCACACAGCAACAGTTATCACACTCCACACAGGTGGCGCCACAATGCACAAGGGGGACTATTGCCCTATACACCTGTCTGGACTGTTCTGCAAGGCTATGGGGTACATCATCATGAAAGTCATTCACAGAGACATTGGTGGGCTCCAGTCCTTTGATGGCACCCAGTTTGGACTTGCTATGACCAGAGCAAGGATCCTACACCTGGTGGACTCCTTTGATACAGTTATCAGGGTAGTTGATGGTGGTAAGGGGGTCCACACAGCCTACATTGTCCTCTCATTGCCTTTCAGCACCGTTCTCCATTCTGGTATTGACAACGTACACATCCACCTGCACATTGAACCCTATGTCTCAGGATGTTATGCAAAGTGGCTCACGGACAGGACACACACAATGAGGTTGCATACCATAGTACCTACTGTATTTCGGTTACACTTGGCGTAACACAGTCCTCAGTCATAGGGCCCCTCATGTTTGATATATGCTTCCCCTGAGGTACAGGCTAGCATTGAGGGACTTTCCCTGCCTAGCTTTACAGACAACTGCATACAAAGCACCATGATTGATCCACCAGCTGATACTGACTCCCTCCATAAGGGTGTCACTGTGACGGATACCTGATATCAATATCATGGCCTCAAGCTGCATGACACAAGGTGCATGAACATCCCCTTTGCATTACACCATTCAATCACTAACTATCACATAAGTGGTAGTCACCTACATACATGTCACATTGTACATGATCATAGTCCACACATATGTTGCACCCACTCCTTTGATAGCTATATTGCCACTGTGGCGTGGATATCCTTCCAAGTGGCCATACTTATCTGTACTGGGTTTGTAGCTGGAACATAGGCACCCATTGTACATCTGAACTCCAGACATATACACACATTCAAGGCTACAACACCCCGTTTAGGGTGTACCTTACACAACAGCTACGGCTTTACATACCACAACATTAACACGCCATGACGTTTATTGAGCTTCAACGGTTGACATATGTGGCAGAACGACGGACACCACATCTGTACACATTTGCATACTACATACTCAGGGGTGACCTCCGCTGAACAGACAGGGCCCATGTCCACAGCAATATTCATGGATATACTCCACATAAGCGACATAAGCAAAAGCCACTGTCAGCAACATGCTCATTGATATGTGCACACATGCAAGGATGAGTGGGATGTGCTTGAGGGTTACATACCCAAACCAGACACTCACCATGCTTTGGAACATGATTCCTATGTACATCACGCAGGGACACTCAGTAGCACTGTTCATGTGATACCTCACTTGGTGGATGGGAGACACATGTACGCCAGGGATCACTGCAGTGGCTGTACTGTGCAGAAGTGCAGGTAACACATGGCTCTGCTGTTCACAGACAGGACACTACCCTAGAGAGGTGCCGCTGGTATGAACACTGTAGTTGAGCTTACACATAGACTTGCCAGACTGCATAGTACCCCACTATGAACCTGTGAAGCTAGTACATGTCCTTTGTGCATGGTTAATTTAGTAGGTCTTCCATTTAGATTAGCTATCATGCTATTACAATGTCCCATGAATACAAGCCATATGTATCCTGTTATTGTATATTGTGCATGCCAATAGACGATACCTTTGGTATGCATGATATGCCTGTTATGCTGTGTAGAATATCTGACATATCTACTTACAATACTGTACATTACACATATTTTACATAGTATCCCATAATGCAAAGCATACTTGCACAACGGGACCACCTTAGACATGTCTTTGTCGTTATATGCCCATACACATGCGTACTGTGACAGTATATCGTCATATACTATCCCCTGCTATGGCACGTACTTGTTGGACATACTTTATCACTGATGGCAGGTGGTATGGAATTGTTCTGTTTAAAGCCCTCATGTAGCATCCCTTGTGGTGTCTGTGATGTTTACCTTATGGCCCACTGCAGGACACACAATTTCTACAAGCATTACTATACTCAGCAAAACATCAGTACATAATACCTTTTCCCACTTTATGCATTGCGGACACTTTTAATTAATGCAACACAGGCTATACATACACTAACATAATTAATACAAAACAGGCTATACATACACTTACATACCAAGTGTTTTACATACCTTGTTATCGTTCTGGACTTTCGTGACTATCTCTCTTACACTGTTTAAACAGTTCTATGGTATGAGCATATGGTTTGAATGTCTGGCAAGTCATCCTTATATACGCCGATACCTGTAACATGTGGTTTCCTGCCACCAATTGATGTTCCTGAGTGACTTATTACTTGCACATCAGCTGTGCAGCTACTCCATTCCAAATTACATGGCAACAGTGGGGTATAATTTAATTCTCCACTTGGGTGTTGCCCATTTGCCCTACCTTCGGTGAGACGGCCTGTATTGTTGTGAGTAATTGCAACTGCTATGTGTAGAGACACGGATAGTTTGGATTCATGTCCCCCGTGGATTGTGTGTGATGGTTAGAGTATGTGGTTCTACATGTGAGTGTACCTGTCATCCCAACTGTCTGATAAGGGACTATTGCAAACAAAACCTGTAACATAGCCATTTGTTCCATTATACAATGGCTATGATTTCACATGGCGCCTTTAAATGTGTCTCTCACAAGGTATGTTAACGCTTCTGCAGATGTAATTGACTGACTGGATGTTTGTACTGTAATTACAGTCTATATTGCTATAGTTTCATGTGTGGGGGATGTAGGTGGGTGTATGTAGCATATACAGGTTTGTGGGGCTTGCATTTCTACATATTCCATATATGTGTGTGGGCTCCTTCCTTAATTAAAGAGCTATCAGTTAGTAGACTTTTGTTACATTGCTATACATTGGGCCGTTGTTAATTGGTTTCTATATAGTATGCAGGTGAGGTTGATACTTCCATACCTCTGAAATTACAGCGATATGTAAAGGAATGTTACTAAATGACAGCTGTCCCATGTATTTCTGTCCCAGATATTTGCAGTCATTGCAGTTGTGTTGGTAACTGAACCTCTTTGGCATGGGTTGCCACCTTTTCAAATGGCCATTGTGGGACACTTGCGGGACACACATCGGTGTTTACAGGGAGACACATACCCACGGTCAGTACACAGGATAGCACATACTTTTATCCTCAATACATACTTATCGTTGTAGGACTTTGGCTACTTATCATATTGCATGTAACATTTACGTTTCTTACATACAGGCATAACTATTTAATGCAACTATTACATAATATATGGGACATAATAATGTCCTACAATCTCGGACAGTTGCCCTTTGTAATGTTTTATGTCAGGACACAACTGCCCAGGGAGGGGCTGTCCCTCCTAATGTGGGACAGGTGGTAACCATATGCCTACGGCTAGCAATAATCACACCTACCGTAATGATCTACCTCCAAGTTGGCACTGACAGACACACGATGCAGACACACACACACACATTACAGTCACAGGGAAACACACACAGCACCCTCAACACACACATACACAGACTACGGCAATCACAAACACAGCTGAACACAGTACCTACATGGACCGCAACACCGGCAGTGGTAACTAAATGTCCCTTCATATCGTGATAATATTACTCGTGGTTCTAGTGTTCCGGTACTGTGTTCTTTCAGTCTTTCAGCCTCATGGTTACTCGTGTCGGTATGTGACACATTCCATAGTTGGTGGTATCCTATTTATTTGTACCTCCAAGGTATTATGAATGTCATTGACCTATCTATATATTTGCAGATATTGGTGAATCCGTATATATCAACATATATCTCTCTATCACCCTTTCTATCTGTATTTTATATATATGTGTACATATATATATATATATATATATATATATATATATATATATATATATATATATATATATATATATATCTGACAGAGAAAGTGACAGGCAAAATACACCTTTCATTGTGTACTTGTTGGTGTATATTGTTTCCTAGACTCCGCACGTTTGTGTCTGAACCTGTCACATTACACACCTGCCGTAGGTACATCTTGGCTACCATAGTGTTAGGTGATTGTATACATGATTGTGTGGTTTACTCCTGGCAGTGGTCGTTTTACCCTTCAGAGCAGGCGCTATTAGTATAGGAGTGAATAACGCTGGTTTCACCTGTTCTGGACATCATTGATCGTGATCTGCATGATATTCAGAGAAGCTTAGCCCTGTTTCATGCATATCCATATAGTCATATTTAAACAACGCTTACCAGCACTGGGCAATGCATATTCCCGCTAATGTGTGCTAAACATGATCTGATGACCTGCATCCGACATGTATTATTCGTGCCTTCGGGATTATGTTACATCCCTTGCAGGACGTGGCACCGGGAACATGCACGATGATCACTGCATTTACCACTTGGCCATCTGGGATTTGTACACCTGTTATGGCATTTTGTATGTTGAGTATACTATGGCTGTTACTCCATACTGCACACACATGGGTAACTCATTTAGTTTACATATGGATGAGTCCAATTAATGGTATGTCCATGTGATGTTTACTGGATGTGCTCCAGAATTGGGTATGTATATCACAGTGAGCCACACACGATAATGCGCTACACCTTCAAATGACCATTGGTGGAGCATGCTGGGATGACGAATACCTGTCATGGGTACACCCCATGCCTTGACACAACATCCATGATTACATTATGTGGAGCCCCTCATTAACACAGCAGGGAATCCATGCAGAGTGCGTGGAGAACAGTGCTTACACACATGTGATCACGCAATTGCCACTGCTCCACTGAGCGACAGTTGGTTACTCGATGTTGGGGTGACATCAGACACTGTTTGCCTCATTTGTTGTATGGCCTCTGACAATCGGGCGTGTACCTACTGATGTACCTAGGAACCTATACACACAGCACCAACATATGCTGATAGGCGCATGTACTGTTCAGGTGTTGACATTCCTTGTTCCAATAGCTGTTGTGTGTACAATGTTTGAGGGCTGCCTATGTAGGATTCACACAGTAGGCCAGCTATACATTACAATTTACAGGTGGTCGTGTGTGTGTGCCATCCATTTTACTGTGTGTGCAGTTGGAGAGGTGTGTCAGTCCATAGGGGCCTACAGTGTCAGAGTATGTGCTATACGTTCCCTCTTTGCCAAAGCGTAGGCATATTCGGCATGCCTCCATCTGCCTACTGGGGCTGGCACAGGGTGTTCTTGGTCTGAATCCCTCTGTGCCTGTGATGGCCTTGGCAATTGCGGTGAACTATAAGGGCCTTCACCATTTTGTCCCTGCTGCAGCTGTTTCCACAGGATCATATTATGTAGCATGGCACATACTATGAAGATGTGGGCACACGTGCCTGGAGAGTACTGCAAGGCTCCACCAGATGTGTCCAAGCAATGGAACCGTGATTTCAGCATCCCAAACACATGCTCTATGATGATTCTGGTTTGTGCATATGCCTCATTATCTCATTATGGCGTTCTTGCATGGGTGTGTGTGAATTTCTGATGGGAGTCACCATACATGGCTCCAGTGCATAGCCAGCATCCCCCACAAGGTGGCCATGTGGGATGTCCCCCCTGACAAATACCTGATACAGCTGTGAGGCATGCCAGATATGGGAGTCATGGTAGCTTCCAGGGCTGCCAGCACACACATCCATGATAATGCCCTGGGCATCGCATACGACCTGGCAGTTGATGGAGTGGAATCCCTTGTGGTTTATGTAGCGCCTACCATGCTCACCGGGTGGTGACTTGATATTTATGCGCGTGCAGTCTATCGCACCCAGTACCTCTGGGTATTGTGCCAATTGGTGGATGTGATGCATATTGCTGGCCAACTCCTCCTAAGTTCAGGGGAAGTATATATGCTCATTGGCATGTGGTAACATGGCATCCAGGAACTGGTGCAGTACCCTGGATGCTGATGCCTGTGCCATCCCCATTATATCTCCAGTTGGCCATTGAAAGGTACCTGTGGCTAGTATTTGCAAGCTTACACATACCTTCGTTTCCACTGGGATGTGTTACCCTCTGTTGTTTCTGGTTATCAGGCGTGGCCGGCACAGCTCAACTATTTGCTGTAAGATGTCCCTGTCCACCCTGTAATGCTCTACTATCTCCAGATCATGTAGCCCCTGGTAGGTTACCCTTGGTCTGAACACTCTTCTCCTCCTCTGGGGTCAGTGGTGGTTGTCAGCATCATCCTCCACAACACCGTCAGTCTCTATTACATGGTGATGAATCACAGCTATGGCAGCTCCCAACATGTACATTCTAAAAGTTCCCCTTGTGTTTACACCTATGGTGCAGTGTTTGGGAATACACAGGTGTGTGTTGGGTGCTTTCACACTTTATACTATTGTGCTGCGAACACCGATGATGTCATCGGGTGTGTATGTATGATCATAGCTACAGGGTATCTTATGTGTTTTACTACAAGAACTACTATTGTGGTGCCTTTGGTGTTGAATTACATTTGGCTGCCGTGCATTACCTCTTGCCCTTCCCTTTACATTTCTTCATGTTTCACCTACCATTTTCTGGCATGCATCCAGCAGCCTGCTTTCATTTGTACTTTCCTAGACCTGGCTTATCTTGCGTAATGTGGTCTATTGCCGGTCTACTGTAGGTTTGCTTTGCTCTGCTATGACAGTTCTCCTTTCTTTGCAATCCGACGCCTCCCCTATTTTGTTTTGCAGGTTTCTGCAAGCAGACTTGTCAGCTGCCGTTGATTGCCCGCTATTAGTTAATAGGTGTTAATTGCTCAGTTGTACTCCAATTACCCTACTGCGGCATTTCCTTCTTTTCTTCCCCTGACCTTCCTGTTTGTGCTATGGTTTGCAGCGCATGCATCCGCTTACCGGGTTTCGGGCACGTTTTCATCCCCGTACACATGCACTTTCGGGCACCATATGTGCTCTCAGCTAAACAATTCTATACCTACCTCCCCACCCCTGTCCTGCAGCTTTGCTTAGCAACAGCCAGGCCAGATTTGCATTGCTCCAATGTGCTTACAGCTACAGTGGCACACCCCACTGCTGATGTCATGTATACTTCTGAGCCACTCCTCGGTGTTATAGCGCTGCGCCGTATGGTACATCTTTAATCCAGCAGGACGTTTGCGATTCAGTATTACCTGCCTCATTTGCATGGCATTGACTACTAATTCATAGTTACCATGCCAAACACTGTCACAGACCCTTAGCAACCCTTGCAGCTTGGTTGTGGTGTACCATGCATACCATTGAATATTATGGTGAAATCCTGATTTGTATTACATTGAGATTTTATGACATTTGTATATATTTTCTTTGTGTTCCAGTTTGCGCACACATGCCCTGCGGTTGTACTTTGTGTTACTGTGGACATGACATTAAATGTTGTTTTTTAGGTGTTGTGCATCTTTTCTTATGCCATTGGCTGTGTATTTAGCCATTGGTATATGTTAACTTTGTAATACATGAGTCTGGTCCGCTTCCATAGCTCCGATGTTCTGTTTGGGAAAATGTAAACTGTGTTTTTTGGTTTACATTTCCGTGGGCTTACGCTACGCCTGCACCACTTCATGAATCACTGTGTACCTTCATTTGCATGGTGCAGCACTGCGCATGGGGTGATTAGTATACCTAAGCTGAGGGCTGCGCAGTTCTGGCATACGCTGGTAGTGCACATGGAATTGGATCGTACCTGAATCACTCGACGGCCATATTTGGCATTATACCGCCTATGCTATGCCTGCGCCTGGTGCAAGCTTCATGAATCCCAGGGAATAAGTTTATAGTTAAATCCAAATTATTCTTCACATTGGAAAAAATACAAGAAACAATCTGGTTAGAGTCAAATTATTCAGAATTAGTATGAAACAGTAAGATATTACCTAATGCACTTCACTGATTGCTAAGAAAATATACTTTGGGGACACAAATAAAATGATATGTTTTTGGTATATATATATATATATATATATATATATATATATATATATATATATATATATATATATATATATATATAGATAGATATAGATATATATATATATATATATATATATATATATATATATATATATATATATATATATATATAAGTAATACATTGTGCATTTTTAAAAAGTTTATAAATAACAATCCAAGTTTAAAAGCATGGTCAGTTTTATTATTTTCCATAGCTTGAACACCAAATTTACTAAGCACTTATAATAACCCAAATATGACTGAGCTTAGAGAAAGAAATCTTACATATTGGCATCAATTAATGGATTCTGAGAAAATACATACAAAGGATTATAGTATGACTAGAAATAACATAACTGAAAAAAGTGGTTATTATTTATTTATTTATTTACATTTGCTGACCGGGAATGTCCAACTGGACGCAGGTCCTTTTGCAACAGAGGCCTGGGGAGAAAAGCTCCACAAATTAAAATATTACAGACATAGTTACAGATGAAGAATCCTAGCAATTAAAATATTACAAACATGGTTACAGTACATTCAACAGATAACTAGCATCTGTTCTATCCACGAAGTCATAGCAGATATTAACAATTGTTACAATAAGAACTTACTGCCATATAATAAGTAGATAGGCATGGAAGTATCAGAGCTTGCTGTAATCAAAGGTAGTTTGTAGGGTGGAAGAGAGGTAGAGGGTAGATGGAGTGGGAGAAGTTAGAGGGGAGAGTTACAAGGGCATAGCCAGCATGTTTTAGGTGCGCTTTAAGTAAAGCTTTGAGGTGGGTGCATGATGGTACACAGGTTATTGTGGGGGGGAGGGTGCTCCATAATTTGGCTATAGCACTGGAGAATAGTGCTTCTCCAGCAGTGTTATTGGCTCTAGTAACCTATAATTGATTTTTGTTGCTGGATCGTAGTGGTCTGGTGGTGAGATAGGGCTGGAGTAGATACTGGAGGGATGGGACCTTTAGAGGATGGTTAACCAGTTTATGGGCGAGTGCGAGTTGATAGCATTGAAGGAGGTGAGGGAGTTCTAGCCAGCCTAGTTCAGTAAGTGAGAGACAGTGGTGACTGTGGTAGGATGCCCCAGTGGGGAATTTGGCGATTTTGTTGTAGCAGGTCTCAAGTTTATTTAGATTGCATTGCCTTAGGTTGGTATGTATTGAAGAGGCATAAAGTAGGGTGGAGATAAGGTGTGAATTTGCAACTGAAATCCTAGCTGCTTTGGTGAGGCATTGCTTGTTTCTGTATAAGGCTCCTAGTTTTTGGTGGACTTTGTTTATGGTCATGGATATGTGAATGTCAAATTTGAGATTGTTGTCTATTTCAACTCCTGGCAATTTGGTGTGATCTGTTGGGTGGATAGTGGTGTTGTCTTTTGCTGTGATGTTAAAGTGAGAGTTGTTTTGAGTTTGTCTGGTGGGTTCAAAGATGAGGAGTTTAGTTTTTTTTTTGGGTTGAGTATTAACTGGACATCAGATAGCCAAGTTTCAGCAGAGGAAAAGGCATCCTGTGTGACCTTTTGCAGTTCGGGTAGGGACTGGGCTGAGCAGATGATGGTTGAGTCATCTGCATATTGTATGAGTGTGCCATATTTGGTGGCAGAGGCTAGATTATTGATGAAAATAGAGAAGAGTAGGGGTCCAAGGATGGATCCTTGAGGAACAGCAATAGAGACAGGTAGTTGGGGAGATATGTCATTTTGCCATAAAATTTATTTTTAACAAACTTGAATTAATGAATACAACTATTCAATAATTTATTACAAAATTTATAGATTTTATCATTATTCTAGGAGATCAATCCATTAAATGGAAGAGGAACTAAAATATATAAAATAGTTAAAGACACAAAATTATATTATAAAGAGATTTTCTGGGATTATTATAAATTAATTAATTAATAATCAGCAACCTTCTGATAAAGATAAAAGGCAATGTTAATATCTTCAAAACAGACTACCCTTTCCTTGTAGTCTGCTTTTAAAATTTTCCCTTAGAACTAGCCAGTTTTTTAGTTTTAGCACTCAAATATGTTTCTTTGAGCTCAGCACTTGTTCAAAACTTGTTGTAAGCTAAATAAACTACAAATTACTACAGCACTCAACTTTCCTCACTTGTCTAGAGAAAAACAGGTTTTAGTACTTAATAAATAAGCACCTATCCAGGCATGCCTAAGGGTCAGCTCTTGGTGTTTTCTCCTGTCTACCTGATGAATCTGAGCATCTTGGGGCAATGAAGCAATTGCCTCATGTACACAGACAACTCTCTCCTCCTACCACCCAACATTACAACCTGTGAGAGATGAACTTATATAGCCAAGCTGGAAGCAAAGCTCTCTTCACCCAAGAATGGACTAGACAGTCAAGAGGAAAAGGTAAACACTTGCACCACACCACACTCATCACATAGTCCCTCAAAACCTACACCACCAAAACACACACATAGAAACACAAAACACACACCTACATTCATGAAGGCTCTCAATAAAAATCTGCCCAAGCAACAGGGACCTCCAAAGCAGAAACGCAAGCAACCTCCACCCCCCAACACAACCCAAATGACACATAGCCCACAAATTCAGTGTGCCACTCAACCACAGCCCATAAGGCATAACAACATACCCAACACTCTAGTCATAGGTAACTCTATAGTCAGGCACACTGATGTTCCACTCACCAGGCTAAACAAGGAGAAAGTTACTGTCAGCTGCCTGTCGGGTGCCAGGATCTGCTACATAGTGCAAGCACTCAGGTCACTCCACAACAAGTACAAATATGACTCTGTCATTGTCCACGTTGGTGTGAATGGCCTGAGACATACCTCCCTGGACTACATGAAAAGATACATAAAGGAGCTGTCCGATCTTGTAGCCCAGTCAGGTATGACCCTATCCCTGAGGAGCATCCTGCCATCACCCAGAATGTAACCACAGTACAAGGACAAAATGATTGACTTCAACAATTGGCTAAGCTACTGGTATCATTCTAAGGGGATCCAGTATCTGTCTGCCTGAGATGACATTATCAACAGACCACAATGCTTTGCCAGAGATGGCCTGAACCTGTTGCCCTTGGGATTCCGTATACTGGCAAAGGCTCTTGCCACCCTTATAGTGCCTTTTTTAGGCAAGGTTCAAATAACAAACTCACCACCATAACAGGTACAAGCAAGCAAAATCTGAGGGTAATGCTACTCAATGCTAGAAGTCTAAACCTCAAAATGCACTCGCTCAAGGTACTCCTTAAAATGGAGAACATCGACATCTGTGCAGTGACAGAGACCTGGTTCAAGGCTCCAGAGTGCACCCCTGCATTACCAGGCTATAATTCATGCCACACCTTTCAGCCACCTAACCTGGACTGAAACACTAAAGGCGGAGGCATGTCCATATTCATTAAGGATATTCACACCTCCAGGCTAGTTGCTCAGCATAATACATTTTAGATTATCCAAGTGCAACTAACTCTGGACAAGACCGCAATCCAAATTGTAGCTTGACACAGATCTCCCACCATGCCCCAGGATTCTCACTCCTCATTCCATGATACACTGGAAAATATTAGGGTACAACCTAACACCCTAATAATGGGCGATTTCAACTACCCCACCATTAACTGGGAAAACTACTCATGTACCAACTCTTGCTGACGTTTTCTGGAATTCATAAATTCCAATGCCTTGGATCAACTTATCCACACCCCCACCAGGGACAGCAATATCCTAGACCTGGTCCTTACCAACATGGGCAACTGGTGTTCCACACCAGAGGTCAATTCCTTGTTGGTCAGATCCAACCACAAGCTAATCACCCTAGACATCCCCATCCCGCCCCAACCCCCCATTAGGGAAACCAGTGTAAAAAATGTCTCCAAAGCCAACTTCATGCTTCTTAAGGTGGAAGAGGCCAACTTCACGACACCCATGCAGACAGACAATAGAGGTACGACTGCTGAATCCTACACAAATGCACTTTATAAGCACTTACACGAGTTCATGGATCGTACAAACCCTAACAGAACCAAGATGCTATCCTTAAAAAAAAAGGAAGCCAATCTTGTGGTGCCCTGCCATAAACAAATTCTACAACAGAAGAAAGAAAGCAAAAAAGAGTAAAATCACATGATTGAAGGAACTCCCTGGTCAGCCTCAGTAAAAAGCTGAGATCCCTCATAAAATCCTCCAAAGCTAGTTATGAAAACAAAACTGCCACTGATTCTAAAGATAACCACAAAGCATTCTATAGCTATGTCAATAATCTCAATGGCAACACTCAGATCTGCTCTGAGTTACAGCACAATGGCACTAAATATACAGAACCAACTGATATTGCCAACATCCTGGCAGATAGGCTCAGTGCTAACTTTACACACCCCTTACCCCCTAAAGGGCCCATCTCTATATCGGAAGAATGGAAAGTTCCTGTAATCAGGGTTGCACAGGTAAAAACCACACTCTCCAAAGCCATGAACACAGCATCCATGGGACCAGACAACATCCCAGGCTGCGTTCTACATGAACTACCGAACGAACTGGCACCCCACCTAAGTATCATGTTCAGTCATAGCCTCACCTCAGGCTTTGTGCCCACTGAATGGTGCACAGCAATGGTTATTCCACATCACAAAGGGGGAGCCACTACAGATCCCGGGAACTCCTGCCCCATTAGCCTGATGCGCCTGGTCTACAAGGCTATGGAACGTATCATCATGGAACTTATAAACAAAGACATTGATAATCTCCAAACTGTGGAACCCACCCAGTTTGGGTTTGTAAAAGGCAGATCATGTCTCCTAAACCTATTAGACTTCTTTGAAGTGGTCACCAAAGCCATAGATGAGGGTAAGGTGGTTCACACAGCCTATCTAGATCTCGCCAAGGCATTCAATACCATCCTCCACTCTGGAATTATAGATAAACTCACTAAACTAGGTATAAATACCTATGTCACAAGATGGGTTGCCAACTGGCTCATTGACAAAACCCACACTGTGAAAGTAGCAGACTCCAAATCCAACTTCAGACCAGTGACAAGTGGAGTACCACAGGGTTCAGTCCTGGGTCCTATCCTATTTGGTATCTACTTCTCAGAAGTACAGGCTAACACAGAAAGTCTTTGGCTAACAAAGTTCACAGATGACTGCAAACTAAGAGCCATAATCAAAACTCCTAATGATGTGGATGTCCTGAAAAAGGGCCTCACTGAGACAGACGCCTGGTGTCAAAACCATGGCCTCAAGCTCATTGCCAAAAAGTACATTGTCATCCCTTTTGGTAAAAACTCTGTACCCATGAACTACCACATAGGCAGTAGTCTACTTAACACCGAAAGTGTGATAAGAGACCTTGGGACACAGGTGGACAGTAGTCTCTCCTTTGATAATCACATCGCCATAGTAGTCAGAAAATTCTTCTATGTGGCACACCTCATCACAAAAGGTTTCTCATCCAGGAAAAAAGAAATCATTGTTCTCTTCTACTCATCACTTATTAGACCCATTATAGAGTACAATGTCACTTTTGGCATGTACCTCACAAGACATCCACAACAACTGGAAAGGCCGCAGAAATACCTCACAAAGAGGATTACCAGCCTCAAACAGATGCCCTACACAGACCGTCTCAAAAAACTCCAGCTTTACTCCATCGCATATTGCCTACTCTCTGCCTAGCATACAAAGCTGTCAAACCCAGGGCTGTTGCACATGCTCCACTTAAAGAAATTCCAATCCCTCTGAGCTACATGCTCTAGGGACCTAAGCCTTGTCACCACAATAAACAAAACATGCTGGAGGGATAGATTCCTGTCCCAGAGACTTCTCATACTCTGGAACAAACTACCTATCTATATCAAAACAAAGCTCCTCATTAGCACTCTTCAAGAAAAATCTTGATGATTGGATGGGAGATAGGAAATTCACCCCAGGGATCACTTCTGTAGCTCTGCTCGATAGGGGCACAGGAAAATAATTTTCTTGGGTAGCAAAAGCCAGCGTACCTTTTTGGCTAGGCTTATATATGCCCTAGGGCCAATAGCCTAGTACCTACCTATGAATCTACGTATGAACCTATGAAATTTCTACACAGATTTTTTATTACCCCTCATAAGATGGAAGTGATGTTTAAAAAAGATATAGGTTGTTGGAGATGTTGATTACAGATTAAAGCTGATTGGCAGTACATGTTCTATGATACATTACTCAAACCATTTTAGAACAATTTCAACTTCTTTTTGCAAACTATTATTAATGACAAATGTAATTTAACTAAATCACTGATTTTATTTAATGTACCTGTCCCTAAAAGTGTTCCCAGATCTAAATATTATATTTTATAGAGTTCCTTAGCCATTGCACGCAATGTTATTACAACAAATGGGAAAAATGAGATTACACCTTCATTCAAAGAGTTCAAGAATATGGCTACCAATGTTTCTGTCAGGGAATTATCTACAATCAAGATGAGAACAGATAGAATCACTTCATATTATAACTGATGGCTACAAGTTAAGGATGCATTAGGGAAAATTGAAGACAATATGACCTGAAACAAAATTATAAGTTGTAAGATACATAATTGCTTTGTTTTAGGTAGACACCTTTTGTAAATAATTTACTATTTATTTATGTATTGTTATGAATGATTTTTCTATGATTTAATGTTAGTTATATTCCAATTATTGTTATATGTCTCAACGTGTTACTTATTTTAAAATTTTAATAAAAAGATTTAGAAAAAATAGAGCAAAGTTTGAAAGACAAATTTTCCTTACCCTTGTCAAGAACATATAACAGCACAGGTTATGACTGGAAAGACTTGATCGGTCTTCTTTCTAGTGCATGAAGCTTTACCTGCTCTGACCTATACTAAAAAAGTCAGAGAAAAAACACTGTAGTATCAGCAAGTGGTTTACAGCTTAGAAAACTGTAACATTGTAGACATCTAGCAGGTAGTGAATAGTCTGGAAGTTAGCAAGCAGGATTAGGATTAGGACTGTGAGCTGTTAATGAGCTACTCCTAGTGGTACAGGGTTTGATTCCCTTGGCTTTATTTGCCAACTGTGTAACCTTGGGTAATAAGTCATTTAACCAGACAGTGCTTAGGAAAAATTGAGAATTTGCGCTCAGGTTATTTATGATCTCCTGGACTGCATACTTAATAAATATCTATGAACACTAACTGCTACCATAAAGAGTCAGTGGCCACTCAAGAACAGCATTGGGATGCTGGTAAAGACATCATTCAGGACTTTAAAAAAAAATCAGTATACAGTGTTTACTGATTTCCCACTGATCTTCTATTGTGCTACTGTGCACTGGCAATGCTATGGTGCAATTTGCAGTGCTTAACAGTGCTGAGATGGTTCAGAAGGTCTTCTGGTAAGAAACAGGTAAACAAGAATCACAGCTGCAATATATTAAGAAACAACTCTTTTTAATGAAAAACATAAATCGAATATACACAAAATAAGTGCTTTCATCCCTGTTCATTTAGGAACTTCCTCAGACAAACAAACCATAAATTACACCCATTATAAAGAGGCTCGGAGTTCACACCCCCTGACTTGACCAATCAATTGTTAAAACCAATTCCCATTCATCAAAAAGCTTGTCAACTTAAAGGCATCTCAGTTAACAAATGCAAATAAATACATAAATGGTGCAGACAATAAATTGATGGGAAAGTAGAGTGAAGGGTACATAGACTGCAGAGGTAAATTCATGAAGTGGGGTCCTAAGACAACAAAGAAGATGGGATTTAGGCTGTGTCAACAGAAGGCATTTTGGGGTGACTAAGCTCCAAGTTTGTCTCTGCAGAAATTAGAGTTGATTCCTATGAATTAACACTGTAAGACTTTAATGATTTTAACATGGAACTATATTCCAAAGAAGAGAAGTGGAAAATAGAAGGAATACATTCTTGTATTGTTAGATGTAATCAATAAAGCTTTCTGAGATGCAGATTAAATGGCTTGGTTCCCCAGAACTAGTGGCAGAGATAAAGAAAATCCTAAAGGATAGAATGTTATAAGGCAACAGGCTAACT
Source organism: Protopterus annectens (assembly GCF_019279795.1). Lineage (NCBI taxonomy): Eukaryota > Metazoa > Chordata > Ceratodontiformes > Protopteridae > Protopterus > Protopterus annectens. The sequence continues at coordinate 1,304,394,044 of NC_056726.1, forward strand.
TAGCATGCCAATAAATTTGCATAAGCTCTACACAACGTTATTTACAAGTAATTTGAAAAGCAAGAATTCCAACTACTGTGGAAGCATACAGTGATATCAGTCATACCTAACCTTGATAAGCTTTGCACTGTGCAACATAGTTTGCCCAATAACTGTGCTTTATATACATGGTACAAAAATACACACACACACACACACACACACACACACACACACACACACACACACACACACACACACACACACACACACACACACACACACACAACACACACACACACACACACATAGAGAAAGCGGTAGATGGTTTGCAGTGATGCTGGTGGCTGTACAGACAGCATATCGGGGTATCTTGGTTGATAAATTACAAAGTGAATTTGTAACAGGTAGAGCAATATGGATACTATCAAAAGGTGGATTTGGTTAATGTAAATTGCTGGCTAGGTGGATGTGTCACTTCTGACATTGGGCTTGGATGCAGAGATAGCCTTTGGTCACATCAGTTTGGAGTTCCTGATTAGGTTTATGCAGACTTTCCAGTTTTCTAATGTTTGTATTTCTACAGTGGTCTCCCTTTACAGAGGTGGTAGGCTTATGGTTAAGATGATGCCCTTCTGTCATCATGCATTTTAGCAGCAGCTGATGAGACAAAAAGACATAGGTTCATAGGTATATACAAGACTAATGACCACTGGGGCTTTTATAAACCTAGCCATGTAATAGAAATGTATCCCAGAAGATAGTGTGTCTTACAGGTTTTTTTAATTGGTATATGTTAGGGCATAATGTAATGGCTGCCTCTGTCCATTGGAGACAGAGACATCAGACAAGGAGTAAACTTCCAATTTCCCATCTGCTGGTCCAGCTTGCACATTAATAGGGTTAGGGAATGGTTCTGCTTCACATGGATGGCAAGCCTATTGCAGAGAATGGGAATTGTCTGAAATATATACCATTCCCTCCATCATGTCCTAATTCACAAGTAAAGTTTAGATACTTAGATCTAGTAGTTCTGCTGTTGTTCATTTTCTGCATATGCAAAAAGTCCATCAGAGTGGAATCCAATGATGTCTTGTATCCAGACATCAATTGTCTCTCAGCAGTATGTAAGAGAGTATAGAGATAGGGCTTTGAGGAGATCTGCATAGGACATTATGCTTTAGTCCTCTATTCTTTTTGTGAGAAATGTCTGTGGACATTCAAGTTGTTGAATGGGACTGGTCAGGCACATAACAAAGGGGGCATTATACTCAATGATCGGTCTGATGAGGGCTGACTACATTGTTACAATGGCTTCCCTGGACCAAAATGTCATGCCCTTACTTATAAGTTGAGTGACACAGAATGATTTTCTTACTTTCTTAGACACATGTTGGTCCAAAGCCAAGTTACTATTTACATGAGTCCTCAAATTCCTGACTACTGTGCCTACTTTTAGGGATGTTTTATAAATTATGTAGTTTCCCTGGGTGGCCAACTTCATAAAAGGTCCTGTTATGCATTTCTTAGCATTGAGTTTTAAGCTGTGGCTTTGGCACTAGTAATTTGTTTGTGTTAGACCTTTCTGTAAGATGTTAACATCTTGGGGGATATTTATGAAAGCTTCTAGCTTGCAAAATCTGCAAACTTGGTAAGCCAGAGGCCCTTGACATAGATTCATATATTCATAGATTGTTACTAGGCTAATGAACCTGGGGGCCTTTCTAAACCTAGCCAAGTTTTCCTGAAAAACTAATTATGGCCTATATCCAAATAGGACATTGAGAGTCAGGCATTTATAAACTACATCTGTCCATAAGGGACATGGGTGCCAGACACATTGTAAATGTCCTATTCCCCATCCACTGATCTAGATTGTGCTTAAACTGGGTAAAAGCTGAACTCAGCTTCACATGGATGGGGAGCCTGTTCCACAAGAAGGACAGTATCTGGGACACATATCTGTCTCTCCGGCATGTTCTGTTTAAGTCACACACAAAATTCGGGTCCCTAGACCTTATATTTCTGGTACTCTTTGATGTAAGAATTAGTAGGAGATTCATAAGTGTGGGGTGTGTGGATGCCTTGTAAGCCACACATAAATCACCCTTCAGCAGTCGATAGGAGATGGAATAGAGGGAAAGGGCTTTAAGGTGATCTGCATAAGATAGGTTTGTTACGCTTTGTGTTCTTTTTGCAAGGAACCTATGCGATTGTTCTAGTTGCTGCATATGCTTGGTTAGGTGCATACCAAAGGGAGCACTGCACTCTATGACTGGTCTGATAAAGGTGAAGTACAATGGGATACTATCCTATTTGGACTAGATGCCATGCCCTTACTTATAAGTTGCACAATATAAAAGGATTTCCTCACCACTATGGTCATGTGGTGCTTGAAGGTAAGGTTGTTCTCTATGTGCGTACCAAAATCCCTGACCACAAGTTTAACCTTTAGGGGCATATTATCAACATGGTACTTAGCCGGGATGGCTGACTTCCCAAAGGGTACAGTTATGCATGTCTTAGCACTGAGTTTAAGACCATGACTTTTTGACCATTTGTTAGTCAGTGATAGACCTTCTCGAAGAATGTTAGTGTCTGCAGGAGAGTCGATGATAACCCCTAGATTGCATTCATCTGCAAACTTAGTTAACCATGAACCTTTAGTATTTGTTTCCATTTCAGAGAAATAGATGCCGAAAAGGAGCAGACACAGTATGTAGCCTTGGGGAACTCTGCTAATGACTGACCTATTGGTGGAGGTGGCTTCACCTATTTTGACCTCCTGTGCATACCTCTCAACCTCTTAGTGCAAGAAATCTGAACAAAGCCTGACAAAATGGAAGAACAAAGGCCAAAAATAGGGACATATTTTAAATACTGCTCTTATAAACTTAGAAAGTAGTAGAGTAACAGGGTTTGTGTTAACATACATTTTCTGAAGGATTGAATGTCTGAAACTCAAATGTATATCATTATTTATGACTTTAGTCCTCAGATCATCCCAGTGATTTGCCAGAAAACCACAAATTTTATGAGGAACAGACCATAAATATTTATGCTCCTTACTGATAGTTGAAGGGGTAATGTTACATAGCATGTTCTGAGTGGCAGCTAAGATTGAGAAGGGGGATAAAACTGGAGATGACTTTGTCAGCCAGAACATTTGCTATAAATCCTGGTTCCATGAATGTGGCTCTGTTTGACAACAGTTTGGTACACTGTTGTGTGCTGCTTTTGAGGTTTCAAACCCAGCTAAGAAGGCTTTAAGGTTTTCATAGGGCTGTGATGCTTTGTTGGACTTAATTATTCCTCTTAGTTGTCTATTCAGTTTGATGAGAGTGTTTTTATCTTTTTTGATGTTACACTTCCCAATTTTAGCAATGATTTATTTTTCTTTTGTTATACAACCTGCTTAAGTTTGGATTCCACCAGGGTGTTTATTTTTTTAGTTCATTTTGGGCTTACTTATGATAAGCAAAGAAGTTGCTATACAGTCATTGGCGTGGTTGTACACAGATTTTATGAATAATTCTACACAGGCTGTTCTCGGTTTGGAGGGGCTTGGAAATTTTACAGGTTATCATTTAATAAAAGGTGGTTTGCCTTGGAGTGATTTCTAACCATTACAAGGTTTGCTGGAGTTACAGAAATGATTCTTATTTTGAAGTAGATGGTCTGACCTTACCAGAAAGGACATGACACGGGAGGGGGGGCAGCATTCTCCCATATTTGTGATTACCAGGTCCAATGTGTTTGTACCTTTAGTAGGTGTATGCGCTAACTAGTCCAAGGTGTTTGTGTTTACAAAGTCTAGGAATCTCTGCACTTGCAAATATGGGATTGTGTAGGATTTCCAGTTTACAGAGGGATAATTATCCCCCATTGAGTATTATATTTGGTTGAATGTTGAGTGTCCCCAACAGGTATAAGTATGAACTATGGGTTTCATGGTACATAGATGGTGACCTATAACTTGCTAGGATATGGTACAGCGATGTGTAGAAACTGCAGTATATCATCCTGCTTAACCTAGAGATATGTTTTTTTCTGATATACACTGAGAAACTTCCACCTTTAGTCCCTGTCTGTGCAGCTGCTGATCTAAATGTGTGGAAGGCACTGAAGCCTTGTACTACCTGGATGCTCTCTGTGGCTTTAAACCATGTCTTGAAAATGCCCAGATGTATCCATTCTCCAAGGTGAGGCAAGCCCGGAGGGAGTGGAGTTTCTTGTTTAGACTCCTGTCATTGAGCAGTAACACCTTTAGATTTCCTTGGACAGGCATTGCTATGTTGGAACTTGTGTCAGTTTGGCATAAAGGGGACATTAATTTCACAAACAGAATTATACTGAATGGCAAAACAGATAAGATGACAGATGCAGCCCTTCCTGCTGGTGGCAGGGTGATAAGTATTTATAAATGGCCTCTTATCTACAGAATGTGATGCCACTATCTGAATTGTAGGTCTACCTGTATGCACTAATTAAGATGGTACAACAGTGACTGCATGACACCCTTCTCTTGAAAGGGGTAATACTGGGGTTTTAACAGGCTTTAACCCTTTGATGAAGTGGAATGAAGTGTCTGATCCTTGACAAACCATGAAAGAGAAGAAGCAAGTTATCCAGGGCTGATAATGTTTTACAACATCAACAGGCTTTTTGGAGGGCAGCAATTTATAGATATTAGCTGACACTTGACAGGGTCAACCATTTTTTCAGGAGTTTTTAACATCTGTTGGCACTACATACCAGAGGAGTTTGAGACATGGGATCATATTTTTGGGGGGTTCTAAAACTTGAAGTCTTTAAAGGGGGCTGAAAAGAGATGCAGAAATTTTGGGAAATTAGTATAATTGTTTCAGATATGCAGTTCATACTTGGCGATTCCACATAACGTATTATTGGAGGAAAGACATCAGTAAGGTTGTTTGCAGCAATGATTGTTCATAGGTTCATAGGTAGGTACTAGGCTATCGGCCCTAGGGCCCATACAAGCCTAGCCAAAAAATGTACCCTGGCTTTCGCCACCCAAGAAAATTATTTTCCTATGCCCCTGTCGAGCACAGCCACAGAAGTGATCCCCGGGGTGAATTTCCCTTTTCCCATCCAATCATCAAGATTTTTCTTAAAGAGTGCTAATGAGGAGCTCTGTTTGACATAGATAGGTAGTCTGTTCCAGAGTATGGGAAGTCTCTGGGACAGGAATCTATCCCTCCAGCATGTTCTGTTTATTGTGGTGACAAGGTTAAGGTCCCTAGAGCATGTAGCTCGGAGGGATTGGGATTTCTTTAAGTGGAGCATGTCCGACAGCTCTGGGTTTGACATAGCTTTGTATGTTAGGCAGAGATCACCCCTGAGTAGGCGATATGCGATGGAGTAAAGCTGTAGTTTTTTGAGACGGTCTGCATAGGGCATCTGTTTGAGGCCAGTAATCCTCTTTGTGAGGTATTTCTGTGGTCTTTCCAGTTGTTGTAGATGTCTTGTGAGGTACATACCAAAAGGGGCGTTGTACTCTATAATGGGTCTAATGAGTGATGAGTAGAGGGGAACAATGACCTCTTTTTTCTGGATGAGAATCCTTTTGTGATGAGATGAGCCACGTAGAAGGATTTCCTGACCACTGTGGCGATGTGATTATCAAAGGAGAGACTACTGTCCACCTGTGTCCCAAGGTCTCTTATCATATTTTCAGCATTAAGTAGACTACCAGCTATGTGGTAGTTCATGGGTACAGAGTTTTTACCAAAGAGGATGACAATACACTTTTTGGCATTGAGCTTCAGGCCATGGCTTTGACACCAGGTATCTGTTTCAGTGAGGCCCTTTTGTAGTTTGTCCACATTGTTAGGAGTTTCAATTATGGCTCCTAGTTTGCAGTCATCTGCAAACTTTGTTAGCCAAAGACCTTCTGTGTTGGCCTGCACTTCAGAGAAGTAGATACCAAACAGGAGAGGACCAAGGACTGAGCCCTGTGGTACTCCACTTGTCACTGGTCTGATGTCGGATTTGGAATCCGCTACTTTCACAGTGTGGGTTCTGTCCGTGAGCCAGTTGGCAACCCATCTTATGACATAGGGATTTATACCTAGTTTAGTGAGCTTATCTATAATTCCAGAGTGGGGGATGGTGTCGAAAGCCTTGGCGAGATCTAGATAAGCTGTGTGAACCATTTTACCATAATCTATGGCTTTGGTGACTGCTTCAAAGAAGTCAATCAGGTTTAGGAGACATGATCTGCCTTTTTCAAATCCAAACTGAGTAGGGTCCAGAGTTTGGAGATTACCAATGTCTTTGTTTATGAGTTCCATGATGATATGTTCCATGGCCTTGCAGACCAGGCTCATCAGGCTAATGGGGCGGTAGTTCCGGGGTCCGTCGTGGCTTCCCCTTTGTGGAGTGGGATAACTGTCATGGTGCACCATTCAGTGGGTACAAAGCCTGAGGTGAGGCTATGATTGAACATGGTACTTAGGTAGGGTGCCAGTTCATTCTGTAGTTCATGTAGAACGCAGCCTTGGATATTGTCAGGTCCCATGGATGCTGTGTTCTTGGCTTTGGAGAGTGTGTTTTTTACCTGTGCAGCCGTGATTATAGGAACTTTGCATTCTTCCGGTATAGAGATGGGCCCTCTAGGGGGTGAGAGGGGGGTAAAGTTAGCACTGAACCTATCTGCTAGGATGTTGGCAATATCAGTTGGTTCTGTATATTTAGTGCCATTATGCTGTAACTCAGAGCAGATCTGAGTGTTCCCATTTAGATTCTTGACATAGCTATAGAATGCTTTGTGGTTGTCTTTAGAGTCAGTGGCAATGTTGTTTTCGTAACTAGCTTTGGAGGATTTTATGAGGGATCTCAGCTTCTTACTGAGGTTGACCAGGGAGTTCCTCCAGTCACAGGATATTATTCTTTTTTGCAAAAGTTTCTTTCTTCTGTTGTGTCATTGAGAAAAAAGATGTTACTAAATTTGAAAAAAAGGTGAAAGCCTGGATATTAAGAAAAACATTGTATGGGTTTGTCCACAGGTTGAGGGATAGTAAATGGAGTGTTCATCTAAAGCTAAAGTGCAAGACGGAATCTTGGTACAAGTGGAAGAAAGTTCTTTGTCCACATGTAAGGTTTAGCATAAACCCTCAGGAACTAGGTGACATAGCACTGTCTTGGTTCTTCAAGTGTACTTGATGGATTTTACTTGCAAATGATGTAGCTTATTCTTATCATCCTTTACAGATTACCCTTATCACCCTCCCTCATTAGATGTATTCTAGATAACTTTTAAACAAGTAATTAAATAGTGTAATCAATTTAATTTTTTCACCATCTAAATCATAAGGGCATACTAAACAATATGAAAACAACAGATCAGTGAAGTCAACGACAAATCATAAACTAGCAATAATGCCCAACAGAATGTGAGTTACTGTGCAAATAAAGCACATTCAGTGGTGTTCTGAGACCCAATGACACAGGTAGGGGGCCTCGACACACCCTGGAGGGAATTATTGTGCTTAGAGAATGGGCTGTCTGTAAAACTGTTTTGTTTTAATTATTATTATTATTATTAGTAGTAGTAGTAGTAGTAGTATATGTATTTTTGAGGTAAAAACAGTTCCTCTATCTAATGTTTCAAACTTGATGTAGTATATGTAAAAGCTGCTGAAGGTAGTATCTTATATCCAAAATATATGTTTGGTAAGTATTTAATGTCTACAGATGTTATCTCGCACTCTCTGTCTCACACACACACACACACACACACACACACACACACACACACACACACACACACACACACACACACACACACACTATGATTCAGAAACAGTATACCTTTAAAAAACATACAATTAAAGTAATTTAATAATGGCTGCCATTAAATTACTAATTAAAGTAATTTAATAATGGCTGCCATTAATCTGCAGTGGTGGTACTGCAGTAGCGTTGTCGCCTCATAGTAAGACGCTGTCCGGTTCGATTCTTAGCTAGAGAGTCTTCTGTGTGGAGACATGCGTGAATGGGCATACCTTCGTTGAAGGTTGTGCATCAGGGCTGGTAACTCGGCACGTAAAAATCAACTACCAATCATTAGAAGACCGGAGTTCCGCTGTGGTGACCCCTAACCGGGAAAAGCTGAAAGACACAAACAAAATAATGGCTGCCATTAAAGGTTTCTTACCTCTATAACTTTCAGCTGTCTAGCTTCTTAAAGAATGTCCAGATATTTGTCTCACTTTTTCATCCATTGCTCATAAAAGTTGTGGTCTGCTGGCAAATCATAGGGGGCTGAAGTCAGTAAATAATCACATACACTACATATGAGTTTCAGACATTAATTCCTTCAAAAAATATATGCTAAATCAAATCATTTTATTCTAGTAATTTCTAATTTTATAACAGCATTGTTTAAAATCTTTTCCTATTTTTGAGGCTTTGTTCCTAAATTATTTTACTCTTTATCCAGATTTCATGAGCTAAGAGGTTGAGAGGTATGCATACCTATTAATTTTAGCTGCAAATATCACTGCTCGATCACTCTCTGTCTCTCTCTCTCTCACATACACACACACACACACACACACACACACACACACACACACACACACACACACACACACACACAAAGTACACAAAAACATAAACACATACACCCTTCTTTTTTGTTAAAGCTTCTTTTAATTCTACACTTGCTACATATGCATATTAATGAAGATGCGCTGCCGCAACTTCCACGTGCATAGAAAACGAATGCGAGTGCAGGGGGGCGTGTCTAAGCACTGCACGGAGGCGTGAACATGTCGGCTGCAGATGCGTAACCTAAAATGCTGACTAGTTCAGCCTGCCTCTAATAGTAATCACTCCTGTCAGTGTCTGTGGATACTGAAATGTAGGCAAAGCATACAAGACAGTTTCGCGAATACCAAAATAAAAAGTAAACACAAAGGCACGTAGATGAATATTGAGCCCCCGTCCCTCGAACAAATGACATTTAAAACCCCGTGCCCATATTCCATTGTAGCGTTGATTGTTATACCAAGTGGAAGCGAAATGCAGCATGTTTGCACGCCGCTGCCCTTTGATAAGCCTAACCCAATGGTTAGGGTCACCACCTGTCCCACTTTGTGAGGGACAATCCCTCTTTGGGCAGTTGTGTCCTTACCAAAAATATTAAAAATGGCAAATGTCCTGCGATTGTAGGGCATAATTATGTCCCATATTTTATGTAATAGTTCCATAAAATAGTTATTTCTGTACCTAAAATACCTGAATGTTTAAAGAAACAGAATAAAGAACTAAACAGCTACAAGAATAAGCTTCCATTTAGGCATAAAAGTACAGTTCTATCCTTTGTACTGACCGTGGGTATGCGTCGGCCTGTAAAATCTGATATGTGTCCCGAAAATGTCCCACTTTGATCAATTGAAAAGGTGGCAACCCTACCAGTGGTCAGAGCATTCGCTCAATAACTGCCCATTCGCAGTCCAAGCCATCCTTGTCTGGATGGCCCAAAGATGAATGAGTATTACCCAGGTCTACCTACCATGTCATGAAAGATAAGTATTTGCGTGTACCTATGTGCATGAAGTACAGCATGTGGAAGGTCAAATATGCTAGGGTTGTCCTCACAACCATATTGGTACCAGAGATATGTAGAATACGCAATGTGTTCTGTTGTCTGTGCCATGGGCCATCAACCAGAGAAGAGATGGATGGTGTGTGTGGAATATGGGGGGGTTGACGGGTAATGTAATAATTCGCCAAGGGGAGACTGGGTCAGATGTACTATAGGTCAACTGGAGGTGTACGAGGGAGCAGTGGGTGAATCAGAAAGGAAACCAAAAAACATACATTTACATTCACAATACACCCTGACAGGCCATACTGCAGAACACAATCCCACAAACATATGAACATTAAAATGTGTGATAAACATGTACAGAAACATTACCGGCTCACACCCGCATAATGGTCTGGCCTGAAATGAGCCATCCAACCCCAACACACCTGGATACATAATTGAATACCCATCATCCCCTCCACAGCACACCCCCCCTTGCTGAACGTCCACTAAAACCACACATACTCGGGCTGCTAGCTTGGCGAGCCATATCTGCACATAGTGCCCCCTACCCATATCTAGTAGGCAGTCTCACCCTAGGCAGTCTCAGGCTTGCAAGCTACTTATCCCTTGCATGTATAACCCTCCCTCATTTTCGTAAAGCCAAAAGAATTGGAGTCATTGGTGTCCACAATTTTTGGCCATCCCTCATGGGATAAATGTGTGTTCTAAAGATTAGACTTGGTGGCACGACACAATGTCCAGCCCTGTAGACAACCGGACACAAGTTCATTAGCAATAGTTGTCCATAGTTGTCCACAACCTTGCTCAGCCTCCAGCCGGTCCTGCAGAACCTATGACCCGAGATTAAACACCTAACCGTGATGCACGTCTCCCCACGTGCATTATAGAGAATTTATACCATTCACATGTTCCCATGAAGCTTCCCCATAGCCATCTTCCAAATAGTACATGTCCACAAATTGTATACCCCGTCCAGGTTCCTCATCGTAATGATGCACACAACCCCTGTATACAAACAGTACAAGTACCTCCCATATGCGGTTGTTCATATACATGGCCATGTATAACTCCAGATATGTAGTCATATATCTATAAATGTACATACTTATATTCACATAGCTACACATCACACATACATGCATATAAGTAGTTGTCAGGTATGTGTCCATTTCATAAATATGTATACTTGCAAATGTATACATATGCCTCTCAGAAACATATGAATAGTAACATGTACTATACATATGTGCACCACCCGACTGTCACATTTGTTGCCAGTACTGTGGAATGGCTGTAGT
>NC_056726.1:1304412403-1304457403 GCF_019279795.1 Protopterus annectens
AGCATTACAAACGAATTAAAAGGGAAACACCAGCGAACCCTGTATTATGTAGTGGTGTTGTCCTATGTAATCTCAAGACTACCTCAGACAGACATGTGTCATTCATACACGCAAACAGGTGTACATTGGCTGTATACATCACTCTGTGCATGTAATGTACATTAACACAACAGTACCTGTCCAATCATTATGTGTGAACAGTACTCTTGCAAGGTGCTGTGTGCAACATCATCATCATGATAAAGTTAAATGGGGTAACCATAGAGGGACCGGTAGTGCTGTGTGTACAATGGGGTCATCCTCATCATGTGTACCTGGACCATTTAGGAGTGATGTGCATACCAGGATCGTGCTCCTGATGGACAGGGGTGAGGATAACAGGAGTATGTTGTGATGCACATTACAAGGGTTACATGTGTCCAGTGGGCACGTGTGTGAAATGGACAGCTATGTATAGGGCAGATGTTGTCCTAGGAGCCGATTGGCCTTATGTTTCCGTACGGTGAGGGTCAGATGTGGGGGAAGGAGAGTAGGTATGGCCGTGGAGGATAGGTAGGGTAGGATCACAGACAAGACAGCATACAGGGTCGGTATATGACACATGTGGAGGGATACACCTCGGATGGGGATGGGTGTTTGGCATTCACAATCCCATGGGAACAGTGGGACGGAGGTCCCCAGCCATGGGCAGCTGCCACTGCACCTAAACAGCTGCAAAGGAGGCAGTGCTGGGGGCTGTCCAGGAGGGGCAGCATCACCTTGTAAATGTGACACTCTGCCCTTGAGCTTGCATATCTGGCTTCAGAACCCCTTAGTGATCCCCCAATGCAACACGTCCGGGACCGCACAACAGCAGACATGTTCCTGTCTGGTCCAGTTCCCAGGGGGGCATGTCCCATCCTCAGTGGTGGTACCACCAGAAGGTGGTGCAGAGCCAACAGAGGTTGAGGTACAGGGATGAGCCCCAGATGTGCTGGTGCCCAGTGCCATGGTCAGCTGAAGTGGGACAGGAGGTTCTGCCAGGACCTCCCAACCCATACAGCCTATAATGTTGCAGTTTAAACCCACATATGGCTTAGTGATAGACAACAGCATTCAGGATTACCTACAACAGTATGCATAGACATACCATCAACCCAACACAACAGATGGTATACATTTGCAGACAGAGAACAACACATGCATATATACTGCATGACATCTGTACAATGTGTAGTAGACATGTGATCGCAGCTATGAACAGTTACCCATTATTGGATTGTCACTGGGAACCCCAGACAGTGTCTGTCATACCACTGTTTCATGTGACATATGTCCAGTCAGAGATGCGATGGCAGTAACACATCCCTATCATCATGTACTGTCTGCAATCCTCACACTATGCTCTTGCTGTGCACAGATGTGTGTTCAGTGTGTAACACAGGAAACAAATGGTTCCACACACTGACCAGTTCACAGATGGCCCTACAGATGGGGGTCCCTCATGAACAGAGTACTGTCAAGTCTGTATTGAAACATGCAGAATAGCCATTACCACACACAACATGTTAAACAGGCAGTAGTCTCAGTGCAGCATAGCTACACTTACATGCTGTAGTCATATGTGGCACATCACCCTCCTGTCTTTAGACTATTTTCCCACTGTGTATGATGTTTGAGGTACATCCAGATATCATCTGTGATGCCGTTTCAGAACACCGCATCCAGGTACCACTCACAGTGACTGTCATGGCCAAATACCAACATGATTTTCCTAGATAGTGTACTGTGTTTATCATGCAAATGGCTATGGGAACACCATCACAGCTGTTCCACATGCAATCATCTAGAGGAGGACTGCAATAGGTGCAGAGGCCATCACCTAATCATGTCCATCACTTATAGGTTCATAGGTTCATAGGTTTATACTAGGCTATCTGCCCTAAGGCATTTATAAGCCTAGCCCAAATTATTGTGGCTTACGCCACCCCTTATATGAAAAAATACTGTGCCCATTAGTTTGTTGTGCCTCTGTCCAGCAGTGACACAGAGATGATTCCTGGGGTAAACCTACGATCTCCCATCCACAGGTCTAGATTTCTCTTGAACAGAGTCAGCGAGGTGCTCTGCCTCACATGGACCGGGATTTTATTCCACAGCATAGGGAGTCTCTGAGTGATAAATCTATCCCTCCAGCACGTCCTATTTATATCCGTGCTAAGGTTTAAGTCGCTTGCTCTAGTGGTCTTGGTGGATTTGGATTTTTGAGGTGGAGCATGTCCATTAATTCGGGTTGGACATGGCCTTGTATGTCAGGCACATGTCACCTCTGAGCAGACGGTATGCGACTGAATAGAGCTGGAGTTTCTTCAATCTGGCAGCATATGACAGATTTTGGAGTCCCTTTATCCTTTTGGTGAGGAACTTTTGGGGTCTCTCCAATTGCTGCAGATGTCGGGTGAGATACATCCCGAATGGGGCATTGTACTATCATTGGTCTGATAAGTGAAGAGTACAGGGAACAATGACCTCACTAGATCTGGATGTGAATCCCTTCATGATCAGGTGGGCAATGTAGAAGGTCTTTCTAACCACTTTAGCAATGTGAGTGTCAAAAGAAAGGCCACTGTCAATCTGGGTCCCCAGGTCCCTGATAACCTCTTCTGTGCTTAGTGGATTGACACCTATATGGTAGCTTGGGGTTACCTTGTTTTTCCCAAGGGTATGACTATACATTTTTAGCGTTTAACTTCAGGCCATGGCTCTGGCACCAGCTATCTGTTTCCGTGAGTCCCTTCTGAAGGATATCCGTGTCCGATGCACTTTCCACTATGGCACCCAGTTTGCAGTCGTCTGCAAACTTTGTCAGCCAAAGTCCTCCCATGCTGGCCTGTACTTCTGAGAAGTAGATGCCAAACAATAGGGAGCCAAGGACCGAGCCCTGTGGGACACCACTTGTGACCAGCTTGTGTCTGACACAGCGCCAGCAACTCTAACCCTGTGGGTTCTGTCCTTAAGCCAGTTTGCAACCCATCTTGTGACATATGGGTTTACATTTAAGCTGGTAAGTTTTTCTACAATACCTGAGTGGGGTATTGTGTCGAAAGCCTTTGCAAGGTCAAGGTAGGCTGTATGGACTCCCTTTCCCTCATCAATGGCCTTGGTGACTGTTTCAAGAAGTCAACCAAGTTCAAAAGGCATGATCTTCCCTTGACAAAGCCAAACTGGGTCGGGTCCAATGTCTGCAAGTCCCTATATCTTTGTTTATGAGCTCCATTATGATCCTCTCCATAGCTTTGCAGACTAGACTTGTTAAGCTTATGGGCGGTAATTACCAGGGTCCGTAGAGGCACCGCCTTTGAGGAGTGGGACCACAGTTGCCGTCACGCCACCCTTGGGCACGATCCTGTGGTAAGGCTGAGATTAAACAGCTGCCTTATGTGCGGGTTTAATTCCTCATTTAGCTCGTGTAGCACACAGCCGGGGACACCATCCAGTCCCATTGATGCTGTGTTTTTAGCTTTAGAGAGCAGCTTTCACCTGCATTTGAGATGTCCGGGAGGCTACACTCGGCTGGGATAGTTATCTCTCCTTTAGGGGGAGAGGGGTGAAGTTTGCACTGAACCTGTCTGCCAGTATGTTGGCAATGTCTGTGGGTTCAGTGATTTTGTATCATTTTGGACTAATTCTGAGCATATCTGGGAGTTTCCACCCAGGTTCCTAACATAGCTGAAAAAGGCCTTATGATTGTCCTTTGAATCCATGGCAATTTTTCTCTCAAAATTGGCCTTAGTTGATTTTATGAGTGCTCGTATTTTTTACTAATAATGATCAGGGGTGACTTCCCTTTTATGGATTTTGTTCTATCATGTAATAGCTTTCTCCTCTTATTGTAAAGTTTGTTAATGGCTGGGGTCCACCAGACTGGACGTTTGCCCTTTGTGGAAAGAGTCTTGGTTTTATTTGGGATTGCCTGATCCATGCAGTCCTGGAGGTGTTCATAGAAGGCATTTGTAAGGGCTTCCAAGCTTGGATTGTGGTTTCCTCTGGCTCAGGGGCCTTGAAGGATACCACACCAGTCTTGAGTAGTGTGAAGTTTGCTTTAGAAGTTCTTCACTATGGTCTTTTGCTTGGGGTGGGGCGGATGTGGATTTCAGTGAGATTAGTTTATGATCAGATCTCACCAATGAGGGATATACTTCACGTGTGGAGCATTTTGTCCCCATGTTTGTGACAATTAGATCTAGTATATTTTCTCCTCTCGTGGGAACAGTGACTAGCTGTTCCATGGCATTTGAATTTATGAACTCCAGGAACCGTTGGGCTAGAAAGTTAGGGCTTGAGTAATGTTCCCAGTCTATATTCGGGTAGTTGAAGTCACCCAATATGATGGTGTTTGGAGATACATTTATACCCTCCAGTGTCTTCAGGAAGGCTGTGTGGGGTTCCTGAGTTTGAGAGGGTGGCCTGTAGCATGCTACAATTTGTAGAGCAGTTTTGCCTATGGTTAGTTGCACCTGGATGGTTTCCGAGCTTAATGCGTTACCAACCTGGAGGTGTGAGTATCCTTTATGAATATGGATACACCCCTCCTTTTGTGGTGTGGTCCGGTTTTGGGGCGAACGCATGATATGAGGTAAAACCTAATAGTGCCGGGTGCTCTCAGGAGCCTTGAACCAGGTTTCAGTTACAGCACAGACATCGATGTTCTCCATACTGAGAAGGGCCTCGAGTCGTGCATTTTGAGATTTAGACTTCTGGCATTGAGCAGCATTACCCTCAGTTTCTTCCCATTTTTGTTTTCTAGGGTGGTAGGTTTAGAATTTGAGCCTTGCCTAAAAAGGCACTATGGGGTGGCAAGAGCCTTAGCCAATATCCGAATCCCAGGGTGACAGGTGCAAGCCGTCCCTTGCGAAGCAGCGTGGCTTGTCAAGCATGTCATCCCAGGCAGACAGACACTGGATCCCTTTGAATGACACCAGACATTAAGCCAATTGTTAAAGCTGATCATCTTGTCTCTATATTGTGGCATCATTCTTGGTGAAGGAAGGATACTGCTCAGGGTTAGGGTCATACCTGCCTGGGCTACATAATCAGAGAGCTCCTCTATGTCTCTTTTCATGTAGTCCAGGGAGGTGCGTCTCAGGTCGTTCACACCAGCATGGACAATGACTGTGTCATATTTGTACTTGCCATGGAGTGACCCGAGTGCTTGTGTTATGTGGCGGATTCTAGCCCGATAGGCAGCTTACTGTGACCCTCTCCTTGTTCAGCCTGGTGAGTGGGACGTCAGTGTGTCTGACTATGGAGTCACCTATGACAAGTATGTTTGGTGTTGTATTTGGCCTTAAGGGCTGTGACTGCTTTGCACACTGCTTTTGTGGTTTATGTGTTGCTTGTGGGGTGTCTTGAGGTAGCAGTTGTTTGGGTGTCTGCTTTGGAGGCCTCTGCTGTTTAGGTAAATTTTACTCAGAGCCTCCAGTATGTCTTTGTGTGTTTATGTGTTTGATTCAGTGGAGTGGTAGCATTATGTGAGGCTGGTTTTGTGGTGTGTGTAGTTGCCTTCTCCTCCTGTCTGGTCTTGCCAGTCCTGAGTTGAGAGAGCTCAGCCTCCAGTTTGGCTAAATAGCTGCATCTCTCAAGTATTTGTGTTATGTGGGAGGAGGAGAGGGTTGTCTGTGTACATGAGGCAGTTATAACATTGCCTCAAGATTCCCAGATTCACCAGCTGGACCGGAGAGGAGATTGACAACTGACCTTTGGACATGCTAGAATAATATTGGGAAATCCTTAATTGAAAACAAGGGCCAGTGGGGAGTGAGGGTGTAGTGCTTTTAATTTTTAGTGCTGACTTATATAATTGCTTTAGTGAGCAAGTGCCAGGTAACTTGAGTGCAATGTGTTACAAGTAACTAAATGCAAAAACGACAAACAGTAACTTTCTTTCAAGTGAAACAAGGAAATAAGTACAGTAAGCAATGCAGATATCACTAGTGATCCACAGAAGCTGAGAAGTTGCATTAGGTGGAATTAGCTTCCAGGGAAATAACAAGCAAACAAACAACAAGCATATAAACAAAGCTAGATTCAGTAGGCCTGGATCTAGTCTATGCTAGAGCAAACAAGGTGAACCAATTTCAGTAAGATACAGTTCAAATATTCAGGCACTATAAACCTTTAACCAGAAAATTCCCAGCTCAGAAGGGCAGAGTCCAGCCTCTTCTCCCACAAGAGTGCAGACCACGAACCTTCTTAATGTAAAATAACTGGCCTGAAGCCCAAGTGCCTAAACCAGAACTAATACACTTGGACACTGGGCTCTCAATCAGCAGTTCCCAGCTTAGAAGGATGAAAGCTACCTGTCCTGCCACCACAGTGCTTGCCACAAACCTTCCTAATGTAAAACAACTGTTCTGAAGCCCAAGTGCTTAATCCAAAAGACTTGAACGATAGCTACACTTTAATCAAGTTACAACCAAGCAGTAATAAATACCATTGAATACTTTAGAGAATGTCTGGATTAGTGCTCAAGTTACACAAACAAAGCTAGATCCAGCAGGCCCGAATCCAGTCTATGCCACAGCAAACAAGGCGCACCAACTTCAGTAAGGAACAGTTCAGATATGCATGCACTATAAGCCTTTAACCAGAAATTCCCAGCTCAGAAGGGCAGAGTCCAGCCTCTCCTCCCACAAGAGTGCAGACCACGAACCCTCTTAATGTAAAATAACTGGCTTGAAAGCCCAAGTGCTTAAACCAGAATTAATACACTTTTAGAATAACAGTCACTGAGCCCTCAATCAGCAGTTCTCAATCTAGAAGGATGTAAGCTACCTGTTCTGCCACAACAGTGCAGACCACAAACCCTCTCAGTGCAAAACAACTAACTGGTCCGAAGCCCAAGTGTTTAAACCAAAAGGCTTAGAATGAGTTACACCAAGCAGTAATAAATACAATTGAGTATTTTAAGATGATGCAAAAGTAAAATGAAGTAGGTAGAAACACAAGTACAGTAAAAGCAGATGAAATTTTTTTTTTTTTTTTTTTTTTTCCTGAACAAGTGCTGAGATCAAAGAAACAGATTTGAGTGCTGAAACTAGAAAACTGGCTAGTTATAAGAAATAAACAAGCTAGAAGGCTTCCCTCAAACGCAGAAGGGCTTGGGGGCTCAGAAGCCTACAAATAGTCTGTACCACTTAACAAGAAAGGCAGGAAATAAGCTTAATTTTTTTTTTTTTTTTTTTTTTTCTATTTCCCAGATGCTCTCTTTTTACAATACACATGCTGCTGCTGAGCAGGTGTACACCTCCACATCCACCAGAGAGTGTGTGGGAGGGACAGGCAAAGTACACCAGAGAAGGGCTTGGAGACTAAACCCGAAGCATTGTCTGCCACATGCATAACAGTACAGGGGTCAAACCCCTGACTGACTAGTCATTACTATTACATGTGCATGAAGTTACTACATGTGCCACAAAGCCGACATGTTGCTGTGCTATAAGAACATATGTGTGTAGGTGAGAGACATCTGCAACAGAGATATAGTAGACATACATTAGGTGTAGCACACATGGTTGTCCAAGTGAACAGATGCCATTGTCACCACAACCACACTCTCTAATGGACTCGCATTGACACTCTTTGCCAGGGCCACAAATTCACAACCTAACTACTTAGTTTGCCATACTGCAGTAATGCACAGGACTACATGCACCACAGGGTATATCTGGAGGTTCTATGGTTCTATGGGCTAGGGCATGTGAAAGTGTTTGATATCTGTTGGTATGCCAATGAGGGTTATACTGGGAGTGATTGTGTTTGGGAGCATCATAACCCACACACAGACACAAGGTGCAAGTACTGACATGCATGTATGTATTGCTTCATGGGTGTGTAGGGGTTGGCTGTGCAAGATGGCTGTACAAGGCTGGATGAGGGGTAATCCTTGGCATCATGTCACCCAACAATGGTGTGCATTGTGGTACAGGGGTGTAGTGTCTGCAATGTTCCACACAGATGGGTACTGCATGATCTGCCCTGACATCCTGGTTACCAATGTGTATGCCCATAGCTTTGCAATGCATGCCATGTCTGTGTTTGATAGTCCTTCACATGAACATTGCCTAGGATCTGCATGTCTCACAATACTGTACAGTGACATGTACAGGTGTACCTGGTTTGGCAGGCACATGTTGTGTATACAGACTGTTATCCCCCAATATGCCAATACTGGCCTAGTGTGGCAAAACCTGCTTATAGTCAGCAGGTCGACCCTGCACCTGCATTGATAGCATGATACAGGTATTCCCTGGTGTCAGTGGCATTGGTCCATACAGGACACATGTGTACGGCATTGTATGGCCTCTGTGGATCACATTTGATGGCACCACATATGTTGCAGGCATCCAGTGGGGAACATAGTGAAGGTACATTGTCCGCAAATATATGCCTATTGTACCGCTGTACAGGGTGCCATGTCCTCTGCAGTCCACTGCATTCACACCATGCCTACTATCTGTCATCAATGTGCATGGTACTAGAAACATAGTGGGATATCCTAGGCAAGTGTGTTTGTGTATGGCACATGGGTGCAGGACATATACCGGGTACTAGTAGGGTTGCATACTTTGTTCACCAGGCCTTTTGCCAGATGTAGGGGTATGGGTTGCCAACACAGTCCCGTGGCGGACACCATATAGGAAAACTACAAAATCCACTCCTCAACATGTCCAGTGGTTAGACACTCACAGCCACCTCTACACAGGCTCTGACAGCCAAACACAAACATTTGTCATGTCCTGTATTCGAATCCCTACCTACTGTATCACACTGAAGAAATACACTTTTAGGGCACAAGCTATGGTGAATACTGGGTTACAGCACTCCTAAAGGTGTATTCCTAGGTGGGTGACAACAGCAGGATTGACACAGGTGGTAATGTGATTTGTACAGAGAGTGCATACTCTACAAAGCACTGTACTTGTCTCATGCAGGCAGACACACACACACAGTTGGCAAGTCTGGGATTAGAACACCGACCTAACTACTTTATCACACTACAGCATTATGCAGTTAGAGAATGCACTACCGATATTACTAGGTCACAGCACTCCCAGAGGTGTATTTCTAGGTGGGTGACATCATCAGCCTTGCCAAAGGTGGATATAGGAATTGTTTGAAGTGTGAGCAGTCTAAAAGCATTATTCTGTCCTCAGGCAGATGGAGACAAACACACAGTTGCCAAGTCTAGGATTAGAACACCAACCTAACTACTTTATCATGCTACAGCATTACGCAGTTACAGAATGCACTACCGAGATTACTGGGTCACAGCACTCCCAGAGGTGTATTTCTAGGTGGGTGATATCATCAGCCTTGCCAAAGATGGGTATAGGGATTGTATGGAGTGTGAGCAGTCTAAAAGCATTATTCTGTCCTCAGGCAGACGGAGACACACACACACAGTTGGTAAGTCCGGGATAAAAACACCAACCTAACTACTTAATCACACTACAGCAATACACAGTTACAGAATGCGCTACTGAGATTACTGGGTCACAGCAGTCCCAGAGGTGTATTTCTAGTTGGGTGACATCATCATTCTTGCTAAAGTTGGGTATAGGAATTGTATGGAGTGTGAGCAGTCTAAAAGCATTATTCTGTCCTCAAGCAGACAGACACACACACACACACCAGTGGTGGGAACAGAACACCTGCCTATTTACAGATCACTATTACTATAGTGCATAGTTACGAGTCGCGCCACAGATACTACACATTTCAAGGCTGTCATTATGACCTTCTAGGAATGCGGACATCAACAGGGATGCTGGCAGTTAAGATGTACATACCTGTGAACCTGTGTGTTTAAAGTAGGAATCCATCCTGAACTGGAGTATGCTCATCTGTGGAATGGATGACTACTATCACTATACAGGGTTACAAAGGCCATGCCCATACACATAGAGGCACATAACCGACACAAGGTGTCACTGGGCATGCTCACACACTTAGTAGCACAGGGCTGTTCGGAATGCACTATGTGTCCATCTACACAAGGTTATACTGGGCATGCTCATGCACTTAGTAGCACAGGGCTGTTTGGGATGCACTCTGATTCTAAACACGGAAGGCCACTGTGGCCATGCTATTACAGTTAGGCATAAAGAACACATTGTAATGGACTCCGGTGTTAGTAGTTGTCATTGTTAGCAGGAACACTGCACTACATATATCTGACACCGGTCTTATACACAACGTCTGCTGCTGTCCGTCACCTTAGATGTGCCATTCTATACCAAGTACAATACTACCACTCACGGTGATGTCTTGCTAGGAGTGGCAACTGCTTGACCAACACAATGAGCCAATGTCCAGCTGTAATTACGAGGTTTTCCAGTGTTTGTCATTCTGGGATGACATGACTGAAAGTAGACAGGCCTTTGTCACATATCACATGCATCCATGATTCAAGGGAGTTGGGATAATACCTAGGTTGCATTCACCCATATAGTGCCATTCCAAGGCAAATGTCCTAAACACAGGATAACACCCTGACACATAGAGGACAACTGCATTGTATGCTTATACTAACCAGTGCTAGATGTGTAGCGTTCGTAATCACAGCTGCTCACAGTTGATCCAACAATGGGGAATACTGACATCTGTGCAGTGAGGAACACCTGGCTGAAGGCTCTGTAGTGCACAACAGCACTACCACCTATACCTCAGAACCAGACATGTGGACCATAACACAGGTACAGACCGCTCCAGGTGGTGGTGTCCCCACATACATAAAGGCCACTCACATGTATTGACCAGTACTCCCACAAAAGGCATCACAGATGAGGCAGGTGCAGGATACAGTGTCAAAAGCTGCATTCTAGGATGTAACCCTCAGACACCACCATGCCCTCGGACCACCAACACACATCCATACATGTGGTAGGACATATAATAGTACAACACCATGTGACCCTTGACCAGTGGATAGTACCTAGCTCTACATCAACTGTGCAGAGTACCCATGTACTGACACAGTTGCATCATGTGTTATGCAATGCAATGATACCACTGTTTGTAACCAGGTCAGCTGTACACATACCAAGGGCCCTCGGTTATTTACAGCATTAACAGATGACTGTTGCTGTACACCAGTAAACACACTTATGTTTGGATATGACATACATGTACCTGCCCTGGATATGTACTTGCCACACACATACAACATATATGTAAATAGCATAGCTGTTGTTGTTCTTTGTGCAAACAGGTGGCTACAGCCATTACACACATGCACATGGAATGTAGGTCCATGGCTGCTGAATGCTAACAGTACATAAGGTGTGATATCAATGTTGACAGAGGTAACATTCCCTCTGTACTGGTCATCCATTACACCTATCATATCATACAACAGTCCATGTGTCATGTTTGTCATTACACATGTCCACCAATTGCAATGCCTACAAACATGCCCAAATGACAGGAATGTAGGACCTACACACATGTACATGTACTGGTGTGCATTCAGATACCATGCGTGTGCAGTTACTGAAGTATGCAGGTGAAGTGTGTCTTAGTACATCATGCAGTTGCAATGCAGCCTCAACATTGCCAACTGTATATGGTGATATGCTGAAAGTACGGAAAGATGTACCTCAAGTATGGGCAGATGTGTGGACATAACTAAGTGGTGGGACATCTTTGCAGATGGAGTTTTGCTGAGGACAGCTCACAGGTGTGTCACAAGTGGTCCTACAATAACCTGTGTAACCGCTAAGCTATGGTTTTGTTAATTGAAGGGGAACACACACAACATAGACAGCAGTCAGGGTGACACCGAAGGTAAATCACCTGACACCTGTAGCAGTTAAGACTTCCTGTGTGCATATATCAGCACAGTTGCCAAAGGAAGTAACAGTACACTTTGTAACGCATGCAATACTGCTGTAAGTCTGTCATACATATCATGAGATAGGCAGGTGTTTGATTCAAAGTACTGGCATGTGTGGTTGCGTGTGTGTCCATATATGTCACGTATGGTGGGGAATACATCTCAATTGTTACTCACTCTCCTGTACACTGTTGTAGACATCTGTACATGCTGCAATGTAGAAAGCAGGGCATAGGCAGGGGTGTGTATCTCATACATGTGAGGTATCTGTATGTGCATGACTTAATTGTATTCAGTAATGAATGCCACAGTGTGTGCCAGTGTGTGTGTGTGTGTGTGTGTGTGTGTGTGTGTGTGTGTGTGTGTGTGTGTGTGTGTGTGTGTGTGTGTGTGTGTGTGTGTGTGTGTGTGTATGTATATATGGCTGTCTGGTCCCTGTTGTGAGGATGTATGTTGCCATAGTGAACTGATAAGACCCGTCCCCCCATCCAGGCAATGCAATCTACTATCCGTGTTGATGTCTCCGATCTTAGACCATACTGACTACCTGTATATGTATAATCTCTGTGGCATGTCATGTAAGTGCACAGTACTGTAATGATGATTTGCACATAGGCAGGGTTCCTCACCTCAACACTAGCAACTGTGTGTGTGTGTGTGTGTGTGTGTGTGTGTGTGTGTGTGTGTGTGTGTGTGTTACTGTGTCGGTGAATCTGTGAGTGTGTGGGTGTGTTACTGTGTCTCTGAATACATGTGTGAGAATACCTGAGTGTGTGGGTGCAGTTGTGTGTTCGCATCCTGTCATGGGAACGTGTATTACTGCTTCCCAATGAGGAATCACGCTTCCCACTGGCCACTACCCTTGTCATTAGCTTGACTGCTCTCTTACCTCCCAACTCCATGTAACTGTAAATGTGATGTCACCCAGTATGGATGTCACGTCTGTAGCCACAGTAGCTTAATACACAGCTATCATGCTCTTGGATCAGTAGACGTGTTGGGAACGTGGGACATTCTAACTGTGATCTGGAAGCTACAAGGTGCATGCTGGTATTTTCATACATACCTGCGAGTAGTCCACATTTATATATACTGACATCCACCGGCACATGCAATTAGACCTGAAGGAGGAAAGCAGAACATCATGACCAACATGCAGTTACTGTTGTTACACAAGACACATACTGTTAACAGTACAAAATGCATTGTACACCTGTACTACATGGTATGTCTGCTGCCTGTCAACAGTACACAACAATTGTAATCTACACTTATCTTCCTAGTCTGTTCACCCTGTGCATCAGATCATATGAGCATGTCCCTGCACCGATGGTGTGGATGACAGGGATGTGGCACAGGAATCATCATATGCACAGGGTGATAATGTTTGCCAGAGGCCTAGGCTGCACCATTTGATGACATCATGTGTGTGGGTTAGGGCCTTTGATCTAATTGGGCATGTGTGGATGTTATGCATGTGTGTGTTGCAGTGCCCTACATATGTTTCCGGTGTGTGCGTGTATGTATGCACACAGTTCGGGCATGTGTCTGGCCTACATGGGGTATTATTGACAGCTGTGGACTGTACAGGCCAGGTTTTACAGTTCACGGTGTCTGGCCATGCCCACGTGAGCTGTGCCTGCCAGGGATTGCATGGGCACTACCAGGCAGAGGTGCAGATTGGGTACTGTCTGATGACACATGTCCACTGGCACCGTGTCCCTGTTGGGACCATCCAGGGCCACATGCATGTGGCCTGCTGTGTCCTGGTGAGGACACTGCTGCTGCTACCATCACTATGGGAGCGGGCATGTGAGGTAGCTCGTTCACATAGACCTGAAACAGGTGATGTAGCAGGCCTATGTCCATGTGCCCGAAGCCTCACTCCTACCAGATGTTTCAGCACAGACAGCTCACGCTCGCAGATTGTCATGCCATGGTCAAGGACTCCAACCATGTCACCCAATCATCTATCCAAAGCTTCAGCAATCTGCTGTTGAGCATTTACCATTGCCTGGATGTTGTTGTTTAAAGAACGGACAGCAGACCTCTGAAGCCTCTGATCTTCTCTGTTGTGCAGTTCAGCACGTGCCTGTGCCTCCATTACAGCCTGAAACATGCATCTGGTGACACCAGCTGCTGTGCTCTGTCTTGCAGGGGCATGTTGCCAGAGGTCCTCCTACGAGCACAAATGCCTGTGTGGAGCATCACCAGTCAGTTGGCTGACACCATGGTGTGCAGGCACACCTTCCATAGCCTCCACACTTTCCTGTTCCAAGCTACCACATGCCAACTGTCCTTCCTCTATGGCCACTGGTGATGGGGTATGTGTTGGCATGAGAACTGTGTGCAGGGATGAGGGGGATATAAGTGGAATGACACAGATTCAGCCTCTGACAACCCTGCCTGTGCCTCAATCATATATTCATCATCACTGCTAGAGTCTGTGGGGACACTAACATCAGATGGACCACAGCAGGGGAAACGCACCTACATCACCTGTGAGGGGCAGACAAGCACTGTACATTACAATCTATACAATAGACACACACACACACAGACACTCACACACAGACAAACATACAGACACACACACACAGGCACACGCACAAACATACACACAGACACACGCTATGGCATCCAACATACATGTGATATAACAGAAGGAATGCAACATGCATGTGATACAACAGATGGCATCCAGCTCAGACAATAATAGTGGTAGTTATCATATATCCGTGGGTTGCACACAACAGCATGCATGTGTCATAGCAGAAGGCATGCAAATTATAAAATCATAGTAGTAGTTAGCATACATCCCTGTGTTACACCATGTAGACTAGCACAGGTTAACAGTATACCTGCCTGATGTGTGGCATATGACCTTGACAATCACATGTAGTATGACATGTGATCTGCTGACGTGTGCAATGACATGCATACATGTTTAACACAATGTGTCCTGTCAAATATACAGTGGGGTAATGGTGTCCCAATGCAGTGTTGTCTGCCCGCACTACAGATATACTGCACATTAAGCTGATGTGCATAGCCATTGCAAGGAATCATGAGGCATCTTTATTGCTATACAGTGTGAGTTACAGACACAGTTCATATCCATGACTGTGTTCAGTTACAATACATATATACTGTGGAATGTGACCCACATCACTGAGGTGTATACACACTAAACCATGATGTGGAATGTGTGACACAGGTCACTGAAGGGTATAGGGATGACACCCCTGCACATCTGCAACCATATTGCTGCTGCCTGGCAACTATGGCCAGACATGGCAAACTCATCAGTACACCATGTCCCACATGACATCTGTGTACCACACACACACACACACACACACACACACACACACACACACACACACACACACACACACACACACACACACACACATGGAGAAAGGATGACAGTGATATCCGACACCAGCAAGGGGAATGTACTGTATCTGTGGGCTGATGTGGCTGTCTGTGTATGTATGTAGATACTGTACAGGTGACTGCTGTCATGTCGTGACACACTCAAGATGTTCAACACATCTTATGTGGTGGATTGATGTCACGCCTTCACAAGATGTGCACAGGCCTGTAGGATGTCTAGTGTTCCACATCTGCAATATAACCATTACACAAAGGCCATAGTTGGACCATGTGGAGCCAATGTATGGCATGGTGTACACACAAGCACATCACGTCTACTGTGTGTGTTGCTTCATGTCTCTGGCCATCCTCCATGGTCATGTGTGTACATGTGTTGGCCAAATGGTTGCGACTGGTGTCTATTTCACATGTCTGTGTTGTCCCACATGACATACACCCATAGATGCCATATGCTCCAGGGTTATGCAGACAAAGGATGGTATGTGGGATATGTTTTTCAGGATAGTTAGGTAGTGTTGCAACCAGCCCACTAGATGTCATGGACATGTCAGATAGCACATCACATTGTGTGACATTCATAGCAGGGGTATGATCCACACTGGTGAATCTTGTGGGCTGGCCATACTCCAGCTCACTGTGTAGTACTGTTTGTATTCCCCACATGTGTAGTTCTGATCTGTAGTACATGTCCCTACAGAGAACAGCACCTCCACCATTGTATGCACAGCTGTCCACACATCTGGCAATGACAGTTTGTGTGGTTTCATGTTGGTGTTTCACATTGTTTGCAAGTATTGCACATGGGTAGCCATTGTGATGCATTGCAGGTCCAACCTGCATATTGTGATAGGACCATACATTATGTGTACATGTGGTAAATGGCCACTTAGCAGATAGATCTGTGCATTAACATACCTGATAAATAATAACAGTCTCACCTGCAATGGACTGCTGTCGCAGTGGAATGCCAGAGGTACCAAAATAGGAGTGACACAGCAGTATGATCATTATCTATGTTTGTATGATAGCTACAGGGTGCAATGTGCATGTTAACACATATGCCAGTACAATAGACTATACTATGGAGTATGCACATGTGTGCATACACAGAGTAGCATACTATGGTATGTGGCATGTGCGTATACATGCCTTGCATATGATGTTACATTACATATTGTACAGTGACACATAACTATATGGAATATAGTTGTTATATGTGCAGTAGTGACTTACCAGGCAACTCCAGGCTCAGTGGTTGAGAGACACCCACCTCCACGATATCAGCTAACACTTGCGGATACTGTTCTGCAGGTTTCCCCATGTTGGCCAGTAGCTCCTTGGTAAGTGTGAGTGGGGGCTGGGTTGGAGGCCCACCACCTGTTGCACCTTGTTCCCTGGTGATTGCATTTGCATGCTGTTTCACCAGGGTCTAATGAGGTCTGTACAGTATCTGCGCACCTGCTGGTATGTGCAGTTGTGGCCACCCACATCATTAACCCTCCTACAAAGTGCCTGCCACAGGTCATCCTGCTGCTGTGCATCCTGTGGCACATGGTTGAACAGGACATCATGATTGTCATGTATGTATGGGATGAGGGCCTCATCCTCCAAGCGGGTATAAGGTGGTAGCCTTGCACACCGCATACCTGGAAGACATAATGATGGAGACAGATCACAGTAACTCACAGAGATGTACAGAGCTAGAGCTGAACATAAATGTGTATCACATTTATTACGATTAAATAGTTGTCTTTGCAAATCTACAACACTGACACCACTGACATGTTTGTGTCACACACATTTGACACTCAGTGGTGATTGGATATTATCACCATATATGTGTGTGTGTCACCTGATTACATTGCTCATACTCCATGCAGATGCTGTCTTGATGTGGGCATATCTGTTTGCCTGTACTGGTGTTCTTACCTATCAGCACATGCCTGGATGTGTCCACATTAATGCAGTTGACCTACACTGACTTAATGGACATGACCTGTGACCCTGCAGACTTGCTCATGGAAGGTTTTACATGTATGTATTTTGCCATATACATCTACACGGCACTGAACAGCAGTTCAACATCCTACCATGTATCACCTGTGTTGCACATGTGATACACAGGGGACACTGGCTAGCCAGATGGTATCTGCAGGGATGGATCAACTAGTAGACTGTATGCCCTGGGCCATGTATGAATCTAGGATGAAAGGTTACCTAGCTGTAGCCGACAGGCGGGTTTCTGGGGCCAGGTGAAGCAGTGACACATAACTGATCCAGAGGGTCAATGATACATTTACAATGCGGTCATCACACCATGTCTGAGGGGGGGCAATGTGCAGCTTTGCTGGACAGGGATGCATAGTATGGCAGGAGTATGTAAAGTGTATGGGACAAGAATCTGTCCAGCATGTGGGGATCCTTGTACTAGAAAGGTGAATGCCCATGAAGTATGTGTTTGAGATCAGGATGTGTACGTGTAACATGTCCAACAACACTGGGTGGGACATGGCTTTATTCAGGGTAGGCATCATGCTACATAGTGGAGATGGGGATTGGGAAGGCTGGTGTAGGCCATCTGAACATGGCCAATACCCCTTAAAGGAAATATGTGATCTGATATGGGTCACTTGAGTGTTGAGTATGGCTGGACAATGATCTCTGTATTCATGGATGGCACCCTGTCATGATTAGGGTTGCCACATATGACTACCTGACAGGAGTGGTGATGTAACTATCACAGGAAAGACAACTGCCCAGCTGCATCCCTTACACACAGTGTCCATTATGTTGACCGCTGCCTAGGTGGTAGTTCATGGGTACAGGGTTATTAACATAGGGGTGACAATGCAATATGTAGCTGTCAGATTGTGGCCATATGTCACACACCTTACCCACAAAGCCCCTTCTGTATGTTGTCCACAACACTCTGAGTCAGCTATTGCTCCTAGGTCATAGTCATTCGCATACTTCAATAGGCAAATGCCTTCTGTTAGTCTGTGTGGTATAGACTACAATGAGGGGGAGTACAATGAATTAACCCTGTCTTACTGTAGCTGGCACTGGTGTGATATGCATGTAGTATTCAGACACTTTCTGTAATGTTGGTTCTGCCAGCAGTCCCATTGCAAAACACTCCTGTGACATAGGAATTTACATCTAGTATACTGAGTGTAGGTGGAACACAGTATGGGTGATGATGTCCTATGACCTGGTAAGGTTATGATATGCAGTGTGAAATCAACCTTACTGTCAACTACATCTGTACAGCTGGCATCAAATAAATTGATCAAGGTTCATGGCCTTTCAGACCAGACTCAGCAGGGTAGTAGTGCAGTACTTCCCATTATCAGTGGTGTCTCCCCCTTTGTGGGTTGTGATAACTGTTGGTGTGCACCATTCAGTGTGTACGCAGCCTGACATGAAGCTATGTTTTACATGATGTGTATGTGGAGAGCAACTTGTTTTGCCATATGTGTATGATACAACCTGGGATGTGGACAGGTCCCATGCAGACTGAGTGCAGCTTGTACCTGTATGGTTGTGGTTACAGGGGCTCTGTAGTGTACATGTATATATGACTGTGTACCTGTTGGGGGGCAGTCTGTTTATGTTATCCAAGACCCTATCTGGATTGCCTATTCATGCTCAGCACTTGTTCAGAACTTGTAAGCACTAACTTCATGCTTCTTAAGACAGAAGTGTTGAACTTCATGACACCCATGCAGATGGACAATACAGTTACAACTGCTGAATCCTACACAAATGCACTCTATAAGCACTTAGACGAGTGTATGGATTGTGCTATCCCAAACAGAACCAAGACACTATCCTCCAAAAAAAAGGAAGCCAATCTGGTGGTCCCCTGCCATAAACAAACTGTACAACGGAAGGAAGAAACTGTTGCAAAAGAGAGTAAAATCCCATGAGTGGAGGAGCTCCCTGGTCAGCCTCAGTAAGAATCTGAGATCCCTTATAAGATCCTCCAAAGCTAGATACAATAACAAAACTGCCACTAATTCCAAGGACAACCACAAAGCATTCTATAGCTATGTCAAAAATCTCGATGGCAACACCTAGATCTGCTCTGAGTTATAACACAAAGGCACGAACATTACAGAACCAACTGATATTGCCAACATCCTGGTAGATAGGTTCAGTGCTACCTTTCCCCCTTCTCACTCACTAAAGGGCCCATTTGACTTACTTTTGAGGAAGACAGCCTGGATGTGTTGTTTGTGATGTATTGCAACAGCTATATGGAGACAGACAGAGATATATTAGCTTCATGACTCCCGTGGATTGTGTGTAATGGCTAGAAGATGTTGTTCTACATGTGAGTACAGCTGTTATATTTCAGAACATTACTACTTATGCAGGGTTTGTTTGTACCTGATACTTCTGCAGATGTTTCAGTCTGGCAAGGATGTTTGAGCAGCTCAAGGCTGTATGGCTATGCATGAAATGTTAGGTGGCTTACAGTGTGCTCACCAGACATCTTTGGTTTGGTGTACATGTGTATCATACTGTGCTGTTAATCAGTAATTGGTAACACTTCCTGCTGTACACACAACCCTCTGAAATGGGATCAGTGCAAATAAACCCTGTAACATCAGCAGCTGTTCCATTGTATAACAGCAACTATTTCACATAGGGCCATGTTAGTGTGTCTCTGACAAGGTATGTTAATGCTTCTGCAGATATCGTACAGTGAGTGAATGATTTGTGATAATATTACAGTTTGTATTGTAATTGGTTTGGGTGTGGAGGAGATGTTAGTGGGTGCACATAGCAGATGCAGGTGTGTAGGAACTGCTTTTATACATAATCGATATGTGTATGAGGGTCCCTTCCCTATTTGAACACCTATCCTTTAGTGGACTAATACTATGGTAATTGCAGGCTGATTCATTAAGGCATTGTTAATTGGTTCCTGTATAGCATGCAGGTGATGATAGTCCTTGAATCCTTTCGGCAATACATCGGAATGTAATAAAGTGTTGCTACATGAAAGTTGTCTGTGTATTTCTGTCATAGGTATTTGCAGTCATTGGAGCTGTGTTGGTGACTGACCCTCTTTGGCTAGGGTTGCCACCTTTTCAAATGGCCATAGTGGGACATTTTCGGAACACACATTAGATTTTACAGGCCGACACAAACCCACGGTCAGTAAAAAGGATAGAACTTTCCTTTTTTGCCTAAATAAAAGCTTATTTTTGTAGCAGTTTAGTTTCTTATCCTGTTTCTTGTAACATGTAGGTATTTTAGATACAGAAATAGCTATTTTATGCAACTATTACATTACATATGGGACATAATTATGTCCTACAATCTCAGGACATTTGCCATTTTTAAAACTTTTGGTCAGGACACAACAACCCAAAGAGGGACTGTCCCTCACAAAGTGGGACAGGTGGTAATCCTATCTTTGGCTCATGTCCATAGCACATATTTGTAATAGTGTATAGGCATATACTCTCCATATCCTTTGTTCATAAAGTTTGGTCATGGCGGAATGTGTGATTGCTATAGTCCATGTTATACTCATATATGAACACTTCAACTGTTGTATACAGGATACCTATGGAATCCCGCACGCACACAATTCTGACGCCCACAGTACCGGGCCCAGACTCCCAAACCCCACATTACCAAACACTCAAACTCGCGACAGTCAAATTTGCGAAAGTAACATAAACACGCCACACACACATGCACACACAGACACACTGCTACCCACCACATCCAAACAATCCTACACTACGTATGGGCAGGTGGACAAACCTCCCTACACCCCCCCATGTGCGTGGCTGCGCCCCCCCCACACCCCCCTACTTTAATATTCTACCTCCGAGATCGCTCAAACAGATGCACAAAGCAAACCCACACCTACACATTACAGTCCCACAGGAACACACACCACACTCAGAACACACACTTACACACACTACAGCCCTCAGAAACACACTTACACACAGTAACCTACCTAAACCACAACACCAGAAGCACTAACTAAATTTTTCTTAACATCGGGATTTTAAAACTCGAGCTTCTGGTGTTTCGGTACTGTGGTCTTTCGGTCTTTAAGCCTCGTGATTACGCGTGTCGGTATGTCAAGCATTCGGTAGGTATCCCATTTATATGTACCTCCATGGTTGTGTAGATGTTGTTAACCTATCTATATATCTACATATATATGTATATCCCTATATATCGACATATATCTCTCTCTCTCTCCCTCTATCTCTCTCTATATATTGATATATATATATATATATATATATATATATACACATATATATATATATCTATATATATATATATATATATATATATATTTTATATATATATATATATATATATATATATATATATATATATATGGTTCTACCTGACTTCACAGCTGAGAAGACCGACATCGGAACTGAGCTCCAGAAGATCGGCGAAGAAGACCGATCGCGGGTTGCAGAACATCGACAATGCAGAAGACCGACGACGGGATGACAACACCAACGCCGAGGATGCCGACATGGGGAAAGGCTGTGAGTATGCGGTAGTGACGGACGTTAGGGTGCGAGGCAGGTAAGTGTGGAGATTGACGGTCTGTGGGGATAGGGGTGGGTTAAGTGAGTTAGGGTTAGGAGGCGATAGGGGTGGGTTAAGTGAGTTAGGGTTAGGGAGCCGATAGGGCGGGTTAAGTGAGTTAGGGTTAGGAGCGGGTAGGTAAGTGTGCGATAGTGACGGACCTTAGGGTTAGGGGTTTTAGTGTGGGCTTGTAAGGATTTTGGTGTGCTTGTGTTGTGTGTGTGGTTTGTGGAATGGGGATGTGTTTTGTTTTGTATATGGGGTTTCGTTTGTGTACCGTCGGTTATTTCGTTGTCGGTTATATGTGGTTTCGTGTTTATGGACTGTCGAATATGTGGTGTCGGTGATGTGGTTGTCGGTGTTGTGTGGTTTCGATTATGTCAGGTAGAACCATATATATATATATATATATATATATATATATATATATATATATATATATATATATATATATGTATATATATATATATATATATATATATATATATATATATATATATATATATATATATATATATCATACACCTTTCATTGGGTACATGGCAGTTTGTCCTATTTCCACACATTCCTCCCTTTTGTGTTTTAACCTGTCAGAATACACAACTGCCATTGGTACATCTCAGGTAGCTTAGTGGTAGGTTATTGTGAAAATTGAGTACATGGTTGCGTGTTCTAATCCTGGCAGTGGTCATTTTACCTCTCAGAGCAGGCACTGGTAGTGCAAGGGTGATTAACGCACATTTCAGCAGTTGTGTGTTCCAAATGTTTATTATTCTGTGGAATACTACCTATATATGCAAGCTGTGGTTAAGGTATACTATGTTACATGTAAATCATCTCTGACTTTATTGGGATTTGAACCAGGACTGCATAGATATTATGCAAATACTGTAGCCATTACACTATTGACATTAACGTTCCTTCTGCCTATTTCCTATGTCCATGAATCCTATGCGTAAGCTTGGCTAAACAACAGGCGGAGCCACCGCACCCAGTGAGCTTCTCGAAATACCAACATAACACATGAATTGAGAGACTATACATTAACATCCTGACTACATTTGGCATAGCCCCTCACTGACACACTTCAGGGGAAACCTTGATGTGTGACTGGGCAACAGTATATACACCCCTGGGATCATGTGTCCCAGAAACATACAGCCAGGGGGTGGGTGAGCCACTCCAGTTTTATAGCTGCAAGACCTGTCGGGGAAATTGAATGCTGTTGGGTTGTCATGTTAACATGCCCTTTTGAGATTACTATTTTCCCCTATCACCCTACAGCACCCCAGTCTTCAACAGCTTCCAGCAACTCTGCCTGGAATCGCTTCATTGGCTATGCTTGACAGAGGCTCAGTTACTTCATCAATGGGGCAGGTAAAGCCACCACACTGTAGCTATGCTTCTAAATGCCCTTTGGTAGATAGCCTACTACCTATCTGTGAACCTCTACAGTGCAGGCCATCTCCAACATCATATGTGATTATACAGGGTTTTTTGATCACAATATACAGTGTAAAATCACCATGTAGTCAGACAACAGTTAAGTACAGCAATAGCATACAGACTACTGATACATAATCACTCCAAAAGCTTATCTTGGAAGCTAGTGGACTTGTATAGGTTTCAGGCTTTGTGATGCTTACCAGTAGGTTACCTACAGGAAAGATGGGACACAGGCACAGATGGGAAACATGCCTGCAACAATGCCATACCAACTTGCATGTGTCAGCCTAAGGCTTTGGAATGCTGGGCAAGGCTATTAGCGCCCCCATGGTGCCGTTTTTTGGCAGGTCTCAGAGGTGAATCTCACCTCCATGAACTGCACAATAGTGGAATCAATGAGGGTTAGGCTGCTCATCACCAGGGGTATTACTCACAACATGCACGCACTCACAGCACCCCTCAGTATGGACAACATCTACATCTGTTCTGTGACTGGGACCTGTATAAGGCTCCTGTGAGCACACCGGCACTACCAGACTACAACCCATAACATACATTTCAGCCACTGAACATGGACTGGCACAGACATGGAGGGGGTGTATACATATTCATCGGGGAAACCTACACCTCCTAGTTAGTGGAGCAGCATGATACCTCTGTGATCATTCATATGCAGCTAACATCAGCCACGACTGCAATGCAAACTGTGAGCTGCTACAGATAACCCTCCAAGACCCAGGAGCACCACTACAACTATCTGGAGACAGCGCTAAACATGACAGTCCTACCAGACACCCTGTTATTGGTCAATGTCGGCTACCCTACACTTAACTGGATAACCTACTTAAATATTTACTTCCAGGCCCAGCACTTCCTGGGATTTATCACCTCATATGGCCTGTATCAGTTGGTAGATGGACTAATGAGAGGTGAAAACATACTAGTAGTGGTAATCACTGACATGTGCAACAGGTGCACTACAGCAGAGGTAAACCAGTCACTGTTTAGATCTGACCATGAACTATTCACTGATCTCCCCCACCCAAGGAACATGCAGTGAATACCCTTCCTACAGCTAAATTCACAGTACTAATGACAGAGGTGGTAGGGTTCACAGCCCCCACTCTCAGGGATGACACTACTCAAGATACAGACAGAATTACAAATACACTCTATAAGCACCTACAAAGATGTATGGGTCATGCCATCAATGGTAAACCAAGACTTACTACTTCTACACAAGGACACCAATCTGCTGAACCCCTGGATTATACAGGCTATACAACAGAAGTAGGACAGTAGTCCAGAACAACAGCAAATCCCAAGACATGCAGACGTCCGTGACCAGTATTAGCAAGATACTTATGTTACTCATGTAATCATCCAAGGCTGGCATCCACAGGTAAATAGGCATGGATTCAGAATATGACCACAAAGGCTTCTTTGGCTATGTCAAGGATGTAAGCAGTAACACACAGATTTGTACTGTGCTGGTGCAATATTGCACTGAAAATACTGACCCTACTGATATCACCAACACACTTGATGTTACATTCGGAGCAAGCTTCACCCCCTACAGGGCCCACAACAATACCCAAAACGTACAGTATCCCAGACATCTGAGACATACAGGTGGTAATGGCCCTTTCAAATGGCATGACAGAGTGTCAGTGGAGGCAGATGGTGTCCCAGACTGCATCCTGCAGACACTACAAGACAAAGTGACCCCCCGCCTAATATAGCAATTCAACATCAGCTTCTACACAGGCTACATGGCCATTCACTGGTGCATGGCAACAGCTATTCCACTCCACCAAGGTGGTGACACAACTGACCATGGTAACTACCACCCCATAAGCCTGAGTAGCCTGATCTGCATGGCTATGGAGCGCATCCTCATGGCACTCATTAACATAGACAATGGTAACCTCCAGACACTTGACCCAACCCAGGCCAGCTTGATTAAGTGCAGATCATGCCTACTGAACCTGTTTGACATCTTACAGTCACCTAGACTTTAGGTGTGGGGTGTGGTAGTTCACTCATACTACATGGACCTCGCCAAGGGTTTTGACACCATTCCCCACTCAGGTATTATTTCTACACTCACCAGCCAGTACATACACCCATACATCACAGGTTGGTTTGCCAACAGGCCTACACAAAGAACCCACATGGTAAGCCTAGCAGCCTCCAGGTCCAACTCTTGACCAGTCACAACTGGTATCCCACAGGACTTAGTCCTGGGACCCCTACTGTTTGCCATATACTTCTCAGAGGTACGTGCTAACACAGGTGGACTACAGCAGGCCATGTTTGGTGATTACTGCAGACTGGGAGCCATAACTGACAGTCCAGCTGTCACATACGTCCTTCAAGGGGCCTCACATAGACCAACACAGGGTGTCAGAGTCATGGCCTCCAGCTAAAGGCCACATACTGAATGGTCATTCCATTTTGGGAAACTACACACACACATATTAACACATGAGTGGCAGACACTATAATTCAGACGACGTAATGGGTATGTGGGGACTACATTACATAGTGATCTCTCTTTTGACAATCATATCTGCAAAGTAGTTAGGACATCCATCTATGTAGGCCATCTGATTACTTAAGGGTTCTCATCTAAACAGACTTAGGTTATTGTACCCCTTTACTCATCACTCATCAATCCCATCATCGAGTATGATAACCCATTTTGGATGTACCTCAGAAGACACATCCAACAGCTGGAAGGGCCACAAACGTATCTCGCAAAGAGGGATAATGCCCTCAGACATGTGTCCTATGCTGCCAGACTGTATAAACTCTTGCATTACTCAGTGGCATCTCATTTACTCAGAGATGATATTTGCTGGCCAACAAAGCCATGTCCAAGTCAGGCTTAATGGATATGCTCCACCTATGGGAATCCATGTCACAGTGAGCCACACACTGTAATGAGCTACACCTTGCCACAGCCATAACTGGAAGATGCTGGTGTGACAGATTCCTGTCACGGGTACTCCCCATGATTTGGAACTACATCCCTGATTACATTATACAGAGCCCCTCACTAACACTCCAGGGAATCCTTGCAGAGTGGGTGGAGAACAGTGGATACACCCCAGGGATCCTGCAATTGGCTCTGCTCCACAGAGAGACAGTTAGTTAATCAATGGGGTGGTGACAGCAGACATATTTTGTCTAGGCTTATGAATGGCCTCAGGTAGTTAGGCATGTACCTACCTATGTACCTATGAACCTATACATACAGTATCGACACATGCTGATAGCTTAATTTACTGTTCAGGTATTGACTTACCTTGTGCCAATGGCAGTTGTGCATACAATAGTTGAGGGCTGCCTATGTAGGATGCACACAGTAGACCACCTATACATCACAATTTACAGGTGGTCGTGTGTGTGTGCCATTCATGTTTTCTGTGTGTGCAGGTGGAGAAGGGTGTCAGTCCATAGGTGCCTACACTGTCAGTGTGTGTGCTATACGTTCCCTCTTTGCCAAGGCATGGGCATACTGGGCACACCTCCGTCTGCCTACTGGGGCTGGCACAGGGTGTTTGTGGTCTGAGTACCTCTGTGCCTGTTGGGCCCTTGGCAATGGTGGTGGGCTGTGAGGGTCTTCACCATTCTGTCCTTGCTGCAGCTGTTTCCACAGGATCATATTGTGTAGCATGGCACATACTATGAAGTTGTGAGCACAGATGCCTGGAGAGTACTGCAAGGCTCCACCAGATATGTCCAAGCAATGGAACCATGATTTCAGCATCCCAAACACATGCTATATGATGATTCTGGTTTCTGCATGTGCCTCATTATGGTGTTCTGGTATGGGTGTGTGTGCATTTCTGATGGGCGTCATTATCCACGGTTCCAGTGCATAGCCAGCATCCCCCACCAGGTGGCCATATGGGATGTCCCCCCTGGCAAATATCTGATACAGCTGTGAGTCATGCCAGATGTGGGAGTCGTGATAGCTTCCAGGGCTGCCAGCACACACATCCATGATAATGCCCTGGGCATTGCACGTGACCTGGCAGTTGATGGAGGGGTATCCCTTGCGGTTTATGTAGTGCCTACCCTGCTCACTGGGTGGTGTCTTGATGTGTATGTGCGTGCAGTCTATTGCACCCAGTACCTCTGGGTAGTCTGCCACACGGTGGAAGAGATGCATATTGCTGGCCAACTTCTCTTGCATTCGGGGGAAGTATATGTGCTCATTGGCATGTGGTAACATGGCATCCAGGAACTGCTAGAGTACCCTGGATGCTGATGCCTGTGAGATCCCCATGATATCCCCAGTTGTCCTTTGAAAGGTACCTGTGGCTAGTATTCTCAAGCTTACACATACCTTTGTGTCCACTGGGATGGGTTCCCCTCTATTATTTCTGGCTCTGAGGCATGGCCGGCACAGCTCAACAAGTTGCTGTATGGTGTCCCTGTCCACCCTGTAATGCTCTACTATCTTCAGATCATGTAGCCCCTGGTAGGTTACCCTGGGTCTGAACACTCTTCTCCTCCTCCAGTGTCTGAGATGGTTGACAGCATCATCCTCCACACCACCATCAGTCTCCAACACATGCTGGTGAATCAAAGCTATGGCAGCCCCTAACATGTACATATTAAAAGTTCCCCGTCTGTATACACCAATGGTGCAGAGTGTCTGGGAATACACAAGTGTGTGTGAGGTGCTTTCACACTTTATACTATTGTGCAATGGATGCTGCTAGTGTAATTGGGTGTGTATGTGCAAGTCCAGCTGCAGGGTATCTTAATTGTGGGTTTTACAGCAGGTACTGCTATTGTGAGGCCTTTGGTGTTGAATTACGCTTGGCTGCCATGATCCATCTATTGCCCTTTACTTCACTTTTCAACCCGATTCCCCTCCCATTGTCAGGCATGCATCCAGCTGCCAGCTTTCTTGTTTTGTACTTTCCCAACCCAGGATTTTGTAGTGAAATGTGTTATGTAGCTGATCTACTGCAAGTTTGCTTTGTTCTGCTGTGACAGTTCTCTTTTCTTTGCAGTACGGCACCTCCCCTTTCATGTTCTGCAGGTAGCTGCTAGCAGCCTTGTTAGCTGTTGTCAATGCCCCACTGTGGGTTGCTAGGTGTTAATTATTCATTTGTACTCCAATTACCATGCTGCAGCATTTCCTTATTGTCTTCCCATATCCTTCCTGTTTCAGCTGTGGTGCTCGCCGCTCACAGCCGTTTACCGGGTTCCGAGCGAGTTTTCATCCAAGTTCACATGGACTTTCAGTTACCTTGTGTGCTCTCAGTTAAGCAAAGCTATGGCTACTTCCACACCCCTATCCTGTGGCTTTGCTTAACAACAGGCAAACTGGATTAGCAATGCTCCAATGTGCTTACAGCTAAGGTGGCGCACCCCTCTCTTGATGTCATCTTTATCTCTAGGCCACACCTCGGTGTTGTACCGCTATGCTGTGAGGTACATCCATACGCCGGCGGGGATTTTGTGTTTCAGTATTACTTGTCTCATTTCCATGGCATTGACTACTAATTCCTAGTTACCACACAGTACACTGTCACAGACCCTTAGCAATCCTTGCGCCATGGTTGTGGTGTAGCATGCGTGCCATTGACTATTATGGGGAATTCATGAAATGTGTTACATTGTAGTTTTATTACATATAAATATATTTTCATTGTGATCCCATTTGTACACTGATGCACTGCGATTTTACTTTGCGTTAGTGTGGCCATGACATTAAATGTTCTTTTTTATGTGTTGGGCATGTTTTTTTATGCCAATGGCAATATATTTAGCCATTGGCATATATTAACAGTATAATACGTGAGTTTAGTCCGCTGTCATGGCTCCGATTTTATGTTTGAAAAAATGTAAACCGTTTTTTTTCGGTTTACATTTCTGCATGCTACTCCTGCACCACTTCATGAATCGCTATATACCCTCATTTGCATGCTACACTGCTGCGCATGGGGTAATTAGCATACATGCACCAGGAGTTGCACAGCTGTGGCGTACGCTGTTAGTGCACATGGAAACAGCTCATACCTGAATCGCTCGGCGGCCATATTTGGTGTTAGATTGCCAACGCTACGCCTGCACCTGGCGCATGTGTCATGAATCCCGGGGATAAACTCACATACACATTTTTCTATGTGTATTTTACATTTTCTGTTTAATGTTACACTCATTAAACAAAGCAGAAGTGCTGCTTAATGAGCATAAAGTAATGTCAGCTATTACAGTAATGTTACCATGAAACATCGGACTTGTTTTTCAGCAGGCATTACCTGCACATTAACATTCTGATGGAGAACATTTGTTTCCAATCAGGGATTAATGTTTGGTTTGCCAATTCCCTAAACCAAAATAAACACTTGATGAACATGCATTCAGAGTCATTGATAGCAAAAAATGATCTAATAAGGAAATGAATGGTAGTGAGGTAAACAGTTTGAGAATGAGGAAGTCTACATTTTTAATAAAGTGAATCTTACATGAGTATTATGATTGATGTGGGGTCTATTTGAAGGTAATGTGTAAGAGCAATTCTAGGAAAAAGCTGAGCTACAAAAGTTAGTGCTGTCTCAGAAAATGGGGAATTTAGCTACAGAGGTAGTGAGGCAGCTTAGAAAGAGAGAAGTAATTGGTCTAGTGGGTATTTGATATAGGCTTTAGGAGAAGAAATGATAAAATCATAGGATCATAGGAAATTACTAGGCTAATGACACTGGGGCACTTACAAATCTAGCCAAGTTCTATCCTTATTTCCATGATCGGCACCTATTGCTCCTGTCCAAGAGAGACACAGGTGGAACCCCTAGGGTGAATTTACGGTTATACATCCAATCGTCCAGATTGCATTTGAAGTGGGCCATTGAGGTGCACATGAAGAGGTAGTCTGTTCCAAAGGTGTGGTAACCTCTGGGAGATAAGCCTGTCCCTCCAGCAGGTTCTTTTAATGTCACATACCAGATTAAGGTCTATAGAGTGAGTAACCCGTGTACCATTTGACTTGCAGATATGCAGCATTTCCAATAAAGCAGGGTCAGAGATTGCCTTATACACAACATAGAAATCACCTCTCAGTAGTCTGTATGAAACAGAATAAAGTGACAGTGACTTCAGCTGATCCATATAGAAAGATGCTGAAGACCTTCAATTTTCCTTGTGAGGAACCTTTGTGGTCTGTCCAATTGCTGCAGGTGCTTGGAAAGGTAAATACCAAAAGGGGCATTGTACTCAGTTATTGACCTGATGAGAGACGAGTACAAAAAGGTTATAACTTCTTTTTTTCTGCTGGCACTGCCCTTACTTATGAGATAAGCAATATAGAATGACCTTCTTACCACTGTGGAGACATGATGGTCAAAGGTAAGGTTGCTGCAACCTGTGTGCCCAGGTCTCTCACCACTGAGTGTGAACTTAAGGTGTTGCAACTGATGTGGTAGTTAGCAGGAACATCGCTCTTACGGAAAGGGATGATAATACATTTTTTTGCATTGAGTTTAAGGCCATGACTTTGGCACCAATCATTTGTTTGTTTAAGACCCTCTTGTAGGATGTTGACATCATTTGGTGATAAAAGGAAGAAGTTAAATATATTTTATATATTCATTTTTTCTTATAAGTTAAATGTAGCCCTGAATGTTAGAGGTCAGTGATCTCACTTTAAACTTTCAGTGAGTAAGAAAGAAATTGTGCATGTATGTGAGATGTGTCAAAAACAAGACTGGTAATTTTGCTGTTGAACACTAAGACATATATATAATACACCCACTTCAGTAATAGTTCCTTGTACGCAAATATCACATTTAATCACTGATAAGTTGTAACTAAAGTTTTCATAAATGGGCAAGTTCAGAATGTTGTGTAATTTGAACACGTAGAAGCATGCACAGTGTCTTAAAACTGGAACAAGCTTCCAATGCATGTAGATTATTTTGTTCAATAAAAGCAAGGCAGGAATGTGGTAATCTCAGTTGTAGTCTCATACTATCTTGCAAGAGTGCCCCTTTTCTAAATAACTATGCTTTTTGACTAATTCATGTTTGTTAATTATTCAAGAAAAATAGGAGTTTTGCTGTTTCTAGATGAGAGTTTGTCCAACACTCCCTATAAAATATTGACTGAAAAGTTAGAATATTAAATTAATTAATACAGGTTCAGGCTAGTGAGCAATGGGGGTGACCTGGAAAGCATGTAGTGAAGGAGCTTTGAATAACAGGAATAGCATTGTTTTGCTTAAATTCAGCACACAATGCATAGATTAAGATTTAATATTTGTATTTGTGTCCTGTTGTTTAGAAAGTGGAGCAAAACTGCAGGGATTT
Organism: Protopterus annectens; assembly: GCF_019279795.1. Lineage (NCBI taxonomy): Eukaryota > Metazoa > Chordata > Ceratodontiformes > Protopteridae > Protopterus > Protopterus annectens. Next base: position 1,304,444,039 of record NC_056726.1, read on the forward strand.
GTAAAAGAAAGGTTTTAAGCAGGCAAAATGCCAACATAGGAATACAGCATAACACCAGTATTCACATATTCATCAAATAGCCAGTGAAAACAACAGCAGCATTATGCATGTGTCAGCCCCCCACTCCAAGAAAACCACAAATAAGCACACAGTGCTATTTACAGCAACCAAGAACACATATGCTCCCCCAATGAACAAGTAAACATACAGCACCTTTATGCATGTATCCTACAAAGCTTTTTCTTTAAAAAAATGGTTTCATTAATTTTAAGAAATAAATAACAAACATTTAACATTTAAGTTATATATAGAAGTAAAACATTTAAATAAACAAAATAAACCATAAGTGAAACAACTATTTAAAAAGGTGTTGACGGCATATCTAAAACTCAAAATATTCTTGAAATTTTGAAAAAAAGAAGAAATTCTTGTTACTAACAAGAATTTGACCATTTATTTAGCAGTTCTTTAAGTTTTATCCAAGTGTTGTAATAAATGGTAACTTTAGTTGTTCTAATCTTGATTGTTAGAAGTTTGTCAGTTGCAATATTTATGAATTCTTTCATCATTGGAGTTTGTTCATTCTTCCAATCTTAATAAATATTTTCCTTGCAATTGCTTGGATACTCCATAGAAGTGGGTAGTTTACCTTTTTACACAATCAAGTATTGCTGTGTTGAATAATATTAATGACTTGGTTAAAGTAAATCTATCATTAAATAAAGCTTATAAAAACATTAATATTATCCCAAAATGGTTTAGTATCTTTACAATCATAAACATAAGTTGCCAATCTGCTTTAATATGTATCTTACACCTTCAACAACCTATTTATTTCTTATACATTAATTCTATTCTTTGTGGAGTTATGAAGATTTTATACATACATTTTCAAATAAACAATCTCCACTTTACAGAGAATGTTGCTTGTTTTGAAGATCTCAACATGTATTTTTTTATCTTCTTTACTTGGATAATAATTATTTATTGTTTTGAAATAATCCCAATAACTTTCATTGAAATATCATGCTGCTTTTTTAACAATTTTGAATATTCTGGATAAAAGTCTTTTTTACAATATTTTCCAATGCATTAATACAATTAAGAAATCAATGAATTTTGGTATGCTGTTTTTATTGATGGCTACATTAAATTCATTTTATTTTCTGCTGAAACAGAGCTTCTTCTTGAAAGAAACTCTGCTGAAGCATCACGTTGTACTGCACATAGTCCAACCCCACACAAATTATTCTTAAATATCCCATAAATGCAATATATCAAGCTAAGCAACTAACACTACAGCTACAGCATATAGTCTTCAATGAACTAATCATAATATCATCTCTCAGAGATGCCCAAATGTAGTAAGAAAACAGACAAACAAGAAGGCACCATACTTGATTCTCCATTGCAAATGTTAGAACATTTCAGAATGATTAAGATTACAGAGTTTGAAGTGTGCATTATGCTTGTATAGCAGTACTGTCATTAACCTACAGAGTATATAACAACAAGAAATAAAATGTAAATAAGAACTAACCAAGTTCAGATCTAGAGTATAAATACTGGACTATGCCTAGATGCACTATGTCACTTATGCTTCTATAATTCAGTTTTTAAAGTTTTAAAATAAACAGCATTTCTTTAAAATAACTGGATATAAACACCTCAGAAATTACTCTGCTTTGATTTTCCTGTTTTTATTTTACATTACAAAATAAATCTGCATATGAAAAAGGAACTTCATAATAAAAATATTGTGTTGTGTCTCAGTTACATAGCGCATTTTCATGGATAAAACCCCACTCCTTCCAATCCTTATGAATCATTACACACACCTCATTATTCAGATCACTAAGACCTCATAAAACGTTTACACACCTCAAGATTCAGGAGTGGACATGTGACCTTCTCCCAACTCCTCTACCCTAATTGATCCCTCCATTTATATCACTCTAGGCACCTGGATCAATCTTCTTACATACCTGCACCATCCCTTCATTCACCTGCCATCCCGAACCACACCCCACACTGTTTCACCTTACTCACAAGCAACACTTTTCTATCTGTTCACTATCTTAACATTTACACTATCTGCCATTGCCTGCACCCCTAATAAATTCTCCATTGCCCTCTCCACCACGTCCTTTTGCCAAACTAAACATACAAAGATCCCAAACCCAAACCATTTTCATCCCATAAACCTCTATCCACACCACCTGCACCCTCCTGCACGTCTGCCTCAGCTTATGAAACTTGTACAGCATATGCAATTGAATTGCTGTCAGACAACCCACCTCAAGCTTTTCCTTCTCCAGCTTTCTGATAGCCTGCTGTACAGACTGTCGCTCCTCTATATTACTTCTCAATGGGTTGTCAACTTAACTAATCATCTTATACACATTCTCCTATGACCTCTCCATCACCCAGTCCATACCTCTCAACTGTACAAATTTTCGCAGAATGTCCAGATTTTTGCCTCATATTTTTTTTTTTCTGTTTCACATAAAATTGTGTTTTTCTGGCAAACCATTGAGGGTTTAAGTAAAAAAATAATGACAGACACTTAAGTTTCAGACTTCATACCCTTCAAAAAATGTATACTAATGCAAAACATGTTATTCTAGAAACTTTCTAAGTTTGTAACAGCAATATTTAAAAATTACCCCTATTTTTGGGCCTATGTCCTGCCATTACTTATGGCTTTGCCCAGATTTCTTGCTCTAACAGATTGAAAGGTATGTCGCCCACAAAGATCTCCAACTTCTACTTATCCTTTCATGTTACTACCAATCCCCCTCTGACACTCCAAGTATTTCTCTGGCCTCTCTGAACTGCACTAACATCCTTTTAACACACTCTACCAGATATACCTTTACTCCAACCTGTCCTTTCAGTTTCCATTTTCAATGATTCCCATTCTTCAGTTTTCAAGCCTCTCCCCATTAATCCCACAAGTCCATTCAAGCTACTCGGTTACCTCTCTATTCACTAAACACAGATAAGGTTCTTTTTATATGACTATTTTGCTCTGATTTCTAGTGACAATCAAGCTTCTCTCCTCATCTTTCCACTTGCCCCATTCATTCCCTTTGGAAATGTTAGTACTATAGTCCATTCAACCCACCCAGGGGCAAGTGTTGAGTGATGGGAGTGGTGCTCTTATATTGTTCAGGGAGTCACTAGTATGTAGTATAGTTTTACTGGCAAGGGCTGTCTGACTGTTAATAGGGAACTTACAGCCCTCTTAGATAGTATAGCTTGTACTGGTGTTAGGATATATTTTTCATAAATCACATGTAGAGGGGATAGTCAGGTCACCATGAATGAAAACATTTTTGGGTAAATACCTACATGGAAAAAATGTCCCATTTTAAAAAATGCAAATGTGTAGAGCATTCAAGTCTAGCTTTGGGCACACGTGTTCAGACAGGATGCTGTGAATTTGTCAAGTTCAGGGAAGAGAGCTTTTGCAGCAGATATTTTGCAATATTTGACAAACACTAGGCAGGATTTTTGCCAGGTTGAAAATCTGACAGCTCACAGATAGCAACATTTTCTGCATCTCTGATGGTTGTTAATGCTAGCAGCATTAATAATAAAGTTTTTTATTTTTGGAAAATTTGCTACATTTCCACAAGATTGATGTTGTTATTGTTTGTGAAACATGGTTAAAGAACAATGACTGGATACCAGTTCTGTCAGGGTATAAATGTTTTTACTGTGACAGATATTCTAACAAAAAATGAGGTGGAGGTGATGTGCGCATGCGCACACATACACACACACACACACACACACACACACACACACACACACACACACACACACACAGGCATGCATACACACACACACACACACACACACACGCACACTTGCAATGAAAGAGGAAAAATTGAAAGAAAAAAATGTTTATCGTAAATGCTATACAGGCAGGCACCAAATCTTAAATACATCATATCTTTTTAAGTTATTCCCTTGTGCTTAACACACAGCATATGTCAGTATCATCTATGTAACATATTTTGACAACTGCTGATACTGATACCTTTCAATGATAAATGAGCATATCTAATACATTATGAAAACAATGAACCCTTATTAATGGAACCAAGATAATGAAGGAATTTTAATAACAATGATTCCTTATATAAAAATGAATGAACACACTGCTTACCACATAAAGTGAAAGATGAACAGCTGAGAATTCAGCAATTTCATAAATGTTATGTCTGTTAGGATATAAATCTGGGATTACCTCATAAAAATAAATACTACAGAGTCTGGGACTGGCAGATGCTAATAAGGACAGGAATGATTTCAACTGATTACTATTCTGAATGAATGCAGTGCTGGGAGTATGACAAAAGTGGTCAGGGTCGATAATAAATGAAAACCTGAGAAGAATGTGTGTAGTACTCAAAATCACAATTCCATATGAGATTTAATGATGAGCAAAATACCATCTGTTAAGACATCAGTCAAAAGTAATGCAAGGAAAATGTGCATACTGTCTATAAGTAAAATCAGACGTAAAAAGTGGAAAAATGATCATAATACATTGAAAGTCAACAGTATAGCTAGACCAAGACCCATTTATAACTATGCAAGAAATAGAGGAAATTAACTGGTTTAAAATGCCTGAAGCAGCTAATTCACGTTCAGACTACCATGAGTATGTAATTTATGTTTACATTAAAAATATTTGCAAGATTTAGAAAATCTTAAAAATATATTGGGTCAAAGTCTGATTTCCACAAAACTGATGATCATTTCACACCCCCCCCCCCCAGAAAATCTGTGCTTCTTAAGCGCAATGCAACTGCACTGAAATGCCTTGATTCCTTTTGTTAGACTTTAATATCAGCTCCTAAACTAGTTCCCACTCTCTATTTAGTCAGATGAAACGCAAAATGCCAAAAAATGTGGTCAATTGTGCACATATTTTAACAACAATGAACAAATATTCATCTATTTACTATGCAGTAAGAATTATTTTCTGTGATTATTTTCATAATTTATTTCCTACCTTCTACTAATTTAGGGATGCAGCCAAGTGTTTTTTTTTTTATTTGCCTGCTGTTAGTTGCAGTTTGCATCTTCTTGATGTTCACATCATCTCTCTTTGGTAAATTTACAATTATACAAAGTACTGACAAACCCTTCCACAAAAATAAGATTCTTCAGTTTGAAAAGCATACTAAACAGCTGCTACAAAAGGTTATTCAACATTTAATGAGTTCATCTTAAAACTTAACATTGCTTGATAATCTATAAGGATCTGCCTATAGTGTGTTAATTTAGTTGTTAGGTCTGCTTATACACATGCAGAAAAACATACCAACACTTTTTTGTAGTAATGTTTTCAAGCATTAACATTAATGAAATAAGTAATATATATTTTTCAGAAGGATAAGAGTATAAGGCAGATTAAAAATGGACTCAGACTGTCAGATGATGACTCATCACTTTCCATTGCATGTTGATGCCTTGGCCATGTGTTAACTTGAATCATAGTGTTATTACTATATGGTCTCATGAGTCTGCATAGAGAACCCTAGAATGTGCCTTAACCAAATATCTATAAAAGGGATAACACTTGTGCATTTTTGAATTGTGATCATACCTCTCAAACTGTTGGAGCAAGTCATCTGGACAAAGCCATAAATAAAAGTGTGACAAAGGCCCAAAAATAGGGACATTTTTTTAAAATATTACTCTTGCAAACTTAGAAAATTGATAGAATAACAGGTTTTGCATTAGTGTGAATTTTCTGAAGGGTAGGAAGTCTGAAACTCAAATTTCTGTCATTATTTTCTAACTTCAGTCTTTAATGATTTCACATTAATTTGCCAGAAAACCACAATTTTATGAAAACTGGACCAAAAATATAAGATAAAAATCTGGAGATTGTGTGAAAATCTGTACAGTTGAGAGGCATGATTAGATTATGTCTTTTATATACATCCCAGTATTCTACCAGTGTTTTAAATAATGTGTTCAGAGGTTCAGAGGTTGAAAGGTATTACTTTTGCATTAGCTGCAATGACTTCTCCCAAGTTCATTTCTTGCCCTTTTATTACTACACCTTGCTGTCTAAGCATATCATCACTTCCTGTGGATATATTTCCCAAATATATAATTCTATATTTATGTACTGAATTTAAGCTGCCATATACTAGGCCTTCGTCATGTTTGACTAGCTTCTTTTTTATCCTTTTTCCACTGTTGTGTAGCAGCATGTTGCATTTCTTTATGACATCACTACCAAAGCAGATTTTTTTCCATGACTTCTACAACATTACTTAAAATAGACAATCAAAAAGACCAGCCCCTGCACTGACCATTGTGGAATATTAATATTACTGGTAACCATTTAGATATCCTTCCATCTAATTAAATCCCATTTATAAATACTCTCAGTGCTTTACAATGAAATCAATATTTTGCTCATGTTTCTCTAAGTAGGAGAGGAATGATGGTGCAAAAGAAAGTTCTAGCAGGGGTGAGAGCTGTTGGAACTGATTGTCTACTTAGGTTTGAAGAGGTCTGAATAAATATACTAAAAGTGCTAGTTATGTTAAAGAGTCTTAACTAGGGAGATGATTAGCCTGTCTCCATGGTAGTGAGGGAAGAAATCCTAACTGCGACCCAGGGAACCAAGGTGCATTTCATGTCCCAAACAATAGAAGATCCAGGCAGGGAGGGATAGCAGTGAAAAGCCATAGTCCACTCATCTCAGTCTGGGGAGAGAGAGCATTGCACAGGTACAGGAATCACATGGGAAGGTCATATTTCTCTGGTGGAGACTGAAATAAATATTCCTGTGTTTGCATATGGTGGATGAAGTTGCTTCTTGGTATATGCCCCTTTCGAAAGTGAGGAATCACCCAAAACTGTCATTTCATTGCAAACCTCCCTTTTCTAGTATATTCAAGTACATGTAGGGAGATAGACATAAAAGGAGAAAAAACACAAACCACCCGTGATGGCTACCTTAATGACTGCCCTTCCTCATCAACCTTCGCTCTGTTGATGTGGAATGAATTGGCTGATTGACCTGGAGGAGGCTGATGATCAGTAGGAAATGTGACAAAAAAGATAGACATGGCGAAGTGAAAGGAATATGCATGTGTCCTTTCTTGGGAAGGTATTAAAAGCCTTGAAGAAGATCCAGCATTTGGTGGTAGCATAGTCATAGGTTCATTGGTATACACTAGGCTAACAACCACTAGGGCCTTTATAAGCCTAGCTGTGCAACCCAAATGTTACCCACACATTTGATTTATATAGGTGGTGATTTACTAACTGCCTCTGTCCATCAGAGACATAGGAGCCACAGCAGGGGTGAATTTCTGACTACCCATTCATTGGTCTACTTTGCACTTAAAAAATGTAAAGAAGGAACTCTACTTCACATGGATGGGAAGCCTGTTCCTGAGAATGAGAATTCTCTGAGAAATATATCTGTCTCTCTAACATGTCCTATTTATGTCACAAGCAAAATCTAGGTCTTTTAATCTAGTAACTCTGATGCTGTTTGTTTTGCAGATATGCTAAAGGTTCATCAAAACAGGGTCCATGGATGCCATGTATGCCAAGCAACGATCACTTCTCAGAAGTTTGTATGACTCTAAGAAAAGTGATAGGGCTTTGAGGCAATCAGCACAAGACATTGCGGTTTGTCCCTGTATTCTTTTTGTAAGGAACCTTTGTGGGCATTACATTTGCTGCATATGTCTGGTCAGGTTCATACGAAAGTAAGGATTGTACTATTTGATGAGTCTAATGAGGGCTGAGTACAATGGTATTGTGACCTCTCTAGACCTAGATGCTATGACCTAGTTTATAAGTTGAGCAACATAGAAGGATTTTCTTACTACCTTGGGCACATTCTAGTCAAAGACTAGGTTAGGATTTACATGAATTCCCAGATCCCTGTCAAATGTTTCATTGATGACATAGTTACCCTGTGCTACACTTCCCAAGAGGCACTATAATGCACTTCTTGGTATTGAGTTTTAAGCAATGGCTTTGGCACCAAGAATTTGTCTGTATTAGATCTTCCTGAATGGTGTTCTCATCTTGAGGGGATTCAGTGACTCCTCCCAGTTTTCAATCCTCTCCAAACTTGGTCAGCCAAAGGCCTTTGACACTGGCTTTGACATCTGAGATGTTGATGCCAAAGAGGAGTGGGCTCAGCACAGATGCCAGAGGGATTCCCCATGGTGACTGGCCTCTTTGTGGAGGTGGCCTCACTAACTCTAATCTCCTGGGTCCCATTAATGTGCCAGCTAGCTATTCAGTGTGTTATAAAGGGGTTTATGCTTAGTTCCATAAGTCTGTTGACAATGCCCGAGTGGGATATTGTATCAAATGCTTTAGCAATATGCACCATTTTCCCTTCATTCATTGCCATAGTGACATTTTCAAAGAAGTCCACCAGATTCAGTAAGCATGATCTTCCTTTGACAAAGCCAAACTGGGGTGGATCCAGTGTCTGGAGGTCTCCTATGTTCTTGTTGATAATTTCCATGATAATTCTTTCCATGGTGTGTAATTTTCAGGATCTGTTGAAGGTCTTCTCTGATGGCACAAAGCCTGTTTTCAGACTATAGTTGAATAATGACCCCAGGGGTCCTGTTAAGTTGCATTTTAGACTATTCAGGATAGACTATTCAAGAGGTATCCTGAGATGCTATCAGGGCCCTTTGATGCTGTGTTCTTGGCTTTAGTGAGTGTAGCCTGTACATGCTCCCTTATCCAGTATCACAATGGATGATAGTGTTAAAATAATCAGTCTTCACTGCAGACAGCATACAGGCACAAGTCGTAAGCTGTTTTATATCAGGAACATTTTAAAAGTGACCTCATTATTCACATACTGTATAGCTGTAGGTACTCATTGATAAATATTTGGTAGAGTGCCTTATCAGAGGTTCATAGGTTCATAGGTTGGTACTAGGCTATCGGCCCTAGGGCCTATGCAAGCTTAGCCTGGTCTGAAGAAGTACAAGGGCTACTGCAGAATTTTGTTCAGAATGCAAATATTGACTAAAAGTCAGTCATAAATTAGCATTCCAATGAATGCAAACTTCATGCTATAAACAATAAAAAACATGCTGATAGGAGATGAAACAAACCACAGTGTTTATTAGAAAAAAATAAATATGTAAATCACAACTATTAAGTGCTTTAGTCTTTTATATACATCATGAGATTTCTTTGATTTATAAAAGAAAAAAGGTCTGTTCCACATATATTTTCTAATAAATGCTGACCATTTTGTAAATCCTATTGGTATAGATGTTGCTTTTATACATTTTTACAGAATGAAAATATTTTCAAATTCTAATCAAAGATGTCGGTGAAGAAAGGATACGTGCTTGACTGAAACCCTTTTCAAGGCATAAAAGGGCCTACTTATTACATTGAAAGTTAAGTATGAGTACCACACAGACTCTTCTGTGGAGAAGTCTTTTATAGGAGGTGTTATTGATACAAAACGGCTAATGAAATGTTCAAGATGATGGGAAAATTATCGTGAGACTGCAGTGTGAGAGCCTTCTGAAGATTCTTTGTAGAACATTAGGTCAATGAGGGACAAGGTACACATTTTGTTATGAATGTTGGTGGCTTAGAGATTAAATGGGTAACAGTCAAAATTTACAGTAGTGCTTCCGTACTGAACTCTCTGATTAATAATCTGAACATAATGAGACTAGTGAGAATTTCATATTTGAATTGTTTTAACTATTGGCTTTATCTTTGCTTTTCATTCAGAACTTTTGTAGAGCTTTCATATAAGACTGCTAAAAAGTCTGAAAAAGTTAAATGTAAGAGTTTTTTTAAGTTTAAAGTGAGATAATAATTGACAGAAATCATGTTTTGAAATACAAACTCCAACACTTGTTACTTCTCTAATACTAATGTTGCGTTTCTTGCAATAGAATTGGACTAGATTATGTTATATTGATGTATTCCTGAGGTTTCTATATTTGGACATTGATGGTGATATAGTGTTACCTGTCCACGACACTCTCTTAGAGAACACATAGACTGGGTCTAAGCTATGCCAACTAATGCATTACTGTTTTTGGATTATTTTCATGCTAACTCATAAATGTTCTTCAGTGGACGTCTATCTCTTTATTAACAAATTTTCGATCCTGGCATCCAGGATTAAAACTTGAAGTGTTATTTTTCCTTCCATATTTTTGCTCTTTGAAATTTTCTACCCCCAAGCAAATATATTGTTATTCACACAACAAGGTATTGACTTTAATTTGCTAACCCTATAGCAAAAACAATAGTCTGCAAACAGCTCACTGCAAAATGCCTTTATTTCTAACCACTGTCCCAAAAAAGGAGACCCTAATTATATTAGTGTTCATAAAGAATGAGGCTACTAATTCAGAGTTGTGTTGGAAGCCTACTTGATATTATTGAAGAATCAGATTAGATTAGATTGAATGCAATGCTGCAGTGCTCTCCATCTTGATTCTGATTATAAATAACACAAATATGCTTTCAGCTGATTGAGGCCTATAGGTGCATTTTTCCATATACATTTTTTTATGGGAGAATATATCATCAGAAAGGCATAATAAAGTGATGGCAACAGAAAAAAAAGGTAGAATTTTGAGTTTCTATTCTATTGAAACGAGCAAAAACCACAACAGGAAGACTGCTCCTGTAATACCAAGTCCAATGTAATAAAATCGCAAAATCCAAAACATACACAGGAGCAAAGAAAGGCAGTGCACCAATGCAAAAGAAACTAATACAGTTCCAAAATCCAATACGAACTCAAAAACAGGTACAAGTGCAGACAGATAAAATCTTTTATTCGAAAAAGTAGTAAGCGCTTTCACCCTGAGGCTTCGTCAGACTGCAAAACAATAAAATCTTCTGTGCTTATAAAGAAAGCAATGCAACTAATTAAACAATTACGTTCATAAAAAATCATTAATTGCAATTAAACATTTAAAGCAACAAATGTATATATCAGAAATGATATATATATATATATATATATATATATATATATATATATATATATATATATATATGTATATATACATACACTTCTTCACAAAATGATGCTAAAAAATTCCTTAAACAGATAAAAACTTATTCAAAAACTAAACCATAGCATTCTCCTTAGGTTTAAACAGTCTTCTCTTATGTAGGAAGGGCTGTAAACATACTTTATCATTCAATCCTGGCGGTTTATCTGCTCTACAGCGGATAATCTGACGCATTTCACACTCCTCAGTGTAATTGGCTATATTACCCCGTCTACCACTAGGTACAAAGCTTTGCATGACAAAAAACTTAAAATTGTGTGTCAGCTCATATTGCTTACAATGTTTGGCCAATGCATTTTGTTCGGAACCAATCCTAATATGGTAAACATGCTCCCTAATACGTTCACGTAATTGGCGATTCGTTTTGCCTATATAAAATTATGTGCATTGTACACATCTAGCAAGGTACACTACATTTTCACTCCGACAATTAGTTTGAGTTTTAAAATAATACTCATAGCCCGTCACAGGATGTTTGAACACATTTTCAGTGTCAATGTATTGACATTGTCTACAAGAATTGCAAGGGACAGTATTATAAGTGGTAGTAGTGTGTTCAATATTCAAACTACCTGAATGATAACACAACCTCTGTTTCAAACTCATCTTGTTCTTATACAAGAACCTTGGTTGATAACACACTACATTACCTATATCTTCATTTAATAATAAAGTGTCCCAGTGCTTCATGACAATATTCCTGATAACATCTATATCATTTGTAAAATACAACGGTACTTTCAGTCCTTCTACTTCTCTCGGTGGTGTATTAAATACACCATTCCCATTTTCCGAGAAATAGAGACAAGCTCTAGTGGTCCATAGATCATTTACCATAGAGAGTGCTTTATCCACTTCTGTCTGCCTATAGCATCTTTCTTTAAATCTTTTTCTAAGTTCTGATACCTCATGTTCATAGCTTTCATCCAAAGGATTCAACCTAGAAGCTCTCATCATTGTCCCTTAACAACATTTTTAAAGACATAGCTAGGATGCATGCTATGTCTATGAAGAAGGTTATTCCTATAACATGTCTTTCTATGCACAGAAGTGTTCAACAAACCATTTTCAAGTCGCAAAATATTTACATCAAGAAACGATATACTAGAAGTAGAATAACACAATGTAAACTTCAGAAACTCTGTCAGATTATTCATGGTTGCTACAAAATCTAATAGGCTATTTTCATCACCTCTTGGCTTTATCTTTGTTTTTCATTCAGAACTTTTGTATAGCTTTCATATAAGACTGCTAAAAAGTCTGAAAAAGTTAAATGTAAGAGTTTTTTTAAGTTTAAAGTGAGATAATAATTGACAGAAATCATGTTTTGAAATATAAACTCCAACACTTGTTACTTCTCTAATACTAATGTTGCGTTTCTTGCAATAGAATTGGACTAGATTATGTTACATTGATGTATTCCTGAGGTTTCTATATTTGGACATTGATGGTGATATAGTGTTACCTGTCCAGGACACTCTCTTAGAGAACACATAGACTGGGTCTAAGCTATGCCAACTAATGCATTACTGTTTTTGGATTATTTTCATGCTAACTCATAAATGTTCTTCAGTGGACTTCTATCTGTTTATTGACAAATTTTCGATCCTGGCATCCAGGATTAAAACTTGAAGTGCTATTTTTCCTTCCGTACTTTTGCTCTTTGAAATTTTCTACCCCCCAAGCAATTATATTGTTATCCACACAACAAGGTATTGACTTTAATTTGCTAACCCTATAGCAAAAGCAATAGTCTGCAAACAGCTCACTGCAAAATGCCTTTATTTCTAACCACTGTCCCAAAAAAGGAGACCCTAATTATATTAGTGTTCATAAAGAATGAGGCTACTAATTCAGAGTTGTGTTGGAAGCCTACTTGATATTATTGAAGAATCAGATTAGATTATATTGAATGCAATGCTGCAGTGCTCTCCATCTTGATTCTGATTATAAATAACACAAATATGCTTTCAGCTGATTGAGGCCTATAGGTGCATTTTTCCATATACATTTTTTTATGGGAGAATATATCATCAGAAAGGCATAATAAAGTGATGGCAACAGAAAAAAAGGTAGAATTGTGAGTTTCTATTCTATTACCTAATCTAAATTCCTTGTATTTAATACTTTTCTTTTACCTTTACATAAGGCATGTGTTGTGATTTTTTTTATCCTGTTCATTACATAATAGATTCTAAGTTTTTCACCTGTGTTCATTTTAATAGAGTGTTTATGCCAAACTATTTGCCTTTGTACTTGTATTTTGCTCTAATTT
>NC_056726.1:1304462403-1304467403 GCF_019279795.1 Protopterus annectens
TCGTTCTCTTTATATGTGACTGTCCTTGATCTAGCTTTGGTAATTATGTGAATGTTGTAAGCGTTTTTTATGTGAGTTATGAGGTAAGAATAGGGCATATTTGTAGCTGTGATTACCGCCAGCACTAGTTGATATTGTTTTGGTGTAGACGTTTGTGAGTATGCTATCAGCCACATGAAATTAATGTACGCTCTGCACATTTTAACAGCAACGATATATTGTTGTTTTTCATTCTTGGACTGTCAATTGCCGCATTGTTTGCATTATTTACTAACTTTGTCTGTATCATAGATTTTTTCATATCATATCCTTGATGCAAGAGAGCATACAGGGTTTGTTTGTTCACCGGAGTCTATATACAAAGGCACTGAGTATGCGTTTAGTTAGCGACTCCATTAGGGGTCATGGAATACGTCTTAGATGTACTTATAAATAGAAACATGGCATGTTTTTATTTGAAAACACTGTTTTCTGCCTCATGCTTTGTGCTTTGACCATGCATCTGCACAGTTTTTTAGTATTGTAAAATGAGGAGCTTAGTTGGCTTATATAGCCACTTTGATAGACTTTATTGCTTTGTTTTATTTTCGCTCATATAGTTTGTTTAAGGCAATCTTGCCAAAAGATTTTTTAAATGTTCTCTAAATGGTTTTAAATGTTTTTAAACTGTTTTATTTGTTCTTACTTTTCTAGCATTGTCTCTTTAAACAAGGACATGCAGTGAGAGATTGATTGTTAGTAATTATCTAATCAGTGTTTAATTAGTTAGTTTGAGCGCCAAAAATCCTCTGTATAAAAGGTTGTATCTATCAATGTTTCATTACACCTGAAGAAGCGTAGTATAGCTACGTGAAAGCGCTTGTGTGTTTTTGTTCCAAATAAAGAAGCTTCCATTACCAGTGACTATCTCCGTGTGGTGACTCCAGTGGATTTTGTGTTTCATAGCTTTTTGGTTTTTTCCAAGGGGAGTCTTCGTTTTCCTGCCACAGTTCTTGGACTTTTTTCTTTCCTGTTGTTGTGCTGTTAGCAGGTTTAACACATGGAGAACAACAATATTGAGTTGGACTTTCGCCCAGAGACGAGGACTACTGGTGTACTGGCTTGGGATTCCCTCAAGCATTGTAAAGAGAATCCTTTATTGGCTCTGGAATTGACGAATCAACCCAACGTGTTGCTGAGTTCAATAGACTTTTTAGAATGCTTCAAGATGATTTATATCAGTTGCAGAGACTAGCCTGGCAGAGACTGCATTTAGAGGCATGTATACACTTTAAGATAGTGCCCAGAGGCATGCGTGTTTTTTGTATGCCTTCCTATGGCAATAGTCATCCTTTGCTGTTAAGAAAATGGCAGGACCTTAATATACAATTAGGTTTTAGCTATATTAATTTGCTGCTGGAGTATTTTTCTCCTTTGGAAGCTGAGTTAAGAAACAAGATAGACTTACAACATACAGCTATCATTGAACGCTTTAAGACTGAATATTTCACCAGGAGACTTGATTCTCTCTGGGTTCAGATACAGTCATTTAGTGAAAGACTCAAGGAAGTTAAACATAAGAAACTTATTAGGGATACCAATGATTTTGCTAGTGGCCAGATTTTTGTATGGCCTAGAACTGAGAATGCACGTATGCAGAGTACACGTAGAGATGGGCTCCCTTGTAATGCTTCCAGCTCTCCATCGATGCCTACAGTTAGTGCTACTGCTGAACCTACCTTGGCTCATTCTGCTTCCACTACAGGTAGCAGTATGGTTATCACAGCACCAGTGCCTTTTAATTCTGTCTCTACTTTTGTTGATGAAGTAAGTTTGGACAACAATACTCCGCCTCCCAATCAACAGGCAGCTAAGATGTTTTTGTCAGCAGGTGCTAAACCGAAGGATATGTCCTCTGCAAGTAACCATTTTTTACCTTTTCCGGTCAAGCAACAGCCAGGATGGCGAGGCCGGTCAAGCAGCAGAGGACCAAGGAAAAGAAAGGGATCAGTAGAAAATTATCCCAATACCAGGAAACAAAGAAATTGAATTCAATAACCCACCACGAAGAAAAGAACAGACTGAGTTCTCTTGTATGCAATATTTCTACTTATACCTTGTCTGAGTCAGATCTTTCCCTTCTAGAGAAAGGACTGAACTTTATTCCTTCACAAGTCAGTTATATAAGTGACATTCTAATAGATCTGAGGCTGTTTTGCCGCAGTGTCTCTTTGAAGATTTTGTTCAAAGATAGTAATGTTCTGGATACTAACACCTTAAAAAGTTTTTTCAGAGTTAAAAGTAGTTTCACTCCCATGATGCCACATAATGTGGAGAGTTTCATGAAGATGTGTGAGAATGACTTCTATGAATGGTTTAGGCGAACTAAGAAAAGATGTTGTTTCTATAATATCAGTAGAGCCGAACAAAGTTCCATTCAATCTCTGAAGAATAATGAACATATTATTGTTAAACCAGCTGACAAGGGAGGAGCAGTGGTTATTATGAATTCTTCAGAATATTTTACCACTATGAATAATATGTTGTCAGATGACAAAGTATACGAAATTATTTCTAGAGAAAAGGTTAGAAAAATTGTGAAGTTGGTACATGACAGTCTATATGATCTTTTGATGTGTGGTCAGATTAGCTGTGAGTTGTATGAATACATTTTTATAGAGTTCCCCACCCTTCCTATTATCAAGGGACTACCCAAAATCCACAAAGGTGTCAAACCAGTACCAATGAGACCCATAGTCTCAGGTGAACGGTGGATAACCTCCACCATTTCTTCCTTTGTGGAAGGGTTATTGCGACCTTTGGTGGATGACATTCCAGTTATTCTGAAAGACTCTTATCAGCTTATTGAATTTCTTAAAGATTTTGTGTTGGATGAGAGGGGGGAAACTACATTACTAGTGACCATGGACGTCAAGAACCTCTTTACCAGTATCCCCAATGATTTGGGACTGCAGGCTATCAGAGAGATTCTTGTTAGTAACTCAGGTTATAGCAGTAGCAGGCAGATTTTGCTCAACTGTCTGCTTGAAATGATACTTGACAATAATGTATTTTTGTTTCAGGATCAGCTATACCTTCAGAAATGGGGAGTTGCCATGGGCACTCCCTGTGCGAATAGTTACGCTAACCTTGTGGTCCACCATTGGGAATTGAATCATCTGTTTAAGCATATAGATTAAAGCAAGGTTAGATTGTATAAGAGGTTTGCTGATGACGTCCTCTTTGTGTGGGAAGAGACTAGAGCAGAATGTCTTAATTTCATTACAGAACTAGAAATGACATCTACTTTTTTAAGATTTACAGCTGAGGTTTCTCCAGTTCAAGCACACTTTTTAGATCTGAAGTTGGAATTTAATGCCAACAAGATTGTCACCTCTTTATATAGGAAATCTACCTGGAGGAACACTCTGTTACGATTTGAGAGTATGCATCCCAGGTTTACCTTTAGAGGGATAGTCTTAAGTCAGATGTACAGAATTTGTAGAATCTGTAGTGATAAGAATGACATGTTCTTAGAATTGAATACACTTGAAGGCTTGTTCAAAGAAAGAGGATACCCCCCCAAGTTAATAGATGATTGCAAGCAGGAAGTTATCATGAAGGTATTCAATAGGACAGATGGTTCTGCTTCTGCAAGGAGGAGTCTTCCGTTCCATACATCGAATGACAACAGGCACACTGATAGGGTTACCTATGTCACTAAGTACACCAGTGACGTTGCTGAACATAATAAAATTATCAGCAGAAACTGGAACATTTTGGTCACAGATCCACTCACTAGGAAAATTGTGGGGGACTATCCGAGGTTCAGCTATAAAACATGCCATAACTTAAAGCAAACCTTATGTTTAGAGCAGAGCTCTCCGTCAAATGGCTACTCTAGTGATCCATATGGGACTTTTCCCTGTGGACACTGTCACATGTGTCCACATATATCTAAAAATGTTTGTTTTTCACATCCAGATGGTTCCTTTACGTTCACACCCAGATTTCACAGTGATTGTAACAGCACCAATCTCATTTATCTGGCCACATGTGACTCCTGTGGAGCCTTCTATGTAGGCCTCACGAAGAGAAGACTTCGTGATAGGGTCTACAATCATTGCTATGACATCAGGAAAGGTAATGAAAGCAATGCTCTGGCTAAACACATTTTGGAACATAATGCACACAGTTTCAGTTTTTTGGTTCTGGAATTGTTGGCAGTTAACAGTAGGGAAGGAGATAATATGAACCAACTGGCTGTTAGGGAACTCAAGTGGATTTTTATCTTGAAAGCGCATATATACCCAGGCATTAATCAATACGTATCAGTTAAACCTGTTCTTAACAGCAGGAAGTTGTGAAATAGATGTACATGTCTTGATGTTTGGTTTGTGTACTGTTTATGTTTCCTAGACCTGTTTTTATGCCTGATTTCCCATTAGTCTCACTCCATCCAGACCTGGTCATATAGAGTTCTTCAATTTATAAGTGGACTGTGTTTTTGCTTCACAGTCACTCTCCTTTATTTATTATACCTTATGCTTGGCCTCCATAGGTACAATGCCAGTCTGTTATAGACTAATTTTTTGTTGTGCATTCAGTTATTCAAATTTGCATACTAGTATTATGGTTTGCATACTATACAAGGGGATTCTGTGGTCTGATACTTTGGGCATTAATATGCCAAAGAGTGTTTTTTTGACATTCACTTTGGTTTCATCCTTTGGTATGCTTGACCAGATACCTTAGTTAGTGCATAATGCATTATTCATTTTTTAACTTTGCTTAGCACTACTGCACTTTTGGTACCTCGGTTCTTAGTGTGTGTTCATTCCCAGGATGAGGATGGAAGTTTGTAGTGTTATTACAGCTGTGTCCATCAGCTCCTTAATGCATCATGTTAACTGTTCCTATTTAGTCTCAGCCTGTACATTACATGAGGTGTTTTCATCTTTTACCTTGTACTTTATATGTATAGTTATAGCTAAGTTCTTGGATCCCTGAGTAGTTGCCTG
>NC_056726.1:1304472403-1304694903 GCF_019279795.1 Protopterus annectens
TTTGAAGGGGTAGTCTCTGATATACATACTTGTCTATCCAGCAGATCCTATTTATATCACAAGCAATGTTTAAGTCTTTAGAATGGGTAATTCTGTACTGTTTATCTTGCAGATATGTATGAGATCCATCAGGTGGTCCAGCAATGCCTCTTATGCCAGACATAAATCTCCCCTCAACAGCCTGTAGGAGAATACAGGGATAGTGTTTTGAGGCAGTCTACGTAGGACATTTTACTTATGTCCTGTATTTTGTAAGAAACCTCTCTGGATGTTCTAATTTTTGGATGAGCCTGGTTAGGTACTTACCAAAGGGTGCATTGTACTCAATGATTGGTCTGATGAATGCCAAATACAGTGGACTAATGAACTCTTTGGACCTAAAGGACCATACCTTTGTTTACAAGTTGCACAAGATAGAATGATTTCCTCACTACTATAGACACATGATGGGCAAAATGTAATATATATCATATACTCACACATATATATATATATATATATATATATATATATATATATATATATATATATATATATATATATACAGAGAGAGAGAGACTTATAGCTATAGACATATAGTCAATCAAGTCTTACCAGAGGTAAGGATCAAACCTTGTACTTTGTGCATGGGAGACAAACACCTTAAGCATTGTACCAATTGATCTTTCACCTATACATTTGGTGCATCACAGCTACACTAATCAATCTAAAATGATCAGAAGTATACCTGTTGAAACAGCACTGCAACATTCCCTACAATCTTTATGTTAACTCACACTGCTTCAAAACTACCCTATAGAACAGTAACAATGTACTACTTAATGCTTACATATCCATACAGAATCTCAACCCCTATCATAACCAAAGAACACTTGGTAAAGGTACTGTCCAACATGAAAACTACATCATCCACGGGGCCTAATAAAATACCTGGCTGCATATTAAACAGTACAAATGTGACCTAATGGACCTACTCTGACAGCTATTCAACCTGAGCTTACCCAATGTTTTTTTTTTCCCTGAAGCATGGTACATTGCTGTTGTGATGTCACTTCAGAAAGGTGGACCCACCCTGAACCTAGAAACTGCTGACCCACTAGCCTGACTAGTCTCATCTATAAAGCTATGGAATGCACCATAACTGACATAATTAATAATGATGACAAAAACCTTAAAGGCTTTATCCCTAGCAGTTTCATGGGTTCATAGGTAAGTAGTAGGTTAGCTGCCCTTGTGGGTGATTTTGAGTCTAGTAAATTTCCTTCAAAGGTTAGAGTCAAAAGCTGTACCCTGTCTCTGTGAGGTAAACACCTTAACCATTATGACAAGCCCCAAATTTATTTGAGAGAGTAACTCAAGCCATAGACAGGGGTCATACTGCACATACATCATATGTCCACCTGGCTAAAGGTTTGGCACCACACCACATGCTAGTATAATAAACAAGCTGAATGAGCTCCAAATTGACCACTATGTAGTTAGGTGGATAACAAACTGGATGAGGGCTAGAACCCATGTAGTGAGCATGGCAGGTGCATCTTCAGCAGATATGAAGTAGTGTTCTTCATGGCTACATGCTGAGAGCCCTGCTATTCAGCATCTACTTTTCTGATCTCCAAACTACAAACGGGGATTTTTGGTTGACCAAGTTTACAGATTACTGCACACTTGGTGCCATCTTCATTTCCTCTTCTAGTATGCAGTAGCTCCAACTAGAACGTATTCATGTTAAGAATTAGTGCTCAAAATACATGTTAAAACAAAATACTAAAAAGTTCAATATTGTTGCATTCAGTAAACAACCCCTTCATCCAGCTTATAGTATAGGCAACACCCCCTTCAATATGAAAGTGTGGTGAGATACATTGGAACATGGGTTGATTATCTCCTTGCTTTTGGCCATCGTATTGTTAGGAAGTCTGGTGCGAATGACAGAAAAAGGTTCTCACCCTTCTGTATTCTGCATTGATCACACCTATTATAGCATGTAATGCCCCGTTTGGCCTTATCTTACTAAGCATATCAACTAACTGGAAAAACACCAGAGGTTCTCAACTAAAAAGACCACAGGCTTAAAAACCAACAGCTACCAGAGTGAATGGAAGTACTGTCCCTGTATTTGTTATCCTACACACACCTAAGGGATTACCTGTGCCTTGTCTTTTGGGCCATTAGGAATACAGTTGTCCACACCGCTCATATCTTCAAAGATCAAACATTCCCACTAACACTAGAACCAGGGATCTAAAACTACTTCAGCAAATAAATAAAACACACTGACTAGAGAGACCATACCTCTCAACTTCTTAGTATATGAAATCTGGGCAGAGCCAAACATAATGGGGGGCATCCCAAAAATAAGGACAGATTTTAAATATTGCTCTTAGAAACTTAGAAAGTTTCTAGAATAACAGGTATTGTATTAGAATGCATTTTCTGATGTTTATGAAGTCTGAAACGCAAATGTCTGTCATTATGTAGTGACTTCAGTCTCCAATGGTGTGCCAGAAAATCACTAATTTTATGAGAAGCAGACCAAAAATATGGGGCAAAAATCTGCATTCTGAAAAAATCTGGACAATTGAGAGATATAGGAGAGACATATTTGTCATGCAACACTTACGCCTTTTCTACAACAAGATTCCACTCCAAATCAAGCAATGCAATACACTATCTTCCTTTAAAATGGAATTAGACAACTTGATGGGTATCCACAAAATGACCCCTGGCAAGAAGGCTTGCCTGTTGCACTTTGAAAATGAAGATAAGGTCTAAGATGCTACTGGCAGGGGGTAAATAGCCATAAGGCCAATGTAACATGTATTTTCAATGATTCTATGATTGAATGATAACTTCCTGAGGAAACAAGTCCCTAAATATGACCTGCTGAAAACCAACCTGTTTTTTCTATGCTGGGGGCATTGTCCCACATCTCCCAGAAAAATAAATCATTATTGCCACACACACAGAAGGTACATCAGAAGTGATTTCCTATGGAAACCAGTTACCAGGAAGTTGAACTTCATCGAGTCGTGCTTAGCAAGTTGGTTTCTTAGGGAATAAAAGCCATGTTTTAAAAAGGGTAAAAGGGTAAACAAGTAACATATATACTTCCTTATTTTCCTTTAGACCTCATGTGCAGCTCATCTTGTATGACTGTATGCAGAAAAGAGCTAGATAAAGCCATATGTTTAAAACAGTTTGTTAATATCTTTGTTTTTTTCCCTAGAAAATACAATACAGTACAGTTATCATCTGAGTTTACTGCAGTCAGGTGTTCTAGGATTCACACCTGCTGTTTTTTTTTATTTTTGATAGGACTAACAGCACTGTCACCTCCTATGAACCACCTAATAAAACTAGAATAGCAAGCCATAACATTATTAGCACAAAAACTTTAATCATTATCCAGTAGCTTCTGCACAGTTTGGATAAAAACTGCATACAAACATCCAGCAAGTTTATATATTCCATCTGTGAGTGGCTGAAACATCCTGTCAGCTTTGTAGCTTGAGGACAACAACAGGGATACTGAAAGTCAAGATGTACATAGCTGTAAACCTGTGTGTTTAAAGTAGGAGTCCATTACAACCTGTATGCACAAACAAGGCACAACATCTGCAGGTAAGACATAGGTAAGCCTAAGAGGAATAGTTGTAGCACAACAAGCCCTGAACTGGAGTATTCCCATCTGTGGAATGGACAACTACTATCACTATACAGGGTTACAGTGGTCATGCTCATACCCATAGAATTGCAGAACCTGCTTGGATGCATTGACTCCAATTACACAAGGTGACAGTGGGCATGCTCATACACTTAGTAGCACAGGGCCATTTGGGATGCACTATGACTACAACTACACAAGGTTATACCGGGCATGCTCATACACAAAAAAAGGGCTTGTTTGGATGCACTGACTCAAATTACACAAGGTGCCAGTGGGTACGCTCATACACTTAGTAGCAGAGGGCTGTTTAGGATGCACTCCGATTCTAACCACAGAAGGCTACAGTCTGCATGCACATACACGTACATTGAAAGAACATGTTTTAATGGACTCCTATTGTAAGCACACAGGTTTACAGCTATGAACATCGTACCTGTCAGTATATATGCACGTCATACTGGTTGACTACCAGATACCTGTATGTGGCCTGCAAATGATATATCTGTGTCTGTGCTGTGTGATACACATGCATACATGTACATGAAGTACTGGCATATATATGTAAGGTATACACAATCATGCATGTGTGGATGTGACAGACAATCAGTTAACTGGGACACACAGGCAGATGCTACCTACAGCATGTGTCACACACCTTGCTGCCCTGACAGGCATACATTGATAGCAGGTTGTGGATAGTGGCATTATACTTGGAACAGTGGCATGTGCAAGCATAATGTGAGAGCCCCATTGTCTAATGGTACTGAGGTGCAGGTGTCAGGATGAACTCTCCCAGCTGTGTTAGTAGTTGTCATTATTAGCAGGACTGCTGCACTGTGTATATCTCACATTGGTCATATACACAATGTCTGCTGCTGTCCATCACCTTAGATGTATCATTTGATAACAAGCACATTACTGCCACTCACAGTGATGCCATGGTATGAATGGCAACTGCTTGACCACATCAATGAGCCTATGTCCTGCTGTTATTATGAGGTTGTCCAGTGTCTGTCAGTCCGTGCTGTCATGACTGAACGACAAGCCTTAGACACCAAGCACATGCATCCATGTTTCAAGCGAGTGTGGATAATACCTAGGTCACAGTTACCTATATAGTCGCATTCCAAGGCAAAAATCCTACACCCAGAAGTAACACCCTGACACCTACAAGACAATTACATTGGATGCTTATGCTAACCAGTGCTACATGTGTGGCCTTCATAATCCATTAGCTCAATATAGAACCTACAATGGGGAATACTGATGTCTGTGCAGTGAGGAACACCTGGCTGAAGGATCTGTAGTGCACAATTGCACTACCACCATATATCTCAGATCCAGACATGTGGCCCACAACACTGGTATGGACCATTCCAGGTGGTGTCCACATATTCATAAAGGCTACTCACATGTGAAGACCACTACTCCGACATAACTCATCACAGATGAGTCAGTTACAGGTGACAGTGGCAAATGCTGCATTCTAGGTTGTATTCTCATATACATCCACCACCTTGTTCCCAGACTACCAACACACATCCATATGTGGGTATGACATAGTATGGTAGACCACCAAATAACCTTCAATTGGTGGACTGTGCTTAGGCCTACATCAACCGTGCAAAGTACCCATGTAGTGCCACAGCTGTGTTATGTAATGCAATAATACCACTGTTTGTAACCAGGTCAGTTGTACACATAACAGGGTCCCTCAAATGTTGCCAGCATTAACACGGTCAACTGTTGCTGTACACCAGTAAACAACACCCTCATGTTTGCATATGACCTAACTGTACCTACCCTGGCTATGTACATCCCACACTCATACAACAGAAATGGAATTACCATAGCTGTCGGTATCCTTTCTACATACAGGTGGCTACATTCATTACACACATGCACGTGGCAGATAGCATGCTAACAGTACATAAGGTTTGATATCTATGTTAACAGAGGTAATATTCCCTCTCTACTGGTGACCCATGACACCTATCATATCATACAACAACCCATGTGGCATGTATGTCATTAAACATGTCCACCTAATGCAATGCCTACGAACATACCCAAATAACAAGATCAGAAGACCTACACAAGGCCTGTATTGACAGACTCAGGGAAATCCAGCTCTGCTCTGTATGTTCCTGAGTAGTCACAGGTGATATGTTCATGACATGTACAGCCATGTGTGGCCACAGCTCCTACATATACCCCATGTCAACAATTGCAAGCCATGCATGCTGTCTGCTCTGGACATTAGCCTTAGTACCACAATAGCCAGTACATGCTGGGGTGAGATGTTTAAAAGCCACAGACCTTGCACATGCTTGAATGAGTGTACTGCTTAGCTCTAACAGACCACATTCCTGGCACTCTTCCAGTACACATGAGGTGTGTCTGGCAAATATGATGTGCTCACTGTTGACCATTACAATGCACTGGCTTCACCATGGCAATGTCAAGTAACAGTTTGTAGGAGCATGACATGTAATAATGCTGTGTGTGTCACGTTGATATGTGCTGTTGTAATATATGTATACTTGGCTACTCGGTGAAAGTGGTGGTGTCCTACCAGTACATGAATACAACATCCATTATGATGTAATGCTTGGCTATGTTTCACACGTGGTGTGGGAAGGTGTGAAATGTATCCTCTTGACCTGCTAGTGCACGTACTGATGTAGACCACATATGTGTACATGTATTGATGTTTCTGTAGATTCCATGTGTGTGCAGTGTCTGATGTCTGAAGGTGACTGTTGTCTTAGTACATCATGCTGTTGCAATACAGCCTCAACATTGCCAACTGTATATGGTGATATGCTCTAAGTACAGTAAGCCGTACATGAGGTATGGACAGACATTTGGACATGACTACTAAGTGGTGGGGCTTCTTTGCAGATGAATGATTACTGAGGACAGCTCATTGGTGTGTTACAACCAGTCGTACAATAACCAGTGTACCTGCTAAGGTCAGATTTTGTTAATTGAAGTGGAAGACAGACAATGCAGAATGCTGTAAGGGTGACACTGAAGACAAACCTCATGACACCTGTAACAGTAATACCTCTCCTGTGCATATATTGTGCGTATATCAGCACAGTTGTCAAAGGAGTCAGTAAGCATTGTACCGGATGCGATAGTGCTGTATGTCTGTAGTACCTATCATGAGATAGGCAGGTGTTTGATTCACAGTACTGGCACGTGTGGGTATGTGTGACCATATATGTCACGTATGGTTGGGAATACATCCAACATGTTATCACTCTCCTGAACACTGTTGTTGACACCAGTACAGAGTGAAGTGTACAAAGAAAGGCATAGGCAGGTGGTTAAACCTCACACATGTATAGTGTCTGTATGTGTGTGACATAGGTGTATATCTTTGTGAATGCCAGTGTGTGTGTGTGTGTGTGTGTGTGTGTGTGTGTGTGTGTGTGTGTGTGTGTGTGTGTGTGTGTGTGTGTGTGTGTATGGCTGTCCATGTGTATGGCTGTCCAGTTCCTGGAGTGAGGCTGTATTTTACCATAGTGAAATGTTAATGCCCCCCCATCCACTCAATGCAATCTAGCATCCCTGTTGATATCATCAATTGCAGATGGGCATACTAACCGCCTGTTAACATGTACACCCTGGGGTGTGACCTGTTGTTACATAGCCTACTGATGGACCCACCTCCCCACATACATTCACTGCACTGTAGTATCCCTGTCAATGTCCTTGATCTTAGACCATTCCAAATACCTATACCTGTGTAATTTCTGTGGCACTTCTTGTAATTGCGTAGTGCTATAATGATGATATGCACATAGGCAGGGGTTCTCATCCGAACACTGGCAACAGTGTGTGTGTGTGTGTGTGTGTGTGTGTGTGTGTGTGTGTGTGTGTGTGTGTGTGTGTGTGTGTGTGTGTGTGTGAGTGTGTGTGTGTGCCAGAGTGTGTGTTACTGTGTCTGTGAATCCCTGAGTGTGTGGGTGTGTCTGTGTTTGCATGCTATCATGGCAGTGGGTATTACTGCTTCCCAATGAGAAGCCACTATTTCCACTGGCCTTTACCCTTGTCATCTGGCATTCCAATCTTTTACCCCATCCATGCTCCAGATAACTGTACCTGTGATGTTACCCACTATGGATGCGACGGCTCTGAACACAGTACCTTACTACATAGCTATCATGCTCTTGGATCATTAGAACAGTAAACATAATTGAAACATGGGAGAATATAACTGTGATGTGGAAGCTACAAAGTGCATGCAGGTATTGTCATACTGACCTCTGGGTAGTCAACATGTACATATGGGAATCCCACACACACCAACATCCCCTGGCACATGCAACTACACCTGAAAGAGGAAGGCAGAACGTCAAGATCAACATGCTGTTAGTGTTGTTACACATTATACATACTGTCAAATGTACAAAATGCATTCTAAAACTGCAATACATGGTATGTCTGCTGCCTGTCAACACTACTCAACAATATTAATCTACAATTGTCTACCTAATATCTTCACCCTGTGCATCAGACCATATGAACATGTCCCTGCACCGATGGTGTGGATGACAGGGATGTGGCACAGGCATCAACATATGCATAGGGTGATAATGTCTGCCAGAGGTGTAGGCTGTGCCATTGGATGACATCATATGTGTGTGTTAGGGCCTGTGTTATCATTGGGCATGTGTGTATGTCATGCGTGTGTGTGTTGAGGTGCCCTACATTTGTTTCCAGTGTGTGTGTATGCATGCACACAGGTCTGGCATGTGGCTGGCCTACACAGGGGTATTATTGACAGCTGCAGACTGTACAAGGCAGGTTTCACAGTTCACAGTGTCTGGCCACAGCCATGTGACCTGCGCCTGCCAGGGGTTGCACGGGCACTACCAGGCAGAGATCCAGATTGGGTACCATCTGATGACACATGTCCACTGGAATCATGTCCCTGTTGGGACAATCCCTGACCATGTGCACATGACCTGCTGTGTCCTGGTGTGGACTGCACAGCACCAGCTGCACTGCTGCTGCTGCCACCACTATGGGAGCGGGCATGTGCAGTAGCATGTTCACGTAGACCTTCAACAGGTGATGTAGCTGACCTACGTCCATGTGCCTAATGCCTCACTCCCACCAGATGTTCCAGCACAGACATTCCACGCTCGAGAATTGACATGCCACAGTCAAGGACTCCCACCATGTCACCCAATCATCTATCCAAAACATGTGCAAGATGATGGTGAGCATTTGCAAGTGCCTGGATGTTGTCAGTTAATGAATGGACAGCAGCCGCCTGAAGCCTCAAACCTTCTCTGTTGTGCCGTTCAGCACATGCCTGTCCCTCCATTACAGCCCAAAACATGTATATGGTGACTCCAGCTGATGTGCTTTGTCTTGCAGGGGAATGTTGGCCAGTGGTCCTCCTACGAGCAGTGCTGGGCACATGCCTGTGTGGGACATCACCAGTCTATTGACTGGGATCATGGTGTGCAGGCACACCTTCCATAGTCACCACACTTTCCTGTTCCATGCTACCACCCGCCAACTGTCCTTCCTCTAGGGCCGGTAGTGATGGGGTATGTGCAGGCAGGGGAACTGTGTGCAAGGATGAGGGGGAGACAGGTGGAATGGCAGCCAATGGCACAGATTCAGCCCCTGACAACCCTGCCTGTGCCTCAATCATACTATCATCATCACTGCTAGAGTCTGTGGGGACACTACCATTAGGTGGACCACAGGAGGGCAACACACCTACATCAACACCTGTGAGGGGAAGACAAGAACTGTACATTACAAGTTATACCAGTCACACACAGACAGACAGAGACACATACAAACAGAAAAACACAGAGACAGAGACACACAGACAGACAGATGGAGACACACACAGACAGACGGAGACACACACAAACAGACGGAGACACACAGACAGATGGAGACACACAGACAGACAGGGACAGACACACACACACACACACACACACACACACACACACACAGAATCAGTCACACTCATACACACAGACACACACACATGCAGACACACACACACACAGAGATGCACACACACACACACACACACACACACACACACACACACACACACACACAGATACACATACAGACACACACGCACAGACACACATGCATAGACACACACAGAGACACACACATAGACACACACAGACACACACACACGCACACAGACACACACGGACACACACGCTACATGCAGGTGATATGGCAGATGGCATTCAGCTAAGACAATTATAGTTTCAGCTTAAGCAGTTATAGTGGTAGTTATCATACATCCCTGAGTTGCACACAACAGCATGCATGTGTTATAGCAGACAGCATGCACCTTACTCAATTATAGTGGTGGTTAGCATACATACCTGTATTGCACCATTTGTGTTAGTAGCCTATGCCCCATACCTGCAACACAATGCATGCTCTTTGCACCATTGCACCGCACTGCCATTGTTTGTGCAACATACACCACATGTTAACAGACTATCGCTGACCTTTGTACATCTGCCACTGATGCTTTGTGTTGGCCACTGCCACTATGTGTGAGGACATGAGCAGTAGGGTATGTCAACTGCATACTATGTTTGCCTGAGCCCTAGCTTGCATATCTCTCCCAAAGCAGTGCATGTCTCTTCAACAATATTCTGCCTACCCCTGAGCTGAGTGTAGACATTGTGCATGTGGCTGTGCACACATGTTTGACATGGCTGTCCCTACTTTGCAATGGTGCCACAGCCAGCACAGGTTTACAGTACACCGGCCTGCTGTGTGGCGTATGACCTTGCCAGTCACATGTAGTATGACATGTTTTCTGCTGACGTGTTGAATGACATGCATACATGTGTAACACAATGGTGTCCTTTCCAATCTACAGTACGGTAATGGTGTCCCAATGCAGTGACGTGTTATACTAACATGGGCCTTCAGCTGATGCAATGTTGTCTGTCCACCCTACAAATATGCAGGGACATACTGCACATTGAGCTGATGTGCATAGCCATTGCAGGGCATCAAGTGGCTTCACAATTGCTATACAGTGTGAGCTACTGACACAGTTCATGACTATGTTCACATACAATACATATCTAATGTGGAATGTGACCCACGTCACTGAGGTGTATACACAATAAACCCTAATGTGGAATGTGTGGCACAGATCACAGAAGGGTACACAGATGACACCCCTGCACATCTGCAACCATATTACTGATGTCTGGCAACTATGCCCACACATGGCTAACTTAGCAGTACTCTATGTCCCACATGCCATCTGTGTACTTCACACACAGGAGGAGCAGGCATGACAGTGATGTCTGACACCAGCAATGTGAATGTACTGTATCTGTGGCTTGATGTGGATGTATGTGTATGTTGTGCAACACATGTATTTATTTGGATACTGTATAGGTGAATGCTTCCATGTCGTGACACACTCAAGATGTTCAAGACATGTTTTGTGGTGGTTTCATGTTATGGGCACAGGCCTGTATGATGTTTAGTGTTTTACATCTGCAATATCACCATTACACAAAGGCCGTAGTTGTATTGTGTCGATCCAATGTACAACAGGGTGTACACACATGTACATCACTTCTACTGTGTGTGTTTCTTCATGTCTCTGCCCATCCTCCATGGCCATGTGTACACATGTTCAGTCCAATGGTTGTAATGACCATCTTATTTCACATGTCAGTGTTATCCCATATAACATACACCCATATATGTCATATGCTCCACTGAGGACAGGGTTATGCAGACAAAGGGTGGTATGTATGGGATGTGAGACATGTTTTGCAGGACAGTTGAGCAGTGTTGCAGTCAGCCCACTACATTTCATGGACATGTCTGCTAGCACATGACATTGTGTGACATTCATAGCAAGGGTATACCCCACAAGGGTGTATCCTGTGGGCTGGTCATACTCCAGCTCCAACACATTTAGAGTGTGTGCACACATATGTTCTCTGTACAGTACTGTTTGTATTCCCAACATGTGTAATGCTGATATGTAGTACCTGTCCCTACAGTGGAACACACCTCCACCATTGTATTCAGTGTTGTCCACACATCTGGCAATGACAGTTTGGAAGGTTTGGTGTAGGTGTTTCATATAGTCTTCAATTGTTTCACATAGGTAAACAGTGTGATGCATTGCAGGTCTGACCAGTGTCCATTAACAGGGCCACCATATATTATGTGT
Organism: Protopterus annectens; assembly: GCF_019279795.1. Lineage (NCBI taxonomy): Eukaryota > Metazoa > Chordata > Ceratodontiformes > Protopteridae > Protopterus > Protopterus annectens. The sequence goes on from NC_056726.1 coordinate 1,304,484,301, forward strand.
ACATGTGTTATGACAGATAGCATGCAATTAATATGTTCTGTGAATTATCATGCCTGGTAAATAATAACAATCTCACCTGACACAAGCTGCTGTTGCTGCAAAATGTCAGAGGTACCTAAACAGGAGTGTCACAGCAGTAATATCATTATCCACACCTGTGTGATAGCTACAGGGTACAATGTCCATGTTAGCACATAAGCCAGTACAATACACTGTACAATGGAGTATGCACATCTGAGCATACATAGAGTAGCAGACTATAGTATGTGGCATGTGTGCATACATGCCTTGCATATGATGTTACATTACATATTGTACAGTAACATGTGTAACTATGTGAAATATAGTTGTGTTTCATGTGTAGTAGAGACTTACCAGGCAACTCCAGGCTCAGTGGTTGAAAGACACCCACCTCCACAATACCAGCTAAAGCTTGTGGATGGAGGTCTGCAGGTGTCCCCAGGTTGGCCAGTCACTCCTCGGTACGTGTCAGTAGGGGCTGGTTGAGTGGCCCCCTATCTGTTGCACCTTGTTCTCTGGTGATTGCATTAGCGCACTGTTTCGCCCATCTTATCAGGTCGGTGCAGTGTGGGCGCACCTGCTGATAGGTGCAATTGTGACCTCCAACATCATTTACCCCCCTGCAGAATTCCTCCCACAGGGCATCCCGCTGCTGTGCATCCTGTGGCACAATGCTGAAGAGTGTTATATAGTTGTCGAGGAGGTATGGGATGAGGACCTCATCCTCCAAGCGGCGGTATACCAGCAGTCTGCTACATGGCATACCTGGAAGACATAATGATGGAGACAGGTCACAGTAACTCACAGAGAAGTACAGCTGAACATACATGTGTATCACATTCATTAAGATTACAAATACGTCTTTGCAAATCTACATGACACTAACACCACTGACATGTATAAGTCACACACATTTGACACCTACTGGTGATGTGATGTTATCGCCATATATGTGTGTGTCATGTGATGACATTGCTCATACACCATGTGGATGTTCTCTTGACGTGGGCATGTCTGTTTGCCTGTAGTGGTGTCTTTACCTATCAGCCCATGCCCAGATGTGTTCACATTAATGCAATTGACCTTAATGCTGTGTATATGTCACATATATAGTCATACATAGCCATTAGGGACATGACCTGTGAATCTGCAGACTTGCAAGCATGTATGTGTTTTACAGTATCCCTCTGCATGGCACTATACAGCTGTGTAGCATCTTGCCATGTATTGCCTGCATTGCTCATGTGTAACACATCGGACAGTAGCTAGCCTGATGGTATTTGCAGGAATGGATATCAACTATAGCATGTATGGTCATAGTGATCTAGTAGACTATATGCCCTGGGCCATTTATGAGCCTAGGCAGACAGGTTACCTAGCTGTAGGCAACAGACAGGTAAGTTTCAGTGGCCAGTTCAAGCAGTGCCACAGAACTGATACACATGGTTACTGATATATTTGGCATGCGGTCATCACACCATGTCACAGAGAGCGGAGATGTGCAGCTTCACTGGACAGGGATGCATAGTATGGCAAGAGTATGTTAAGTGCATTGGATAGAGATCTGTGAGGCATGTTGTGATCCTTGTACTAGAAAGGTGGATGTCCATGACGTATGTGTTTATTTGGGATCAGGATGTGTTAAGTGTAGCATGTCCAACACTTCTGGGTTGGACATGGCTTTATTCAGCGTAGGCTGCATGCTACATAGTGCAGCTAGGGATTGGAAAGGGCAGTGTAGGCCATTTACATATGGGCAATAACCCTTAAAGGAAATATGTGATCTATTATGGGTCACATGGCTGTTGAGTATGGCTGAGCAGTTATCTCTATATTCCTGGATGGCACCCTGTCATGGTTAGGGGTGCCACATACGACTACCTGTCTTTTGTGGTGATGTAACTATCAAAGGGAAGTATTTTCTAGCTGCAGCCCATACACACAGTTGCCATTATGTTGACTGCTGCCTAGGTGGTAGTTAATGGGTACAGGGTTTGTAAAATAGGGGATGACAATGCAATACTTACCTGTCAGATTGTGGCCATACATCACACACCACACATCTGACACACTAAGGCACTTCTGTATGTTAAACACAGCATACATTGAGTTGACTACTGCTCATAGTTCATAGTAATTTGCAAACATCAGTAGGCTGATGCCTTCTGTGTTAGTCTGTGTGGTATAGATAACAAAGAGGAGGAGTACCAGGAATGACCCCTGTATTACTGTGGCTGGCACTGCTTTGATGTGCGTGTATTAGTCAGACACCTTCTGTAGTGTTGGTTCTGCCAGCAGTCCAGTTGCCAACCACTCCTGTGACATAGGAATATACACCTAGTTTACTGAGTGTAGCTGGAACACAGTATGGGTGATGGTGTCCTACGACCTGTCAAGGTCATGATATGCAGTGTGAATCAACCCTACTGTCATCTACATCTGTACCGAGTATATCAAATACGTTGACCATGGTTCATGGTCATACAGACCAGACTCAGCAGGGTAGTTGTGCACTATGTCCCATTATCAATGGTGTCTCCCCCTTTGTGGGGTGTGATAACTGTTGCTGTGCATCATTTGGTGTGTACACAGCCTGACATTGAGCTATGATTAAACATGATGTGTATATGGATAGCTGAATGTTCTTACATTTGTGTAGGATACACCCTGGGATGTTGACAGGTCCCATGAAAGCTGTATGTATGGCTTTAGAGAGTGCAGCTTGTACCCGCATAGTTGTTAGTACAAGGGCCCTATAGTGTACATGGATATATTACTAAGTGTACCTGTTGGGGGTGGGGGGGAGGTGGGAGTGGGTTTAGGTTCTCCAAGACCCTATCTGGATGAACGGGTGCTATTTCTGTAGGTGCAGTACTTCCCATGCCATAGTGCTGTGCAGCACAGCAGGTCTTGTCATTGCCATTATGATTAATGACACAGCTATAGAATACTCTGTGCTTGGCCTCATAATATGTGACTGATTAGTTTCACAGTAGCTTTGCATGGTGTTATATGGTGTATCTGCATCTTACTGAGGCTGACCAGGGATCACCTACACTCATGTGTGTTCACTCTTGCAACAGTTACTACCTTCTGTGGTACAGTTTAAATCATGGTACAACCAGTTTGCCTACTTGTTTGTGTTGGGTTGAATCCTGGTTCTGTTTCAGTGGCACAATCACTGCACATAGGTGACTGCTTAAGGTTCATTTGTGTAGGATTCAGCATTTGCACATGCATTGTCCATCTGCATGGGTGCCATGGCACTCACCACTCTGCTCTTAGGAAACATAACATTGGCATTGGAGACTAACTATGTGTAGCATACTGTTAGCTCTGTTTGTGTGATTACTGTGATCCAGGTCAGTGGGTTCGATGGAATCCAACATGCATTGAGCGCAGGTGTTGGTACATGAGGAGTCTTCCCAGTTCATAATGGAATAGTTGAGAGTAGCCATTATTATGGTTCTGTCTCAGACCTAATCTTCCCCATTACAGCACATTATGATAGTTGGGAAGTCCGCGGCTTGGTGGGTGATCTGTCTCAAGGTGCATTTTGAATTCCACTTTGGCACAAAGGTAGTTGCTCAGCATAATGCATCTGATGTTATGCAAGTGCAATTAGCATGGGGGTGTACATATCCTTCAGGAATATGGACACACCTGCAGCCCATGTGTTCCAATAAAGGATAATGGGCAAGAGGTGAGGTACGTGTTATAACATGGTCATGCAGGTGTGCTCTCTGGACCATTGAAACATGTCTCAGCCACTGCACGGATATGTTCTCCATGTTAGGGATTGACATATGTGTGTCCGTATAGTATTTCTGACATGTATCGTTGTGTAGCGAGACCCGCAGTTTATTGCCTGGCTGTCCCTGTAACAGCAGTGGACCCTCACTTGAACCATGCATGATGAAGGCACTATGGCGGAAGTATGAGCCCTAGGTAGTATCCAGATTCCCAGGGGTGACAGGTGCAGGCCCTGTCTGGCAAAGCATCATGGTCTGTCAACCATGTTATCCCAGGACGACAGATACTGGATAGCCTTTGACATGCACCACTACACTAGACAATTGTGGAATGCAATCCTTTTGTCTCTGTACTGCAATATCATTCTGGCCAATGGCAGAATGCTACCCAGGCCTAGGGACATACCTGCATGGGCTACAAGACCTGATAGTTCATACATATGTTTCCATGCAGTCCAGGCTACTGTATCACAGGTCCTGCACAACAACATGGAATATGCCAGAGCCATGTGTATAGTTCAAAAGGTGGTCTGAGTGTATGAGTATGTGGCTAATCATGGCAGACAGGCAACTGACAGTATGTATGCCCTCGTATAGGTTGCTGTGTAACATAGTGCTAGAGTTTGCATTCACAAATGAATAGTGTTGGGCATGTTTGCAGTCATGTGTTCAGAGGTGTGGCACAATTATGCAAACTATGTCATACAGTTTGTGTATTTCGGTGTCTGTCCCTTCCTGCTTTGGGGGGGTCACTTGTTTGGCCAGGTACTTAGACACGTCTGTGAATGTGTGTCATTTCTGGTAGTGTGTGTGTGGGTGTCCTTACTGTGTTCTGGTAAGGGTATGTGCTGGTTGTTTTGATGAGCTGCATGTGTTAACCCACACCTCGTGACTGTCCAGTCCAGTCATGGCTGTAGACTGGGCTGCCTTCCAGCTTTCCCCGGTAGCTGCATCCCAAACAATGTGTGGGGCATGGTGTTAGGTGGGTCTGGCAGTGTACATGGTATAGAGATTACATTCCCCAAGGATGGCCACATACACAAAGCTGACATTAGTAAACACCAGTAGCTGACTAGTGGACATGCCTGTATGAGCAGTCAGTACTACAAGTACCACGTACTGTATTTAGTTTACATATTGCCTATGAAGATGTTTTAGACAGTGATGCTCACATGTAAATATTTGTGTTATGGACATCACAACACTGGCTATTACGGCAACATTGTAGCTACCTTTAGCAGCAATCCTCCTCTGAGGAGCACATCACATCCTGTTAGTTGATTACAGATGATGCAAGTGTCTACAAGTCTGTTTCCTTCTCTGGGTATATACTCACATATCCACCAGAACCATGAGCTCTGTTGGGCACAGACACCCACTCTCCAAACAGAGTCATGTATCAATAGACTCTGATGCCACTATCAACATGATCAGGATATAATCAGATAGTGTGAGCCATCACCTATGATGCAGCTATTACACATGGGCAGATGTCTCCTACATCTTACACTCCTACTGCAGATGTTACACTGGAGTTAAAGAAGATATGCAACCTGTTTCATTACCAGTGCTGTGCACTACCTTACATACAGTATGTGCAGGCGGCTTTTAGGTTGGCAATGAGAGGTTGGGCTACACAAACCTGGTAGTTCAACAAGTGTGTCTGTACTCTCAATATCCACTCTATGTAGGTGTGCACATAGCCATTTGGCCCAGCCCTGTAACAAGGGTCACTACACACTTGCATAACATGCACACATGCACAGCTTTTATTGCTTGCAAATGATAGTAGAGAGGTGGATATTACATGTGTTATGTGCATGGATAGTTACCTGGCTCTTCCAATTATCTTTGCTATCATGCTGCTAACCTGTCAGAAGAATACTAATGCTATGTATCCTGTCATTGAGTATTGTAATTGCCAATAGACATAACTAATGTTTGCATAACATAACAGAACTGCTATGTAGAATAGAATACAGATCTGCCTAGAATACTGTACATTACACAGTTATTGGCACAATATCCCACAATGCACACCATATTTTCATGGTAAGCCCACCTTTAACATGTTCATCTTACTTATACACCCATACATATGTTGACTGTTACAATACATCGACATAAACTATCCTCTGTTATAGCACATACTTGTTGGACCAATCCTGACACTGACAGTGGTGGAAGCGAATTGGTGGGTTCCAAGCCCATATCATCCCTTGTGGTGTATGTGGAGTGTGCCGTTTGACCTACAGCAGTACACACATGGAATACTCCAAGCATTACTACTGCTCAACAATACATCGCTACAAGATAACTATTTCCACTATATGCATTGATTACACTGTAATTCTTACAGTAAAGGTACTACATACACAGACATACTATATGTTATGCATACCGTCTTAGTAATCGGAGGTGTTATTAACTAGTTTAATACTCATGTTCGGTTTGTCTTTCAATGTTTTGTCCTGTCCTACAGGTGGATACAGATGGTTTGAATGTGTGACAAGAGAACCTTTTATAGTTACAGATCAGTAACATGCGCTATCCCGATGACCAATTGGTGTTCCAAAGTAGCTAATTACATGCACATCAGCTGTGCTGCCAATACCATGGCTACAGTGGAGTATAATTCAGTACTCCACTTGGGCATTGTCCCTTTGCCTTACTTGTTTGGAAGACAGTGTGGAAGTTTTGTTTGCCATCTATTGCAATAGCTGTATGGAGATGAGCAGTAATATATTGTGTGTAATGCCTAGAGGATTTGGTCTAAATGTGAGTACTACTGTTATATTTCTGAACAATGCTACTTGTGCAGGGTTTGTCTGTCCCTAATACTTCTGCATATGTTTCAGTCGGCCAGGTTGTTTGACCAGCTCAAAGCTGCATAGCTATGCATATAATGTTAGGGGGTTTACAGTGTGCTTACCAGACATATTTAGTTTGGTGTTACTGTGTATCATACTGTGCTGATGATCAGTACTTGGTAAAACTTCCTGGTGTACGAACCTTTCAACCCTCTGAAACGGGATTAGTTCATACAAACCCTGTTGCATCAGCAGCTGTTCAATTGTATAACGGCAACTATTTCACATAGGGCCATGTTAGTGTGTCTGTGTCCAGGTATGTTAAGGCTTCAGTAGATGTTGTGCAGCAGTTGCATAATTGGTTATGGTATGACATTATGTATTGATGTAATTATTTCGATTGTGGGGTAGATATTGTTGAGTGTACATAGTACATGCAGGTGTGTAGGAACCCCTTTTATACAACATCTATATGTGTGTGGGTGTTCTTTCCCTATGTGAACACCTATCCCTTAGTGGACTAATACTATGGTAATTGCAGGCTGATTCATTAAGGCACTATTAAATGCTTCTTGTATAGCATGCAGGTACTGTTAGTCCTTGAATCCTTTTGTCAATACATCGGAATATAATAAGGTTTTGCAAAATGAAAGCTGTCTGTGTAATTCTGTCATGGATATTTGCAGTCATTGCAGTTGTGTTGGTGACTCTGTCCATAGAACATATTTGTAATAGTGTATTGGCATATACTCTTCATATGTTATGTTCATATTGTTTTTTTTTTGGGGGGGGCGGAATGTGTGATTGCTATGGTCCATGTTATACTCAGATATGACCACTTCAGATGCTGTCTACAGACATGGATGCATGTATGTATGTATATATATATATATATATATATATATATATATATATATATATATATATATATGTGTGTGTGTGTGTGTGTGTGTGTGTGTAGATATATATATATATATATATATATATATATATATATATATATATATATATATATATATATGTATATGTATATAGATATATACATTATTGCATACGTTTATCTGTACCTCCATAGATGTGTAGATATTTTTAACCTATCTGTATATCTACATATATATATGTAGACATGTATATATCGACATATCTCTATGTATCTCTCTCTCTCTCTATATATATATATATATTTATATATATATATATATATATATATATATATATATATATATATATATATATATATATATATATATATATATATATATATATATGAGCATACACCTTTAATTGGGTACATGGCGGGTTGTCCTATTTCAACACATTCCTCGGTTTTGTGTTTTACCCTGTCTGCATACACAACTGGGATAGGTACATCCCAGGTAGCTTAGTGTTAGGTTACTCTGAGGATGGAGTACATGGTTGTGGGTTCTACTCCTGGAAGGTGTTATTATTTTACCTCTCAGAGTAGGCACTGATGGGGAAAGTGTGAATAATGCACATTTACTCGGTTGTGAGCAGGTATGCCTGTGGTCTGCGCAACTTTAAGCAAAGGTTAAACGTGTGAAGCGTTTCTCCATTCAACATGTTTCAGTGCCGCTTACCGTCGCGCGAACACATGGAAACCCGCTTACAACTGCTTAAGAGTGCTTTAATCCACCTGCATCCAAAAGCCCTTATTCTGGCCCTCAAAATAACCTAACAGCCCTTGAACCCAGGGCCATGAACACCACAGTCACTGACTTTACCACTAAGGCATCTGAGATATGTACAAATGTTATGGTGTTTAGAATATACATTGTACTACAGACATTCTTCACTACTGAAAACAAATGTGACAGTCATTTGGTGTACATATGTCTGATGCATGTTAATGTTCATATGTTTGTGAAATTAGGTGTTGCAATGTGACATGACAGGGTGTATTATGAATGAGAAAGGTTCTTGCTTTGTGTCCTCTTTATGTTGTCCCCATACTCCATGTACGCCCCTGCAGTTCACTTATTGGACATCCGACCCAGGCTCTCCTTGATGCATGATTGCATTACCCATCATTCCTCCCCCACCCCAATCTTCACATACACAACAACCACCCCTTTTATGGTGAATTAGGTTAATATTAATTGTTATAATACCAGAGCTGCATGTGTTTTATGTACACTCCAATTCCTTTGGAGTGCTTCTGTGACACAAAGTGTGTTCATAGATGTTTATATATATGGCTATTGATGTAACTGTATAATATATACATATATATATATATATATATATATATATATATATATATATACACATATATATATATATATATATATATATATATATATATATATATATTTCGTATTAGTTTGTAACAGTAATACATATGTAGACTGGAATGTGTTGATTCACAGACTACAGTACATTACAATGTACTGTACATATGTATACAAAGTGACTTCCCCATTTGTGATCATTACAGTGAAATGCATATGGTATAAGGTGTAGTCTCAAGACCATGAAACATGTGTACACCTTGGATGGCTTATTGGTAAGTCCCATGACTATAGTGTGCATGGTCCAGGGTTTGACACCTGTGGTGCTTTACAAATGTCTTTTACTGCAGAATAAGGCTCATTTAAGCAGTTGTAAGCATGTTTAAAAGTGTTTGTGTGACATTATAGCAGCAGTTAAACACAGTTAAATAAACTTTGTAACGTATAACCTGTGCGTGCAAGCAAGGCCACATCCGCTAACTACTTCAGATATATACATGTCAGTGACGTAACATCTCACTATGTGCTGATATAACATTATATTCTCTGTTGATTGTACTCTCCAGCACACATTGGTTTATATGGGTGTTTCGAATTTTTATTATACAGGCGATTACTACCTATATATGCAAGCTGTGGTTAAGGTATACTTTTGCACATGATAAACATCCCTGCCTTTATCAAGATTGTAACCTCGAATGCACAGATACTATGCAGATGCTGTAACCATTACACTGTTGATATTAACGTTGCTTCTGCCTATTTCCTATTTAGATGATTTCTATTTGTAAGCTAGGCTAAGCAAAGGGCGGAGGCCCCCAGACTTACTGAGGTTCACATACTCTTGAAATAACAACATATAGCAAATGTACTGTGAGATAATACATTACATTCCTAACTACATTAGGCATAGCCCCTCACTTACACACTTCAAGGGAAACCTTGTTGTGTGAATGGGTAACAGACTATACACCCCTGGGATCATGTGTCCCAGAATCATACAGCCAGGGGGTGGGGGAGCCTGTCCAGTTTGATAGCTGCAAGACCTATTGGGGGAAGTGAATGGTGTTGAATTGCCACATTAACATGCCCTCTTTATATCACTAAGTGCCCCTATCACCCTCCACAACCCCAGTCTTCAAGAGCTTCCAGCAACTCTGCCTGGAATTGCTTCATTGGCTATGCTTGACAGAGGCTCAGTTACTTCATCAAAGATGCGGGGAAGGCCAATACACTGTAGCTATGCTTCTAATTGCTCTTGGCCAGGTAGGTAGTAGGCTATCTGTGGACCTCTAATGTGCAGGCCATCACAGCCATAATATGTGAATAAACAGACCTTCAGATCACAATACACAGTGAGAAATCACCATGTCAGGAAACAGTTGAGTACAGCAAGAACATACAGAACACTGATACTTAATCACTCCAAAAGTCTATCTTGGAAGCTAGAAGACTTGTATAAGTTTAAGGCTTTCTATTGCTTACTAGTAGATTACCTACAGGGGAGATGAAAAGCAAGCACAGATGGGGAACATGCATGCAATAATAACATACCGGCCTATGTGTCAGCCTTATAGGCTTTGGAATACTGTCCAAGGCTATTGGCACCACCATGGTGCCTTATTTAGGAGAGTCTCAAAGGTTAATACCAGCTCTGTAAACAGCACAATAGCAGATTCAATGAGGATTATGGTAGTCAACACCAGGGGTTGTGATCACAACATGTATGCACTTACAACACTCCTCAGGATGGACAACATCAACATCTGTACATTAACTGAAATCTGTCTTAAGGCTCCTGAGAGCACACCAGCACTACCAGACTACAACGCATACCACACATTTCAGCCATAGAACAATGACAGACAGACATGGAGGGGCTGTATCCATATTCATTAGGGATACCTACACCTCCAGGTTAGTCGGGCAGCATGATACCTCTGTGATCATCCATGTGCAGCTAACATCAGCCACAACTGCAATGTGGAATGTGGCCTGCTACGGAACACCCTCCATGACCCAGGACCGCCACTCAACCTACCTGGAGACAGTGGAGAACATGACAGTCCTAATGCACACCCTGGCTTTGGTCAATGTCAGCTACCATACCATTAACTGGGAAATGTACTCCGGTACTCACTTCCAGGCCCAGCACATCCTGGAATGTATCACTTCATATGCCCTGTATCAGGTGGTAACCTCTCTTACGTGGGGTGGAAACTACTAGATGTGGTCATCAACAACATGGGCAACAGGTGCACCACAGCAGAGGTTAACTGGTTACTGGTTAGATCTGACCATGTACTATTCACTGTTTCCCCACCCTAGCATCTCCCCCACCCACGGATACCACAGTGTATACCTTTCCTATAGCTAAATTCACGCTACTAGTGACAGGGTTGGGGGGGTTTCACAGCCCCCATGCTAAGGGGAAACACTGCTCAAGATACAGACAGATTTACAAATGCAGTGTATAAGCACCTACATGGTGTATGAATCGTGCCATCACTGGTAAACCAAGACTCACTCCTCCTAGACCTCTGCAATAAACAGGCTACAAAAGTAGGACAATGTTCCAGACACACAGCAAATCCCACAAAGAGCAGACATCCGTGACCACTATTAGTATGATACATAGGTCCCTCAAGACATCATCCAAGGCTAACATCAGCAGGACAATACGCAAGGATTCTAAAGATAACCACAAAGCGCTCTTTGGCTATCTCAAGGAACTATGTGGTTACACACAGATTTGCACTGTGCCGGTGAAATATAGCACAAAATATGCTGACCCTACTGATATCGCCAACATCCCTGCAGATACATTCGGTGCATACTTCACCCCCTAAAGAGCCCACAACACTACCCAAAAGGTAAGTATCCCAACCATCACAGACACACAGGTGGATATGGCCCTCTCTAACAGCAGAACACAGTGTCAATGGAGGCAGATGTTGACCCAGACTGCATTTTGCAAACTGTACAAGACAACTTGCCCCCCACCTAATTAAGCATTTCTACCTCAGCTTCTCCACAGGCTACATGCCCATACAATGGCACATGGCAACAGTTATTCCACTCCGTCAAGGTGGAATCACAATTAACCATGGTAACTACCATCCCATAAGCCTGACTATCCTGGTTTGTAATGGTATGGTTCGCATCCTCATGGCACTCATTAGCAATGACATTGGTAACCTCTGAACATGTGACCCAACCCAGGTCAGTTTGGTTGAGTGCCATTCATGCCTACTGAACCTGTTTGACATCTTACATACAGTCACCAAGACATTAGATGACAGGGAAGGTGGTACACACATATTACCTGGTCCTCACCAAGGCTTTTGACACCATGCCCCACTAAGGTATTATTGATAAACACACCAGCCTGTACATTCACCCATACATTACAGGTTTGGTTGCCAATGGGCTTGCACACAGAACCCACATGGTACGACTAGTGGTCTCCAGGTCCAACTCTTGAACAGTCATGACTGGTGTCCCACAGGACTCAGTCTTGGGAGCCCTACTGTTTGGCATATAGGTCTCAGAGGGACAGGCAAACACAGGTGGACTACAGCAGACCATGTTATCAATGACTGTGAACTGGGAGCCATGGTTGATAGTCCAGTTGACATGGACATCCATCAAGGGGCCTCACAGAGACCGTCACAGGGTGCCAACATCACGGCCTCCAGCCAAGTGCCACTAACTGCATGGTCATTCCATTGTGGAATTGGCACCCACATATTAACACATAAGTGGCAGCCACTTTAATACAGACGAGGTAATGGGGTATCTGGGGACTAAGGTAGATAGTGATCTCCCCTTTGACAATCATATCTCCACAGTAGTTAAGACATCCTTCTATGTAGGCCATGTGATTACTAAAGGATTCTGATCTAGACATACTGGGGATATAGTGCCCTTTACTCATCACTCATCAGTCCCATCATAGGGTATAATAACCCACGTGGGATGTATCTCAGAGGACACGTCCAACAGCTGGGGGGGTCCATGAATGTACCTCACCAAGGGGAATACTGGCCTCCAACATATGGCCTATGCAGCCAGACTGAATAAACTCCTGCTTTACTCAGTGGCATCTCATTTATCCAGAGATGATCTCTGCTGGCCAACACAGCCATGTTGAACTCAGGCTTGATGGATATGCTCCACCTATGGGAATCCATGTCACACTGAGCCACACACTGTAGTGAACCGAACCTTGCCACAACAATAACTGGAAGATGCTGGTGGGGCAGCTTCCTGTCACAGACACTCCCCATACTTTGGAACAACATCCCTAACTACATTATACAGAGCCCCTCTTTAACACTCTGCAAGAGAAACCTTTAAGGGTGGATGGGAAACAGTAGATGCACCCCAGGGATCCCGCCATTGGCTCTGCTCCACAGAGGGACAGTTAATGAATCAATGGGGTGGCAAAAGCTGACACATTTTGGCTGGCCTTATAAATGGCCTCTGGCAGTTGGCCAAGTACCTACCTATGAATATATACATACAGTATCTGCATATGCTGATTGCTTAATTTACTGTTCAGGTGTTGACTTACCTTGTGCCAATGGCTGTTGGATGCACACAGTAGACTGCTTGTACATGACAATTTACAGGTAGTCTTATGTGTGTGCCATCCATTTTATACTGTGTGTGCAGGTGGAGAAAGGTGTCAGTCCCTAGGTGCCTACACTCAGTGTGTATGCTATACGTTCCCTCTTTGCCAAGGCATGGGTATACTGGGCACGCCTCCGTCTGTTTACTGGGGCTGGCTCAGGGTGTTCATGGTCTGAGTACCTCTGTGCCTGTGGGGCCCTTGGCAATGGTGGTGGGCTGTGAGGGCCTTCACCATTCTGTCCCTGCTGCAGCTGTTTCCGCAGGACCATATTGTGTATCATGGCACACACTATGAAGATGTGGGTACATGTGCCTGGAAAGTACTGCAAGGCTCCACCAGATATGTCCAAGCAATGGAACCGTGATTTCAGCATCCCAAACACATGCTCTATGATGATTCTGGTTTGTGCGTGTGCCTCATTATGGTGTTCCTGCATGGGTATGTGTGCATTTCTGATGGGAGTCATCATCCATGGTTCCACTGCATAGCCAGCATCCCCCAACAGGTGGCCATTTGGGATGTCCCCCCTGGCAAGTTACCAATACAGCTGTGAGGCATGCCAGATGTGGGAGTCATGATAGCTTCCAGGGCTGCCAGCACACACATCCATGATAATGTCCTGGGTATTGCACATGACCTGATAGTTGATGAAGGGTAATACCTTGTGGTTTATGTAGTGCCTACCCTGCTCACCGGGTGGTAATGTGATGTGTATGTGTGTGCAGCCTATTGCACCCAGTACCTCCAAGTATTCTGCCACATGGTGGAAGAGACACATATTGCTGACCAATTCCTCCTGGCATGTGGTAACATGGCATCCAGGAACTGGTGTAGTAGCCTGGATGCTGATGCCTCTGAGATTGCCATGATATCCCCGGTTGGTCTTTGAAAGTTACCTGTAGCTAGTATTCTCAGGCTTACACATATCTTTGTATCCACTGGGATGGGTTCCCCTCTGTTTATTCTGGCTCTGAGATGTGGCTGGCACAGCTCCACAAGTTGCTGTACAGTGTCCCTGTCCACCCTGTAATGCTCTACTATCTCCAGATCATGTAGCCCCTGGTAGGTTACCCTGGGTCTGAACACTCTCCTCCTCCTGCCTGCAGTGGTCATGTGCATCATCCTCCGCATCATCTTCAGTCTCCAACACATGCTGGTGGATCAAAGCTATGGCAGACCCTAACATGTACATAATAAAAGTTTCCTATCTGTATACACCACTGGTGCAGAGTGTATGGGAATACACAAATGTGTGTGAGGTGCTTTCACACTTTATAGTATTGTGCTATGGATGCTGCTGATGTAAGTGGGTGTGTATGAGCTATTCCAGCTACTATGTGTCTTAATTATTGGTTTTGCAATGAGTATTGCAAGTGTGGGGCCTTTACTGTGGAGATCTACTTGCCTGCCTTGATTAATCTGTTGCCCTTTAAATCACTTTTAGACCTGGATCCCCTCCCATTATCAGGCATGCATCCACCTGCCGTCTTTCTTGTTTTGTACTTTCCCTACCCAGTCATGGCAAAATGTGCCTTGTAGCTGATATACTGCATATTGGCTTTGTTCTGCTTTGACACTTTGCTGTTTTCTTTGCAGTACAGCCCCTCCCCTTTCCTGTTCTGCAGGTAGCTGCTTGCAGCCTTGTTAGCTGTTGTCAATGGCCCACTGTAGGCTCCTAGGTGTTAATTAGTCATTTGTACTCCAATTTCACTGCTGCAGCATTTCCTTATTTCTTTCCTATATCCTTCCTGTTTCAGCTGCAGTGCATGCCGCACATACCTATTTATTGGGTTTATGTGCATTTTCTTCTCCGTTCACATGCATACTTGGTTACCTTGTGTACTGTCAGCTGAGCATAGCTATGGGCAATTCGACACACCCCTATCCTGTAGCTTTGCCTTGCTAGGGGCAGACTGGTTTAGCAATGCTCCAATGTGCGTACAGCAATGGCGACACACCCCTCTCTTGATGTCATCTTTATCTGAAGGGCACACCTTGGTGTTATAACAATACACTGTGAGGTGCATCCTTACAGTAGCGGGGAATCTGCAATTCACTATTACTCCTCTCATTTTCATGGCATTGCCTACTAATTCCTAGCTATTGCGCATAACACTGTCACTGCCCCTTAGCAACCCTTGCACCATGAGTATGGTGTAGCATGCCTGCCATTGACCATTATAGAGAAATTGTGATATGTGTTTCATTGCGGTTTTATTCTATATCGTTATATATTCTTTGCGATCCCCTTTGCGCACCGCTACCCTGCGCTTCCACGTCACGATAGCGCGACTATATATTAAATGTTAATTTTATATTTTGTACATGTTTTTTATGCCAATGGCTATATATTTAGCCATTGGCATATATTAACAATATAATACATGTGTTTGGTTGGCTGCCATGGCTCCGATTTTATGTTTGCAAAAATGTAAAGCGTTTTCTACGGTTTACATTTCTGCATGGTTATACTATGCCTGCACCAGTTCCTGAATCACTACATACCTTCATTTGCATGCTACACTGCTGCACAAGGGGTAATTAGCATACAAGGCTCAGGAGTTGTGCGGGAGTAGCATACGTAGGTAGTGCACGTGGAAACAGATCATACCTGAATTGCTTGGCGGCCATCTTTGGTGTTAGAACACCAATACTATGCCTGCACCTGGCACAAGCTTCATGAATCCTGGGGAATGAGTATTTAGAACAAAAAGTAACCATGAAAGAATTGAATGAAATTCTAAAGCATATTAACAAGAATTCTGCAACAGGACTGGATTAAATTGGATATGATATGTATAAAGAAATGAATGAATGGCAAAAAATAATTTTTGTAGAAGTTATGAATGAATGGTTAGAAACTGGAATTAAAGAGAAAGAGATATTTACATGAGTTATAAAATGTATATTTAAAAAAGGAAATAAAGAGGAGATAAAAAATTGGAGACCTATAACATTGAATAATATAGATTATAAATGTTTTATGAGAATAATAACAAAAAGGTTACAGAAACAATGGATAGAACATATGACCAAAATGTATTTGGAAGAAAAGGAAAAGGAAGTTAAGAGTTATTGTGGATAATAAGAGAAATAATTGATGATATCAGAAATAAAAATGTAGAAGTGAAGGTTATGATATGGGATATAAGTAAAGCTTATGATAATATTGACTATAAATCATTATGGGGAATTTTGCAGGCATATAATGTAAGCAAAAAATATTACAAGTAATAAAATATGTTCAGGAAAGGAACTATGTGAAACTAAATGTAAATGGCTGGATTGGGGAAGAAATAAAAATAGAATGTGGAACAAAGCAGGGCTGCCCAGCTAATAGTGTAATTTTCTCATTAGTTATGAATGTAGTAGTGAAGGAAATTAATTAAATGTCAAGTAGTGGTGGATACAAAATGATGACGGAAGTACAATTGCCAATAATGTATAATTATGCGGCTGTACTATGATATTGTACTAATTGTTAAAAATAAAGTATGGATGGAAAACTAAATGAAAAATTAAGTATAAATTAAAAACATGGTTTAAGTATAAATAAGGAGAAAAATAAAGGATTTGGTTTTGAAGGTATGATAGGAGGTGTTGAGTTCAATGAAAAATGTATAGATATATTAGGAATAACATTTGGAAGGAATGAATACGACAACAACAATGGGATAATGTACTCAAAGAAGTAAAGGATATGACTAATTTTTGGAAATCCTACAGATTTTCATATAGAAAAAAGCACACTTGTTGAACACCATGGTAACAGGAAAAATTGCTTATGTTGCTAACTTTTATATGATTCCTATTAAGTATGAAAATGAATCAATGACGATTACATTCTCTTTTGTATGCGGCTCTAGACTGAATCCAGTCAAAAGATGGATTCTCTATATAAAAAAAGAGCAAGGAGGTTTGGGTTTAATAAGCCCAATAACACATGCAGCATCTTTAATTTTATTTAAGGTATTAAAAGGAATTATAAAGGAAAATAAAAACTTGATGGAAATAATACTATATTATAAATACAAAGAACTGTGGGAAGGAATGGAAGTTAAAAAACTAAGTAAAAACATTTTGAATGAAGAAATGAAAGAATACCAAAACAAAATTGTCTTATGAAAAATAAAAAAGAATATATGTGAGAAAAATAGAAATGAATGGTACTTAAGTATTATGAAAGCATTGTATTTTATTGATCCATGGAAATATTTAGAAATGGATAAGAAAAAAAAACATAATGATGAGATATAATAACTATAAAAAGATTAAAGAATGTAATGATATTTTATGGGATGCCCCCGGATTCTCAAAGGCTTGCACGGTGTGCACGATTAGTGTAAGAGGTAATGTTGGCAATATGGCTGTCAAGTGATCCACGTACGTGCTCGTTTGACGTGCACGAGTGCTCTTGCACTAGTCATGCATGTTCCCAGCCCCTGTATGCAAATTACCCCATTTGCAGGTGAAAACCATGCGAATGAGGTAAATCCGCTATCCAGGATGATGGAATCAGGCCATGCAGGACTGGCATAACCTGTAGAAATGTAGTCGGTTAGTAACCGAGTACGGGTCTGCAAAATCCAAAACGGAGACATGACAGCTCCAAATAAAGGCTGCATATCATGGAGGAAGCATGCCAATGGCCAAGTATAAGGCCATTGGCATTGCAAACAATGCGAAACATAAAAAGTACAACTTTTATTTTATTTCCACCGATCGCGGCTGTTTAAGCATAGGGCAGTGGTGAGCAAACGAGATCAGTGGGAAAATAAGAAAATAAACCTAAAACAAGCAGTCTAACTAAAATCAGTATTCTGCCATGCAAGTCAATGGCAGGCAAAAGACAACCTGGCCAGTGAATTGTGGTTGCTAAGGGGGGAGGCACAGTGTGACATATGTAACTATGCACTAGCAGGCAATTCTATGCAAATGAGGGGAAGGATAGTGAATCCCAGTTTTCCCGAGCTTGCGAAGCAGGTCCCAACAGTGTAAGAGTATGAATAGCTGAGTGCAAGACTAGGAGGTAGCTGACATCATGGGTCAGGCATAATGTAAGTGGATTGGAGCCCTGTTGCTTGGGTATGCTCCTAGCATAGCACAGCTAAGCTAGGGGGCGTGTCTAAACCTGCCTAGCACTCTTTACAAAGTGTAAGGGGGTGTGCGCACTGTGCACTGGGTTTTACGGGAAAAAAAAAAGAAGTTAAACCAGGAAACAGCAGTAGTGTGCACATCTGAGTACTTTGTTTGCACGGCGCAGCCCCGGGCCCAAACAGAAGGGCAATGGGAAGGGAGAACAGCAGTAGGAAGGTAATCAAGGAGAACTAGCTTATCTGGTAGGTGAAATGTATCTGAAGCAGCCAATCTCACAGGCAGCAGCCCAGCCCAGCACACTGCGATAAACTAAGCAAACACCTTCCCCACTGGTTTTTCCCACACTCTACACCACCGGTGTATACAAGCGGGAAAATTTTAACAAAGAAAGCTACAAAATGAGAAGGGCTGCAGCATGCAACATAGAACAACATGTGGAAGAGGCTGAGGGTGATAAAGATGTGCATGCTGCCAAATAACCCACAGTGAGGAGATGGAGAAGAGTGTACAGACCCAGGGTAACCTACCAGGGGCTAAATGAGCTGGAGATAGTGGGGCGCTATAGGGTGGATAGAGACCTCCTACAGCAAGTAGTGGAGCTGTGCCAGCCAAAACTGACCCATCCCAGTGGATAATAAGGTATGTGTAGGCCTAGGTATACTAGCCACAGGTACCTCCCAAAGCACAACTGGGGATATTATGGGGATCTCACAAGTATCAGCATCCAGGGTACTCCACCAGTTCCTGGATGCCATGTCAGCACATGCCAGTGAGCACGTATATTTCCTTAACAGCCATGAGGTGTTGACCAGCAATATGCATCTCTTCCACCAAATAGCAGAATACCCTGGGGTAGTGGGTGCTATAGACTGTATGCAAATATGCATCAAAGCACCACCCAGTGAGCAGGGTAGGGCCTACATCAACAGCAGGGGCATCCCCTCCATCAACTGCCAGGTTGTATGTGATGCCCAGGGCATTATAATGAATGTGTGTGCTGGCTGCCCTGGAAGCTATGACGATTCCCACATATGGCATCTGATACAGCTGTACCAGAGATTTTCCAATAGGGACATCCTCAACAGTCACCTAGTGGGGGATGCTGAGTACACACTGGAGCCATGGCTGATGACACCCATCAGAAATGCACACATGCCTGAACAAGAATGCCATAATGAGGCACACGCACAGGCCAGACATATAATAGAGAATGTGTTTGGGATGCTCAGGTCACGGGTCCGGTGTCTGGACACATCCGGTGGACCCTTGCAGTATTCACAAGCTACATGTACTCAAATTGTTATGGTATGTGCTATGCTACACAATATGATCATGTGGAAACAGCTGCAGCAGGAACAGCATGGGGCAGGGCCACACAGCCTCCCACCAATGCCAAGGCCTGCACAAGCACAGAGTGACCCAGAGGAGGAAGAACCTGAGCCTGCCCCAGTATGCTGAAGTAGGCATGCCCAGTATGCCCCGGCCTTGGCAAAGAGGCATGCCCAGTATGCCCCGGCCTTGGCATAGAGGCAATGCATAGCACATGCACTGGCACAGTAGGGTTCCAGGGAATGACACCTCTCTCCGACTCGCACATACAGTAAAAGGGATGCCAAACATGACACCAACTGTGCTCAACCATGTATAGGGAGTGTACTATGTGCATCTGACATAGGCAACCCTCTAGCACCATCTGCAAGTCTGGCACACTCACAAGGTAAGTCAATCAACCTACCAATTGCCAAATGGAGTAGAATGTGTTGTCACCTGTAGCTATGGTATGGATGTGAGCATACAAGGGAATTGGGTGGCTGAATGTTACATCAGCAGACAGTAAACACCCATAGTGGCACCCTGACATGTGTAACACATACTGGAGTCACCATAGTAGCCAGTACTACACATACACAGGGTGACAAAAACCACTGCAGGAAATGTGCTGAGTGAAATGTGTGTCCATATGACCCACTCATGTCAGTCAAGATGGTTCACATACCCAACGACAGTCACAGCCAGCAGGACAGGTGGAGACAAACCCAAACAGGGCCTGTGCCATGGCCCCAGAATGATGGCTATGGTTAATCCCACCCCCAGGCCTACACAGACAGACCACAGCAGGGCAGGCATTGGGATGTGAGTTCTGAAGGATAGGATGTCAGACAATAATATGTAGGGCAACCAAGCCATGATCTGTAGTACACTAGTGTGCCTCTAGTCAGCAGGATAGTTAGCAATATAGGATGAAATGGAGTACATGACATACCAGTACAGTCATAGCAAATGTGTACAAGTGTCACTTGTGCCCCCCCATCCTACATAGCAATGTAATAACAGTCAGGTGTGCCCCCCACTCCCATGTAGACATGTAGAAACAGTCAGGTGTGTCCCTACCCCCAATCCAGCATAGAAATGTAGTAACAGTCAGCTGTGCCCCCCAAATCCTGTGTAGAAATGAAGAAACAGTGAGGTGTGTCCTCCCACAATCCTACATAGAAATGTAGTAACAGTCAGGTGTGCCTCCCCACTCATATGTAGATATGTAGAAACAGTCAGGTGTGCCCCTTCCCCAATCCAGTGTATAAATGTAGTAACAGTCAGATGTGCCCCCCCCCACTCCTGTGTAGAAATGTAGTAACATGTATGAGTAGGTTTAAATAGAATTTGTTATTCAGATTGTACGAAACAAAATTGATAGATACTGTTATACATAATATTCTGTCTATAATCATAGATGCACATTAATTCCATATCCATTATATTAGTAATTTATTTCTAACTCTAAATATATTTATTGCATTAAATTATTGTTTTATACATATATATACAAATATTCATATTAGGTAACATTTTTATTAATATTCATCATCATTATTGCTCTTTAAATAAAAAATTCTTTATTTTTTATTTTTTGTTTTGAAGCATAATACAGAAATGTAAAAAAATGTTTTTAAAATAATTTTTAACAAACTTCATTGATTATAGCTTGACTACTGGGCGATATGATGAAATATAACTGCTATTTGTCTCTACCATCATTTGCTGCTTTTTGCTGTAAAAATGTGTTTTCCATTCCCACAGTGACCTCTTCAATTGATTTTTCATGGTAGCCCATTCTGTTATTCTAATACTTATACCTTAGACATCTTTTACTAGTTTTGCACATTGGATTTGTTTAAACTCCTTTCATCAAACTCTAGCGCACGGTATATTGTGATTTTAGTTGCGCATGATATATTGCTTGTGCACTATAATCAAGTAGTTAGAATTTTGTCATGGAATGCTTTATATATATATTTCTCTGTCTTTTAAACTGTTTTTATTGATATTTATTCTTGCAACAAACAGTAGCGCACGATATATTGTTATTTTAGTTGCGCATGATGTTTTGCTATTGTGTACCGCAAATAAGTAATCAGAACTATGCTATGGAAAGCTTCCACATATTTTTTAATTGGTTTTTAAATCATCTCTCAATTTTATTTAACTTGAATTAATATAATCTTTAAAACTCAATTATTTAATAAAATAAAACATTTTATATTTTTTTAATTCAGCTTTCATATAATGATCTAGAAATCATGATGAACTAAATAGAAACGCTTGGTTTTAAATATAATAAACAATTGCAGTAGATGGCGATTGGATTAGTAACACACTAAGCAGCAACATTGCGTTTTGAGCTGACAAATTGAAACGCATCATTTACTTGTCAGCAACCTTTTTGTTAATAGAAGTTTACTGATATTCATCAAAATAATGTAGTTACATATGTATATTTCTCTATTAAACTTGAAATTTGATCTTTCTAAGAAATATGACTAGGAATATGTAATACATTGGACATGTGATATGTCCGGTGAACCTTTACTAGGTTCCGAACTTTGTATTGCTAGAATGTAGTTACTTTAAGAGCTTGATTGCTCAACTGGTGTGTTGATTGATTTATTGCTTCTATTATTGTTACATTTGCCCGCCAAAATTTTATATAAATAGATGTGTATCTTTTACTATTAATTGTATCTGATGAAGCGTAGTCAACCTACGTGAAAGCGCTCATTCCTTGTTTCCAATAAAGAAGTTTTGACCAGAAGACGGAGTTTTTCCTGTGGTGATTCCTTCTGTTCTTATCGCTATGTATGAGTAGGTATAATACGAGTGGAGCAGAGATGCCCAGAGGTGGCCAAGGTAGCAGGATAGGTTGTAGCATTTGCACAACATGCAGGTCTGTGTGTGTTAGGATGGTGTGTGTTTCATATTGTGTGAGAGTGGTCAGTATGTATGCATGTTGAGGTAAGATCTGATGACCATTGCCCACTACTGCTGATGACAGGGACAAGCCCTCACAACTGCAGTGCCAAAGGTAATCCCCACCAGTATAACACTTGCTAGCAGTAAACCATTGTAAATGTATGGTGGTAATGTGTGTCACCATCTGAAAAACTGACATGGCATGGCTGTTGGGCTAAATATACAAGCATTACACAGGGGAAAGTACTCCAGACATACAGTATATATTGTGTCACTGTGAAATGGAGACACCCTTGGAATTGTAAATACAGGTATGCATCATAGTAACTGGTCCTGTAGTAGGGGATACCGGTGATGTCTGCCTGAACATTTGCAGATCACAAAGGAGGTAGGACTGATGTATTGGGAAACAGCTGAGTTACCTGCACATGCTAGCATAACTGGAATACCCCATGCATATCTGTGTGTCAAATGCAAGTAGTGTCTATAGCACACATGCACCCAACTCACACAAACACCACCCACAAGTACCTCTCTGGTCATATCCCTGCTGTGGGGAATGGGTACTGTATGACCCCACCTGTATATGGCAATAGTGAAAGAATGCAGCATGTGGTGCAGGTGTCCCATGCAGGTGTGTCCCTAGCTGTACGTGGCACCCTGCCGGCATCCACACCACCTGATCAAGACTGATAGAAGGTATTTGCATGAACACTTATCACACCTGCCCTGTCACCCCAGGGGAATATACTATATGGAGGTCTGAGACTGTAGGCCTGACAGAATGCAACAGCCTGCCACATGTGGCCAGCAGCAACAGCTAATGCCCCACAGGCCTCTGACAAAGGCCTGTATCTCACACGTACTGCCAATGCATGTTATGTCATGGACACCCAAATAACAACATAACACACTCCACATAAGCCATATGCAAGGCCATGTGGACAAACCACAGTAACATGTCCAGCATGTCCCACTGCATGAACTGTGGACCAACACTAACACACACCTGTGATGGGGTGACACCCTTAGGGAAAGTATCAGAGAATGTATGCATAATGTATGGAAGAGGTTAGAATAACAGAGGGGTGGGTGGGAGAATGAGCATCATGGAATGAGCAGGGTCTGACACCAAGCTGTGTGCACACGCTATCCCTGGCTGCAAACACATAAACGGGTGGATACACACCTGCCCGTACACCACAATAGGGTTAATGTCCTAACCCATGGACCCTGCCTCTGGGTAACCTGTGCTAATCTGTACAGCTGTGAGGCACTGCCACAGCAAGATAAAGCCATACTATCATGTCAATGGGTGTACAAGTATGGGATCCTCTGCCAGCACTGTACCAAGGTGCTGAACTGGATACATAGACCCAGCAGCAAGTGTCTGCAGCTCCCCCTCCAGAATAGCATAACTTACCATGAATACGTAGGTATCTGCCCACAATACCGGACACAGCT
The DNA here is from genome assembly GCF_019279795.1 of Protopterus annectens. Lineage (NCBI taxonomy): Eukaryota > Metazoa > Chordata > Ceratodontiformes > Protopteridae > Protopterus > Protopterus annectens. Next base: position 1,304,508,578 of record NC_056726.1, read on the forward strand.
GCAGTCACCCTTGTCCCCCAAGACATCACTGTGAGCAAGAATGTCCACCTGACAGTAAATGAAGACAGAAAACATCAATGTGTATAACAGTACATGTCTGAATATCTCTGCTAACAGCAGTACCATGCAGCTGAAGCAGCACAGACACAGTCACCTACAGTACACTATCCCCTGCACAGTTTGTCCCCATATTGCCAAATGATCAACGGATGCCCTGCAGAAACACTTTGCTACCTGCAGATGTACAACACAAAGGTCTGCACTGGAGTAGAAACCACCTGGAATTGATCCACACATTCTATACAGAAGGGCATACTGGGCATGCTCACACACACAGAGAAATGAAGGCATTGTCAGTCAACAACATACTGAAAGGTCATACTGGGCATGCTCACACACTTAAACAAATGAAGCCCATGTCTGCAAACAACAGTGAACCAGACATATCTGGCAGTTGCAGATGTTAGTGCAGAAACGAAGCCCATGTCTGCAAACAACAGTGGACCAGACATATCTGGCAGTCGCAGATGTTAGTGCAGACACTCCTCAGTATGTACCACTCATGCTTTGCACACACAGTGGATAGGAATACAGGCATATATCCAAGGACAATACACTATAATAAGCCAAACATATACATACATAGATGTGTGGAAGAGAGTGACTGTGACAAGGAGCCAACCATTATGAGGCTTGTCCCACCCAGCACACAGCCAAATGGCTACAACCACATGAGGTTCAGATGTCACTCACTTAGACATTAGCCACTGGTATATGTCAGCATTACGGACTATGTTGTGCAAGTGCTAGCTGTGCAACATGACTGTACAAGGAAGTAGTCATCTAGCAGCTGTATACACGTACCTGTGGAATAAAATCCTGTGGGTGCCTGCATGTGGTGTCAAACTCTAGATGAATGGGTTATGGCCCATGCACACACACTGCCCTCTCCATAGCCCACTATCACAATCCTGCTGAGGTCATCCACTTTGAAATACACCCTTGGGAAAAGTGTATCCCAATAATCTCCATAGTGCGTCCTGTAACTGCGTACTGCTGCAGTGTGATAAAGCACCTAGGTAGGTGTTCTAACCCCAGACTTGGCAACTGTGTGTTAGTGTGCATCTGTCTGTGTAGAGAACAATGCTTTTTAGGGTATTCACACTCCTTACAATGCATATACTCGACTTTGGCAGGGCTGCTGATGTCACCGACCTAGAAATACACCTCTGGGAAGGTTGTCGCCCAGTAATCTGTGTAGTGCATCCTGTAACTGTGTACTACTGTAGTGTGATAAAGTAGCTAGTTAGGTGTTCTAACCCCAGATGTGGTAACTGTGTGTGTGTGTGATACTGTGCATGTCTGTGTAGACAGCAATGCTTTTTAGGGTAGCCACACTCCTTACAATTTATATACTCGACTTTGGCAAGGTTGCTGATGTCACCCACCTAGAAATACAACTCTGGGAAGGTTGTAGTCCAGTAATCTCTGTAATGCATCCTGTAACTGCGTACTGCTGTAGTGTGATAAAGCACCTAGGTAAGTGTTCTAACCCCAGATGTGGCAAGTGTGTGTGTGTGTGTGTGTGTGTGTGTGTGTGTGTGTGTGTGTGTGTGTGTGTGTGTGTGTCTGTCTCTGTCTGTGTAGAGTGAAATGCTTTTTAGGGTAGTCACACTCCTTACAATTCCTACACTCGACTTTGGCAAGGCTGCTGATGTCACCCACCTAGAAATACACCTCTGGAAAGGTTGTAGCCCAGTAATATCTGTAGCACATCCTGTGACTGCATATTGCTGTAGTGTGATAAAGTAACTAGGTAGGTCATATAACCCCAGATGTGGCAACTGTGTGTGCATGTGAGTTAGTCTGCATGTCTGTCTGCCTCTGTCTGTGTAGAGAGCAATGCTTTTTAGGGTAGTCACACTCCTTACAATTCCTATACTTGACTTTGGCAAGGCTGCTGATGTCACCCACCTAGAAATACACTTCTGGGAAGGTTGTAGCCCATTAATCTCTGTAATGCATCCTGTAACTGCGTACTGCTGGATTGTGATTTAGAACTGTGGTAGGGTTCCATCCCCACCCATGGTAGTTCTGGATGTTGTGTGTGTGTCAATGTCTGTACACAGAGCAATGCATTATAGGCTAGTCACATGCAGTACATTTCAAATGGCCCACTTTGGCAATCCTGCTGATGTCATTCATTGTTAAATACAGCTTTGGGGAATAAGTTCACTGGTAATCCCTGTGGTGCATCCTATAACAACTCTATGCTATAGTGTAGTATAAACTTCTGTCAGGGGTTCTTTACCCACACATGTCAGGTGTGGATGTTTTGTGTGTGGCTCACTGTCTGTGTAGGGAGCAATGCTTTTTAGGGTAGTCACCCACAGTAGATGTCAAATGGCCTACTTTGGCAAGCCTGCTGATGTCATTCATTGTGAAATACACCTTTGGGGAAGAAGTACTTCAGTAATGTTTGTGGTACGTACTATAACTGCATAGTGCTGTGATGTAATAAACTAGTTAGGGAGGGGTTCTACTCCCAGACATGACAGGTGTGTGTGTTCATAACTCATATCCTATGTAGAGGTGGTTGTGAGCGTATGACACCTGTGACCAATGTGGAGTGTATTTCGCATATTTCCTATTTGGTGGCCCTACTATATAGCACAATTTCCACCGTACAGGGATAAAAGATGTGAAATAGCTGAGAGGCTGGGGTGCAAAGCCATACCCATACATGTGACATCAAGGTCAGGCAATCACATTTAGCAACCCCAGTATTACCCAGAGCACACTCTCAACCCATGTCTCATACACACACATGCCTAGGCAACAGCCAATATGTGGGTAGTACACTGCGTATTGGCCACTGACAGTAACTATGGAGTGATAGCAGTGGGCTACAGAGGGCATGTCACCCTGTCTATCTGTCCAATATGCATGTACATGCTGACAGTGCACCTCACCCATGTTCCCCAATGGACATCTGCTCCACCTGTGGTGCCATCACATGTGTCCCACAATGGACATACCATGCCTGACAGCATGCCCTGTATGGACAGATGCCACTGACATCAGGGAATGATGTTAGCATGCTATCAATGTAGGTGCAGAGTAAACCTGGTGCCCATTACCGGTCCCCGCCACAGGTCGGCAAGACTGGCACATATGATGGTAATCTGTGTTCACATCATGGGCCAGACACCCCAGGTACAGTTCCACATGTCACTGTACATGCATGTGGAAGGTGTGCATATCCCAGATATTGTCTATGTCATGGACTAAGGAACACATACATGGCAAGTGATGCACAGCATTGGCCACACAAAATAGACACCCAGGTGACTGGATGGGGGATACAATACCCACCTGTGTGGGCAAGTGCCAAAACTACAGCCCTGAGACACAATGCAGACCATTGTCATGTGGCCTGATGCCAAGGTATAACCATCGCATACCCTTGTATAGCCTGCTGCCACAGTCAACCACCACACACCTGTGCAGACATGCACCCATGCATGTCAGTACTTGCACCCTGTGTGTTTGTCTGTGTGTTGTATGGTGCGTATGTTCATACACGCACTCACTACAACCCACATGGGCATACTGAAGCATGCTGTCTGATGTCAGACACCTCCTCATACCCTTTGGCTATACAACCTCCGTATGACCCATGTGGTGCATGTGATACCTGCACAGTGATGTGTTGTGGCAATCCCGCTACTTGATGAGTTGTACTCCTAGCCCTGCCATGTGTGTTGATGTGTGCTTGTCCCTCTGATCTGTGGATGTGCAACACTTGGTAGTGTATTGCAGGGCGGATGTGTTTGGCCATGGGGGGGATGCCTAGTTGTACAAGACATATAGTGTGTGGGGCCGCTCAACCCCAGTAACGGTGCATGTGGACATATGTGTGTTTGTTAATCTGCCACTGCTCTCAACAGATGTATGGCCATATATACCGATATAGATATATATATATATATATATATATATATATCTGCTGACATATATATAACTATGTCCATATATACCTACATAGATTTATATTCACAAACAAATATGTAACTTGCTGTGTATATGTAGACATATAGGTGTAGACACATATATGTGTTGATGTAGGCATTAGCATGTATATATGTTCATATATAGTAATATATATGTATATAGTGTTAGAAAGATATATATATATATATATATATATATATATATATATATATATATATATATATATATATATACATATATATATATATATATATATATATATATATATATATATATATATATATATATATATATATATAGATATGTTGTATCAGTGCAGATATTAATATATTTACACATTTACACACAGATACATCTAGATGATGGTATACATTCTCTGTACAGTTGCAGATATTGCCCAGACTTTATACAGTTGTAGTGGCTTACTGTTAGACCATTGTAGCTGTATTGTGGAGGGTCCTGGGGCCAAGAACTGCATGTGCTGGATATAGCATTGCACAGCATATCTGTTGCGGCTGTGGTGAAGGGGAACATAGCAGTCATCACCAGGTACCCCTCATTTGAGCCCCCACTCTCATTAACTGTGCATAAGGACAGTTATTTTGTGGTGGAGGTTCCGGTTGTTATTCCTGTTTGGTGCTGCAATTCACATATTTATCCGTATATATATATATATATATATATATATATATATATATATATATATCTATATATCTATATATATATATATATGTATATATATATATATATATATATATATATATATATATATATACACACACACACACACACACACACACACACACACACACACACACCACATATATATATATATATATATATATATATATATATATATATATATATATATATAAATATATGTGGATATATTTATTCATCTACCTATATACCATTGATGTGATATGATGCATGTGTGAGTCATACAGTTATATGTACCTGTGTATTTCTCTACATTTACAGATCTATAACTGTACATATGTCCATGCATGATTGGCTCACAATATTGGCCTGTCCCACATTCGTCTGGCCAATTGACATGGATGATGTCAGGCATGTGGTCAGTCAGGAATGTCAATGCATTATAGTTGCAGACATCATGTTGTTTAGATTATGTGTACTACAACAGATCACTGTTTAACTAGCAACATTTTACATGTTGTTGTTGTTGTTGTATCTTTTGGCTTTTCCCAGTTAGGGATTGCCACAGTGGAACTCCTGTCTGCTAATTATTGACAGTAGATTTTTATGTGCCGAGTTGCCGGCCCTGACGCACAACCTTCAACGAAGGTATGCCCATTCACGCATGTCTCCACACAGAAGACGCTGTAGCTGAGAATCGAACAGGACAACGTCTTACTGTGAGGTGACAACGCTACCGCAGCACCACCACTGCGGTTAGCAATGTTTTACGTGTATATGAACAATATTTCACATTTATCCCAATTTGTACCCCACTTTTGTCACAATGTGTCCAGAATGTTTGCAATAAGAGGTTGAGCGTTATGATATTAGTACAATTCCCCTTATGCAGATTGACTGTGCTGCATGATATATCTGGGAATACATGGGATGTATGTATATCTGACATGGTGTAATGTTAATTCACTATGACTGTGATATGCAGGGTCCTGGGTTTGGGTCGTGCAGTGGCTGTCAATTATGTTGCAGGGTTGACCAAGGGCGGTGGGATACAGCGTGATTAAGGCACCTGTAAGCAGTTGTGAGCATGTTTACACAATGGTAAGTGTTGCCAACTGCAGGTAACATCCAGTTACACCAGGTTAGCCTCGAAACTGCTTACTTTGTGTAAGCAGTGCTCACCGTCACACATACAAAAACCTCTGGTTACATATGCCTACAGATAGTTTGCATCAGATTAGCTGAGCCTGTAAATGTAAACTCGCTTACTGGTGCTGACATATGCTTACAGCAGCTTATTGCTGCTTAACCTAACTACTGCTTTATGCATTATGATATTGACACCTCACATGTGCATTTCCTGCAGTACTCCAGTTCATATATACATATGTTATTTCATGGCCGCAGTACTCCAGTTCATATATGTATATATATATATATATATATATATATATATATATATATATATATATATATATATATATATATATATATATATATATATATATATATATATATATATATATATATATATATATATATATGTTATTTTGTGGGTTATGCAACATACATATTACCCATAATGTGGTTTGCCATGGGAAATGGTATGTCCCAGTACCTTCCCTGTTTCACCCCCTTCTTTCTCGCTGACATCCACGGGCCAGTCCCATTAGAATGGGTTCATCCAACCCCGCCATGCCTCGGTCCATAATGTCATACCCATCATTCCCTCCCCCCAGTTCCCCCTCTACATCAGTCATCCTTCCTACAGGTTCCAGCCGAATCTAACCACACCACTACACATTGCCCACTCTCCACTTCTCGGGACCCTTCGCATATGTTGTCCCAACCCATGGATCTTCAGGCTTCCCATACATTTAGTCCGTGAACATAAGTTACCATCTTTGCTTACCTTTGAGGTATGGTATGTTACCCCGAGGACTCTTTTTAGGAGAAGTTTGGGGTCGTCCTGCTAGGGACGGATGTGCGTTTGTTTAAGAGTAGACTTAGCAGGTTGACACTGTTTCTCCCACTGGTAGTGTCCTGCCAGTAGTCTGAGAGCCAGTGCTGTGCTACGCTTAGCGGTGCATATTATTAGATTTGCATGATATTTGCCTTTTGGCATTGATTTCCCCTTCATCACTTGTTATATATGTGTCATGTATCCTTGATACATGTGTACGTACATTGTATGGGATCCTGGAAACTTCTACACTTAATTACAATAACACCTCACATCTGGACTTCCTGCAGTACTCCAGTTCACATATGTATGTTCTGTAGTCAGTTATGGCACATATGACTGTATACTGATGACTTTCACAGGTTCAGTTTGGTTATAATATGATGAGGACATGTTTACTACTACCCCATTCTTTTGTACTTCTGTTATGGCTTGGTGGGTAGCTAGTGGGACTATGGTGTTTAGGGTCATGGGTTCATGACCTGCATGCCTGTTTATTTTGCTGCTGGGCTGACAAAGGCCCATTGGATACAAAGTGATTAAGGCACTTTAAAGCAGTTGTAAGGCCTTAAGCCCGCTTACTAGTGCATACATATGCTTACTATTGCTTATTTGTGCTTACACCTGCTTACTAGTGCCTTATTCCATCTGACACTGATACGTCACATGTGCATTTCTTGCAGTACTCTAGTATATATATATATATATATATATATATATATATATATATATATATATATAAGCTATTTAGTGGTTTTTGCAACAAAAATATTGGTTATAATGTGCTTTACCATGTAAAATAGACTGTGCTACAGTGGGACTCACACCAGGAATGCCTGCTCATTGGTCGGATGCTCTACCTGCTACACTATTGCTGTTCTGCTGCATTTGCATATTTCTACCATAATGTAATACTCATGTTTCCTTCCCCCGGCCCCAGAGCTCCACGTACACAGCATCCATCCATTCCCCAGTTGCTAGCCCATCCATGCCATACCTCCACACATTTCCCTCTCTGCACTTGTCAGTACTCCTCCATTATACTGTCTCAACCCAAGCTTCTGCAGGCTCTTCATCCGTTTAGTCCACATATGTATGAGCCTTCCCTTGATCCTCCTCCGATACTGGTGGAAACATCTCTGTAACTCACAAATTTTGGTTCGTCCCACCAGGGACGGACCTGTTGTTGTGTCAAGCATAGACTTAGCTGGTCTACACTGTTTCTCCTACTGGTAGCATCCTGCCAGGGGTTTGAGAAGCAGCAGTTTGCTCACACACCAGGCCAGCCTCATCTCCAGGTTCAGCAGAACCAACGACCCAGGTGTGACATTCTGTGCATGAAGCACGCCCACACGCCCCCACGGCATGCACTGTTTTTCATCATTCTCTTCAGTATTATGCAAGACTACTGTTCTCACAGTATGTTTGGACAGGCACTGTTCTTTGATACACAGAGACTTCTCGGAATACTGTGATTGAGCAATGTACATGTTTGCTGGTATTAATCTGCATACTTACATACATTTCCTATACTGTTGAATGACTGTGCTGGATGATATGTTTGTGATAACAGCAGCTGAATGTGTATCTGCCATGGCTTAGTGGTAACTTGCTTAGACTATAGTGTGCAGGGTTGGGGGGTTGCAACGTGGGAGTGCAGATTATTTTGTTAATGGGCACGATGAGAGCTGTTGGCTACAGAGTGCCTAAGGCACTGTAGAGCAAGTGTAGGTGGGTATGGGCTGGTTTGCGTGAGGCTCAGCATTGCTGACCTCCGGTTACGACATCTTACACTGAGTTCACCTCTACATTGCTTAACTGGTGTGGGCATTGCTTACCGCCACCCAAACAGGCTTAAACCTGCTTGCTCCCTCATACCCCCGCGCTACTTCATGTATTTAGTTCACATTTGTTGACCAGGACAATCCGACCGGATGCTTCACCATTGTCAGCGGTGGCCTGGGGAGTGGAGCTCCACAATAAACCCCAGCTACACAATTCAAGTAATACTGAGGTGTACACATTCATGGAGAGTAACAGACTTAACATAGCTACGTACCACAATCTTCATGCTTAGTTTACATTAACATGTCGGTATTATACATGCTTAGGTCAGGTTTACATGTCAGGTAGGACTGACGACAAAGGTCAGTTTAAGGTGAAGTGGGATTCCAGTTTAACAGTTCTGGATAGGTTACACTCAGGTATTCAGGTTAGGTTTAATTATTCCATACCTGTGTGGTAGAGTAGAAGAGAATAGTGAAGGAGTAGGTCGGTCGGTAGAGGGGGGGGGCATTGTAACTGTGTAGTAGGCTGTTGGAATAATTGGTGAGGGAGCAATAAGGAAGGTTTGAAGGATGTTGGAATTTGTATGCAAGGCAGGACAGGAGGAGTCAGTTTCACTAGTTGATGTAGGGATATAGAGTGTAAGTTGGGGGGGGGGATTTCGCCAGGTGGTGAGCATGTGCTGATCCAAGTGTGCTTGAGGTGTTCCTTCATCTGTTATTTACATGTGTCGTATGGGACAGCTGAGGTAATACATGTGGGTAGGGGGTTCCAGATTCTGCCAATATAGTTGGGGAAGAGGATGTCACCTACTTGTAACTGTCAACATTAATAGTAATAAAAAAGGGGTTGATAGGTAAGTGGTGTTAATGGGGCACACAGAGGGGCGGATAATAGGAGAAATATCCAGGGTTGTGCAGGAAGGCTGACGGGAAGATCCACAACTGGCCATTTCTTCTACAGCAATAGCTGTGTATATACACTGCATTTGGAGGTAGATTTGGACACTCACACCTCTGGGTGGGGGTGAGGACAACAATAATACCTTGGGATGCCAGTTGATCGGCTTACATGCCTACAATGGGGTGTTGCAACCATGTGTTCTTTGGTGTTATTTAGTGGGATTTTTAACACCACATCTGGTTATACCGTACTTTGCCATGAAAAATAGACTGTGCTGCAGTGGGACTCATACCGGGAGTAGCTGCTCATTAGGTGACAGCTCTGCCTAATGCACACTATTGCTTACATCACCGGGACAGTCCGAATAGAACCGCTCCAGCCAACACCTGCACGCCTCGGCCCATAATTTCATACCCATAGTCCCCCCCCCCCACTTCCTCTACAGCACTCATCCTTACTCTGGGTGCAGGTCGGGTCTAACCACACCACTACACACTGCCCACTCTCCACTTCTCGGGACCCATCTCGTACGTTGTCTCAACCCATGGGTCATCAGGCTTTCCCACCCTTGTAGTCTGAGTACATACATGCCCTGCCTTGAATAGTCATTGCATGAACGGGCCTCCAGTCACAAGAAAATTTTTGGGGTGTCCTGCAAGGGACATTCCTGTCTCTGTTTCAAGATTAGACTTAGCGGGTCTACAGTGTTCCCCCTCTGGTTGTATCCTGCCTGTGGTTTGGGGAGCAGTGGATTGTTTACATTGTTTGTGTGTTTGTATGTTTCTCCTGTCTGGCTGGGGGGGGTGACGGTATGTGTTACACGTATGTTGATTGGGCCCTTCACCCCCATTGGCACGGCCTATGATCATATGTCATTCTTATGTGCTGTATCATATCATAGATATATATCTGTGTATATATACACACACACACATATATAGATATATATATATGGTTCTAGGTTACTACATCGACAACGTAGAACACCGACATCCACTTCTTCGACACGAAAACACAGAAATGATCGAAACTGCAAATCACGGACATTTAACAGGTAAGGGTTTAAATTTATAATCATGCCTACCATGTTTTAGTAAGTGTGGCAGTGTAATGCATGTGTTACGATCACTGTATTACTTAGTCCTTATGGTAGGCATGATTAGCGAAATTTAAACCTACCTGTTAAATGTCCGTAATTTGCAGTTTCATCATTTCTGTGTCGGTGTTTTCATGTCAAGAAGTGGATGCCGTGTTCTACGTTGTCGATGTAGTAACCTAGAACCATATATATATATATATATATATATATGTGGTATGTATATGTATGTATATATATATATATATATATATATATATATATATATATATATATATATATATATATATATATATATATATATATATATATATATATATATATATATATATATATATATATATATATATAATGACATGTGGATGTATGATTGTGTGCGTATGTATATATCTATATGTGGATATGTATATATATATATATATATATATATATATATATATATATATATATATATATATATATGTATGTGTATATATGTATACATATGTACTACAGAGAGGGAGAGGTATATATCTATTTAAAAACAACAAAGTCTCTCGCCGATAGTCTGGATAAACACTCCAAACACTCCAAGCCAAATAAACAGTTCAAACTAATAAAAATAGGAACAGGAGCGAAGCAGAGCCCAAATGAATCCAAAAACTTTAATAAAATTTAAACACTGCAGGTCAGATAAGCGCTTTCACTCAATACAATGAGCTTCATCAGATCACAAGGACCAATACCCATAGACACTATATATACACAAATGGTAATCACTGCCAACCTATCATATACAATTCCTAATTACATATTAAAAAACTAAACAGACAATAAAACATGTGCATATGTAAATAAATATACAAACCCTTACACAAGGACTAATAAATATAAAACATACATATACATAAAAATCATATATGCATAAAAAATAACATATACTATATATATTAATAAATGTATCTCACACATACCAAAAAATGTATATATATCTATACCTGTGTATGTATGTATGTATGTAGCATATATATATATTCACAAAACCAACATTTAAACATTAAAAACAATTATTCTAAAATCTAATATTCCTACGCTTCTTAAGTACTGGCTTGATAGAAGCTCTCTCATTGAGACCAGAGCCTCTATCTGCTCTCAACCTGATGATCCATTTGCTCTCTCTACTTTCAGTGTGATTCCTAATATCGCCCCCCCCGAATATTTGACTTAATAATCTCTAGGGCTCTAAATAAAAAGTTATGATCAATCCCGGCCTGAACTACATGCTTAGCTAGGGCATTATGTAAAGATGCCTTTCTTATATGATAAATATGCTCACGAATCCTTTCTTTAAACTGACAATTCGTTTTACCAACATAAAACGCACTACAAACCTGACACACTGCCAAATATACAATATTAGTGGTATCACAAGTGACATCCACCTGGGTACTAAAAGTAGTATGTAAATCAGGATGCAAAAAATGAGTATTGGTGTCTATAAAATTACAAAAATTACAATGCCCACAGGGTCTGGTGTTAGTGGACTCCAAATATTGCCCTTGCTTTTTAGAATAGCAAAGCATCTTTCTTAAATTAAGTTTGTTCCTATAAAGGAATTGAGGTTTATTTCCCACTACCTTCCTAATAGTTTCACCAGTACAAAGGACCGGCCAATGTTTATTAATAATGTTCCTGACAGCTGAACAATCAGTGGTATAGGGTAAGGAAACCCTAACCTCAGAACCCCTCTCACAAGTAACCTTTTCAACGTTTACCCTTGGTCCAAAATAAGGGGCAGCTTTATCTGATCTGAGTTCGCTGATATTCATGAGGTTCGATTCAACTTCATGAGAACCATAACCACGCTCTACTAATCTCTGTTTCAAATCCACTACTTCAGTCATGAAGCCTGCATCAGTGGTGTTCAGTCTAGCGGTTCTCATTCCTTGGCCTCTAATAATATTCTTAAAAATATGTTGTGGGTGCATACTGGTACACATCAACAATGTATTATGATGACAAGGTTTACGATAGACCCCCGTATTAATCAGACCGCATTCTAGTCTCTCAACAAACAGATCTATCCTAGATCTAGAATAATTTATAGTAAAGTTCAAATAATCTGTTAGTTGGTTCATTATAGTATGCAGTCTAACCAACCCATCCATATCTCTTCTCCATAAAACAAAGACATCGTCGACAAAACGTCGGTAAAACACCACTTGTTGTTCAAACTCAATAACCCTGAATAATGCCACATGTTCCCATTGCGCCAAAAACATGTTGGCATAACTGTTGGCGCAGGGCGTGCCCATAGCGACACCACCCTGTTGTTGATAGAACTTGTCCTCAAAGACAAAAAGGTTACTCTCTAGAATTAACTCTAGAAAATGTGCCACCAGATCTATCTGAACTGGTGAATAATCACTATGTGTAGAAAGGTAATCAGTAATATAAGTAATCCCCAATTCATTCGGTAAAACAGTAAAAAGCGACTGGATGTCAAAAGTCACAAAAATTAAGCTATCTAAATCATCTAGACCACTCAAACAGTTGCAAAGATCTGACAAAAACTGTTTCGAATCTCTAAGTACTATATGATTATTATTAAGTATAGGACGCAGGTGTTTCTCAACGTATACGGACATATGCTCCATCACCCAACCTTGTCCAGACACAATAGGTCTCATCGGGGGATCCCTAATATCTTTGTGTATTTTAGGGAGTCCTTGTATTACTGGAATCAAGGGAGTTCTAATTAAAAGGTAATCATATAGTTCCTGATCTATAACACCACCTTTAAACATATCCAAAAGAGTATCACTTACATATAAGATAGTTTCTTGAACTAATTGTTCATTAACTACTTTATAAAACTGATCACTCAACAACGTGGTCATAGCAACATGATAGTGGTCAGTATCCATAATAACTATCTGGCCACCTTTATCAGCCAACCTTATAGTTATAGAATGTAAGGCCTGTAACTTTCGTAGACTCTCTCTCTCTAATACAGTCAAATTACCCTTTCTCCTATGGGTTGTTGTAAGAAAATACTCATATAAATCATCCTCTGTCAACTTCAAATAAGCCTCAACCAGAGGATGATATGGAGGTATGAAGCTACTCAATTTCTTAAACCTTGGTGGTCTCTCAGATCTATTACCATCTATATTAGTACCTATATTATCATGGAACATTAACTTAAGCATCACATTACAACAGAAAAGTCTCATATCTACAACAGTGCCAGCAAAATTACTATGGCCACTCGGTATAAAATTAAGGCCTTTGTTCAACAAATTTTCATCATGTTTTGTTAATATATAACTTGAAAAATTACAAATCAATGAATCAACATGAACTGCAGGTGCCAAACCACTAGAACTCATATCATCAAACACTAACTCAGTTTGTTCCTCCACATCTTTTTGATGGTCTGATGTGGCACAAACTCTTCTGATAGCTTCCATTTCTGTCGGCCCCTGCTTATCGACTGTCCCCTCTTCATTCCTTTCTCTTTGCGAACAGGCAAAGGAAAAGGAATATCACCTCCTACACCCACTGTAGTATTAACTATCTTGGAATTGCTCTTTGATCTAACAATACCATCATCGAGTCGATGATGGTATTGTTAGATCAAAGAGCAATTCCAAGATAGTTAATACAGTGTAGTGTGATATTCCTTTCCTGCCTGTTCGCAAAGAGAAAGGAATGAAGAGGGACAGTCGATAAGCGGCAGAAATGGAAGCTATCAGAAGAGTTTGTGCCACATCAGACCATCAAAAAGATGTGGAGGAACAAACTGAGTTAGTGTTTGATGATATGAGTTCTAGTGGTTTGGCACCTGCAGTTCATGTTGATTCATTGATTTGTAATTTTCGTTATATATTAACAAAACATGATGAAAATTTGTTGAACAAAGGCAATTTTATACCGGTGCCATAGTAATTTTGCTGTTGTAGATATGAGACTTTTCTGTTGTAATGTGATGCTTAAGTTAATGTTCCATGATAATATAGGTACTAATATAGATGGTAATAGATCTGAGACCACCAAGGTTTAAGAAATTGAGTAGCTATACTCCATATCATCCTGGTTGAGGCTTATTTGAAGTTGACAGAGGATGATTTATATGAGTATTTTACAACAACCCATAGGAGAAAGGGTAATTTGACTGTATTAGAGAGAGAGAGTCTACAAAAGTTACAGGCCTTACATTCTATAACTATAAGGCCAGCTGATAAAGGTGGCCAGATAGTTATTATGGATACTGACCACTATCATGTTGCTATGACCACGTTGTTGAGTGATCAGTTTTATAAAGTAGTTAATGAACGATTAGTTCAAGAAACTATCTTATATGTAAGTGATACTCTTTGGATATGTTTAAAGGTGGTGTTATAGATCAGAACTATATGATTACCTTATTAGAACTCCTTGATTCCAGTAATACAAGGACTCCTAAAATACACAAAGATATTAGGGATCCTCGATGAGACCTATTGTGTCTGGACAAGGTTGGGTGATGAGCATATGTCCTATCGTTGAGAAACACCCGCCCTATACTTAATAATAATCATATAGTACTTAGATTTGAAACAGTTTTTGTCAGATCTTTGCGACTGTTTGAGTGGTCTAGATGATTTAGATAGCTTAATTTTTGTGACTTTTGACATCCAGTCACTTTTTACTGTTTTACCGAATGAATTGGGGATTACTTATATTACTGATTACCTTTCTACACATAGTGATTATTCACCAGTTCAGATAGATCTGGTGGCACATTTTCTAGAGTTAATCCTAGAGAGTAACCTTTTTGTCTTTGAGGACAAGTTCTATCAACAACAGGGTGGTGTCACTATGGGCACGCCCTGCGCCAACAGTTATGCCAACATGTTTTTGGCGCAATGGGAACATGAGGCATTATTCAGGGTTAATGAGTTTGAACAACAAGTGGTGTTTTACCGACGTTTTGTCGACGATGTCTTTGTTTTATGGAGAGGAGATATGGATGTGTTGGTTAGACTGCATACTATAATGAACCAACTAACAGATTATTTGAACTTTACTATAAATTATTCTAGATCTAGGATAGAGTTCTTAGATCTGTTTGTTGAGAGACTAGAATGCGGTCTGATTAACACGGGGGTCTATCGTAAACCTTGTCATCATAATACATTGTTGATGTGTACCAGTATGCACCCACAACATATTTTTAAGAATATTATTAGAGGCCAAGGAATGAGAACCTCTAGACTGAACGCCACTGATGCAGGCTTCATGACTGAAGTAGTGGATTTGAAACAGAGATTAGTAGAGCGTGGTTATGGTTCTCATGAAGTTGAATCTAACCTCATGAATATCAGCGAACTCAGATCAGATAAAGCTGCCCCTTATTTTGGACCAAGGGTAAACGTTGAAAAGGTTACTTGTGAGAGGGGTTCTGAGGTTAGGGTTTCCTTACCCTATACCACTGATTGTTCAGCTGTCAGGAACATTATTAATAAACATTGGCCGGTCCTTTGTACTGATGAAACTATTAGGAAGGTAGTGGGAACTAAACCTCAATTCCTTTATAGGAACAAACTTAATTTAAGAAAGATGCTTTGCCATTCTAAAAAGCAAGGGCAATATTTGGAGTCCACTAACACCAGACCCTGTGGGCATTGTAATTTTTGTAATTTTATAGACACCAATACTCATTTTTTGCATCCTGATTTACATACTACTTTTAGTACCCAGGTGGATGTCACTTGTGATACCACTAATATTGTATATTTGGCAGTGTGTCAGGTTTGTAGTGCGTTTTATGTTGGTAAAACAAATTGTCAGTTTAAAGAAAGGATTCGTGAGCATATTTATCATATAAGAAAGGCATCTTTACATAATGCCCTAGCTAAGCATGTAGTTCAGGCCGGGATTGATCATAACTTTTATTTAGCCTGAGATTATTAAGTCAAATATTCGGGGGGGGCGATATTAGGAATCACACTGAAAGTAGAAAGAGCAAATGGATCATCAGGTTGAGAGCAGATAGAGGCTCTGGTCTCAATGAGAGAGCTTCTATCAAGCCAGTACTTAAGAAGCGTAGGAATATTAGATTTTAGAATAATTGTTTTTAATGTTTAAATGTTGGTTTTGTGAATATATACACATACTACATACATACATACATACACAGGTATAGATATATATACATTTTTTGGTATGTGTGAGATACATTTATTAATATATATAGTATATGTTATTTTTTATGCATATATGATTTTTATGTATATGTATGTTTTATATTTATTAGTCCTTGTGTAAGGGTTTGTATATTTATTTACATATGCACATGTTTTATTGTCTGTTTAGTTTTTTAATATGTAATTAGGAATTGTATATGATAGGTTAGCAGTGATTACCATTTGTGTATATATAGGGTCTATGGGTATTGGTCCTTGTGATCTGATGAAGGTCATTGTATTGAGTGAAAGCGCTTATCTGACCTGCAGTGTTTAAATTTTATTAAAGTTTTTGGATTCATTTGGGCTCTGCTTCGCTCCTGTTCCTATTTTTATTAGTTTGAACTATATATCTATTTAGTTATGGGTATATATACACACACACATACATCTACATATTTAGCTACATGTCCCGTAATGTAGACTGGTATTGCTGGATACTATGTTTCGTGTGCATACCGGCCAACCTTGTGTGCCACGTATGCTTTGTGATACCTACAAATAATACTGTTAGTGTAAACAAAGTCACACTTGTATTCTATTGTTGGTACCATAAACCTTTGTCCCATGTGGGACAACCCAAAAATTGGGTATTCAATTTTCATCGAAAAACAGAGCTGCAAAGGTACCCATGGCTATGTGCATGGACTACAGCGTGTGGCAGACCTAGGATACTTGGGTTGGGACAACATACATGATGGGTCCCGGGGGGGGTGTAGAGGGTAGGCAATGTGTGGTGGTGTGGTGGCTACTGGCCGGTAACCAGGGAAGGGATGGTGGCTGCATGTGTGCAGCAGGAGGGGGGGGGGCAGAACTGTGGGCAATGAATGTATGGGTCAAGGATGGCCTGGGTTGGATGGGCGTGTACTGGTCAGCCCGCCTAGTGGGTGGGGGAGAGGAGAATGTGATATCAACATGTGAAATATAACAGGAGACTAATTTAAATCCCTATGTAAATGACACACTTACAATAAAATGAGCTTGGTAGGGTATTGCAGGGCGGAAGTGTTTTGCTGGGGGGGGGTATGCCAATTCATACGAGACGTGTATTGTTTGGGGTCTCTCAAGCCCATTAACGGTGCATGTGGACATATATGTTTCTGTTAATCTACCATTGCTATCTACAGATGTCTGGCCATATGTACCTATATGGGTATATATATTTGCTTACATATTTATACCTATGTCCATATATACCTACGGAGATATATATCTGTGTACATATATGTAACTTGCTGTGTATATGTAGACGTATAGGTGTTGACATATATATATATATATATATGTATATATATATATATATATATATATATATATATATATATATGCGTAGATGTTGGCATTTGCATGTATATATGTTCATATATTTGTGTATGTATATATATATATATATATATATATATATATATATATATATATATGCGTAGATGTTGGCATTTGCATGTATATATGTTCATATATTTGTGTATGTATATATATATATATATATATATATATATATATGTGTGTGTGTGTGTGTAACTACATATATAGATATGATTCATCTGATTAGATAGTAATATATTTATGACTGGGCTGGGGTTATGTTTCTGACAATATATGATTTTGTGCATATCTGGCATGGCTTAGTGATAAAACATTTTGTGTATGGTGTGCATGGTCCTGGGTTTGAGCCTTGCAGAGGCTGTTTATTTTGTTGCTGGCCAGAACACCAGCCATTGGATACAGAGTGATTAAGGCACTTTAAAGCAGTTGTAAGTGGGTTTGTGTGGTAGTAAGCACTGCTAACTTTCGGTCACAGTTTCTTACACCCAGTTAGCTTCTCCTTTGCTTAATCTGCGCCGGCAGTGCTTACCCCTGCACAAACGCACTTGCACACGCTTACTGTTGCTTACATATGCTTACTACTCTTATCTGTGCTTACACCTGCTTACTGCTGCCTTCTTTATTATGATACTGTCTCTTCACAAGTGCATTTCCTGCAGTACTCCAGTTCATAAATATATGTTATTTAGTGGGCTTTGCGATACAAATATTGCTTATACCATGCTTTGCCATGTAAAATAGACTGTGCTGCATGGGGTCTCGAATTGGGAATGCCTGGTCTTTAGGCGAACTCTCTGCCCACTACACTATTACTGAGATGCTTAATTTGCATATATCGTTCTTGTTATCCTCTTCAGCCTTTTGGGCTGCTGTAACCGTAGCTGAGTAATGGGCACACCCGCTCACTTACTGTTAGCTGTACTTGGAGTTTTAGAAGACAATACGGGAGTTTCTTCTTTTGATTTTTATGTCCTGTTGCTGTTGTACACATGGGGGACTGTTGGTGGAGATATGTGGACACCTATGAGTGGTCTCGCTAATTTGTTTCCATTTTCTTCTGTTCAACATTGCAGGGGTGTGTTTATTCTGAGAGCTCTGCTCTCAGA
This sequence comes from Protopterus annectens, assembly GCF_019279795.1. Lineage (NCBI taxonomy): Eukaryota > Metazoa > Chordata > Ceratodontiformes > Protopteridae > Protopterus > Protopterus annectens. The sequence continues at coordinate 1,304,527,640 of NC_056726.1, forward strand.
CCCACCCCCTGCACTCGTACATGCTCCGTGTAAGCCTGGGAGCTTGGGCAGCATGCCTTCATTACTATGCATGGCGCACTGCCATCCTGTTCCTAAGCAGCCACTTCCATGCAGGACTAGACTAGTCCTCCATGGAAGATTAGTAAATCCAGGGGATTGTCTACTAGAAAATTGTTGGTTAAGACAAATATGCCATACAAAATGGCAAGATAGAATATGTAATAAATGTGGAGAGTTTGAGACTACTGATCATGTGCTTTTGAAATGTGAAAGAGTTAATAATTTGTGGAAAGAAATACGTAAAGATAATAGGGTGAACATTTTGTTAAAACTTGAACAAATAAATATGGACATAATAGAATTGGGTTATTATGGAGCATGTAAACAGGAAGAAGTGAAGAAAATGGACAGGGTAATATTTTATGCTTCATGGACTATATGGAATGAGAGACTAAATGAAATTAAATACAATGGAAAATGGATCTGACAAAGATTTTGGAAAAAATAATGTTTTGTTTGTGGATAAAAGAGTGGGGGGAATGCTTAAATTGAAGTTTATGATGTATGGAGAATTATAAATAGATATAAATAATGTAAATATGTAAATATGTAAATAATATGTAATGCATATATCAATAAAAAAATGACTCTTTTCAATAAATGCCATGGGAGATTTTACATCTGCCTGAGGTATCACCGGCACAAGCAGATTATGTTTTCAGTTTAATGACTCAACTGAAGGACAACGCATATGGAATTGTAGTACCCCATCTCCTCAGAATGGACTGCACTGTCAACAATTAAGTTATCTGGTGTGGGAGTGGAACCCACAAGCTTCTGCATGAAAGATAAGTGTGCTACCTGTTGCACCACTGACACTACATATGAATATGAATGCTTAGCTCTGATCTGTCAAACAGTAAAACTTTCAGCCCTAGCAATACCGGAATATACAGGTATAGCAGTGCCTGGATTATCTCTGAAAACATACAGTTCATAAAACCAGGACCCTGTGTGATAAGAAGGGTAGGATTCACAGATGTGATGCTCACTGTTGATGGACTCTTCACCAAAAATGAAGAAAAATGGTTAATAACAATTTAGTCACATCCCTTCAAAAACATGGAGAAAAAAATTTGGAGCCAAGAACCAATCAGCAAACCTCTACATACCATGTATGCAAAGAGATGCTTGAAGCTGCATATTGGATAGAGTCAGATGCATGAATACTAACGTCACCTGCTTGAGGAGATCAGAGATGGTGATTCAAATCTTACACAACTTAACCATAATGAACCATCAATCACCCTCCCCTTACTGACATTTGCTACAACATTTGTGACACTGTAGCATAGGAACCATCTGTAGGCCCACTAATAACCCTTCAAAAAGCCTGTAAAGTACCATGCTTAATGCTCCCAGATACTTAGAGAATTCTGACATAGCAGCTTATACATATCTATGAACCACGTTATCTATCCAAGTGTATCAGGCTACAGTGTTCCTTTATATCAGTGAGGGCTTTAGGTACATGATACATAACACTGAGCTGCTTTGAATATGTCCTGTTGGACCAGAATGCACCCACTTGGGAATGATTCTGAAATCATCCCGTGTTTAGTCAATCATCTGTAACTGGCTTTCTGATATTGCATCTGGCCACAATATCTATCTTCCAGTGTGGCTGACACTGCCACTGTCTTCCCTTTTTAGTTTCAGTTTGTTTCTCATTGTTTCAGCAAAAGGCGTTGCAACTAATACAGTACTGTGAATATAAATCACAGCCATTTACAAACTGAAAGAATACATTCCATGAAAATATTATAAAATCTCAGCAATAATATTACTACTGTGCACCATAACCAGCATATGAATGTCAATCGACTAACCACCTGTAAGTTTGTATAACAGCAGTCCATAGCACTGTGATGATGTGAGGCATTGCCAGCTATGCTAGAAGAAATAAGGCAGTGGATATGTAACATATGGGAGCATATAAAGAATTATATGTCATTTGTATATCAAACTGATTTGTACAGATGTTTGTGCTGAAAAAATGTATTTGTAAAACTGCTTGTGTTAAAATTGTACCAGCAGTGGGTCCTGTTGGACAGAAAAGAAATACAACTGTATGTCAGACCATATTGTAACTGCTGAAATTAATATATTGTAACAGAGAATACTGGAAGAGAAGAGGTTAATCTGAGTCCAGCTAACTTTGAAAAATACTCTGAAATTAAATTATCTGGTTTATGTCATAAAAACTTTATCTCACAGTTCTGACTACAGCCAGAGATGAAATGTGTGTGAAAACCAAGATTAGGAGCCTACTCTATTGTTGTTAGGGGTGAACTAATTGCTACCCTAGAAGGGTGGAAGTTTATGAAATAGTTTTATTGCCTCCAGATGCATAACACATCTTGGCAAAGCTCTATATGTGTGTAGGGTGATGGGTCCACTTCTAAATCTCGAATCTCAAAATCTCTAAATTCAAAATACTGAACCCAAAATCTCGAAAGCTCAAAATACTAAAACTCAAAATATCGAAAAAAACACAGGACAACACTAAATATATTGCAGCACAACTACATACAGAAACATATTACTCTTCTACAAGTATAGGCAGGGTAGCAAGCATCCCTGCACCCCCATGTGGGGGGCTGCATCCCCCACACCCCCTGCTTCTTAAATATATCAACTCCAAGATTGTACTTGACAGCAGAAAATGGCAAACATACCATTACATGCTTCATGACTGCCTGTTGTAACCTTAGTCATGTTCACTTCAAATTTGCTATACTACAACATAACTCATCTTAGTGTAGTGAAGTGTGATCTTAGAGTTGATATATTTAAGTAACAGGGGGTGTGGGTGGTGCAGCCTTTCACATGGGTGATGCAGAGGGGCTTGCCCCTGCCTATAATTGGAGAAAAGTAATATGTTTTTGTATGTAGTTGTGCTGGAATATAGTTAGTATTGGTGTCCTGTGTTTTTTTCGATATTTTGAGTTTCAGCATTTTGAGTTTTCAGTATTTTGAGCTTTCGAGATTTTGGTTTCAGTATTTTGAATTTAGAGATTTTGAAATTTGAGATTTAGAAATAGACCCACACAGTGACACATATTTGCAAGATTCTGGTAAAAGAGGTAGTGTGGGAACCAGAAGTCAGGTGACCATGTATGAGATGCCATTCTGTAATCCAGCACTGAAATTATGTTATAATACTAGATGAGACAGAAGTCTCAGGGCAGTCTGTTTGTGAAACCTGACAAAGAAGGACCACTCACCCACTTCATCTTGCCTTGCTCTAGTAAGTGAAGTAGGGAACAATAATTCTTAGATCAGTCAGGAAAATATTATGAGATTAGTTAAGTATTGTTTTTCTATATCTGTGTGAACCTTTCCATCTGTGTTATTTTTAATATTTCCTGGGAATGGAACTCTGGTGTTTATTGTAAATAGATATTTAGTATTTTCATGTTCTTTTATTATTTATTATTAAATATATTTGAATTGTTCATTGTGGCTGGTCTTTTAGATGGATCTGTGTTAGAACATTGAAGTTTCACAACTTTGAATGTTTTAATATCGACCCGTATTCAGCGAACGCTAACAACATCAAACATTCAGAACAGTGATTTTTTTCCTAGGGAAAAAAAATCACTGTTCCGAAACACATACACACAATACAAGCACATCAAATAAACAGCAATCCATGCACATACACCTAAAATCTTACATCTAACCCTACACTAAACTGTACATACACCACTAACTATCCACTTACCTTAAAGGTTGGGAGGGTGGCCTAATGGTTAAGGTGTTTGCCTTGCAAGCACAAGGTGCAGGGTTTGAGTCCAAGGGATAATTGGCTAGGCATAAAATGGCTCACAAGGGCAGTTAGCTTAGTACTAACCTATGAACCTAAACCTAAGATCTGTCACTATCGCACACTCACCTCACCTACCCTGCCCTAGCCCTCATGTCCACACTTACCTGTGCCCTAACTCACCTAACCCTCACGTCCACACAATTGCACACTGACCTGTACCATTCCACCACAGTGCTGAAAATAGTGAAGTGACATAAATGGACAACCAGATTCTTTCCCTAGGAAAAAATTTGGTTTTCTGCAGCTTTGCTGTTTTCAGCGTTCACTGAATAGGGTTCGATATTAGAACATTCGAAGTTGTGAAACTTCAATGTTCTAATATAGACCCCTTTTAGGGAATATGTTAACCTTTGAGAGTACTTATATTATTTGTTGACAATGTGGCCACTTCTGAAAGCCTTGCTGTTTGGTCAACATTACCACTGGTATTAGTATTAATTTCACTCAGTATAATTGGGCATCCTGGTAAGACCTTAGAGCAGCTGGCTTTGTGGGTGTTCTGGTGGCAGTATATCTACCTTATAGCATGGGCAAAGATGGTAGAGCCAGTAAAGCCATGCCAGTCTTTCCAGATGTGTGTGTGTGTGTGTGTGTGTGTGTGTGTGTGTGTGTGTGTGTGTGTGTGTGTGTGTGTGTGTGTGTGTGTGTGTGTGTGTGTGTGCACGTGTGTGTGTGTGTGTGTGTGTGTGTGTGTGTGTGTGTGTGTGTGTGTGTGTGTGTGTGTGTGAAAACTACAGCTCAAAGTCAACTACTTTGAACAGGGACATTGAGAGCACTGATTTCACAGAGAGGGTGGTGGAGGGCTTGGCTTGGAACACCTGGCTAAGGTCTTAACTTTATAACTGTGTCAGTGGGGAGTCTTATTTGCGGCCCAGTCCCAGTTTGGGAGTGTGTTCCCTGTGTGTTCTTAAGGCAAATTGTGCTTGGTGCAAAGACCTGCATCTGGAAATACTACATGTATCTATTTTTGTTCCAAGTGAACATCCCTCACCAGTGTCAGTGGTGAACACTGAGGCTACTTGACTACTGGCCCAGAGGAGAGATGTCACATATTGATGAGCAGTGGTGTGGATATTAATTGAACTTCTGCAGCCTGTAGGCAGTTGTCATTGAAGGTGTGTGTGTACTCTCAGGAGCCACAAGGTAAACATACAGAGTTTCATTTTCATAACAGCTCTATTTATTAGTTTAGTATAGTCAGGGAAGTCAGGCAAAGATATCAGCAGAGGATTATGGCAAGCTGACAAAGAACCAGTTGGCCAAGGTGCACATAGCTAAAGGACTAGTGCATGCCAAACTGAAGAGGAAATTATTTCTGGGTTAATCACAGTGGCAGCATGGACCAGCAACCAGGAAGACAACCAGTCTGATGATGGGGATGTGCAGCCCTCAGAAACAGGACAGTTCACTTTTTCCTCAGAGGATTTAAAAATCCATCTGGAGTTAAAGAGACTTGAAATGAAGGCCAAACATTTGGAATTAGAATCAGCAGAGAGACTTCAGCAGGCAAAACATATGGAATTAGAATCAACATAGACACTGAGGCATTTGGAGGCTAAGGAAAATGAGAGACTGCAGCATTTGGAAGCCAAAGAAAATGAGAAACAGTGCCAACATGAAAGGGAGATGCTGACTGTTCGTCAGAGTCATGGAGGTAGTAAGGAAGGGAATAACTGAACCCCAAAAACAATAAATGTCTGTAAATTTCTTCCACAATTTACAGAGGGTGATAATTTTGATAGTTTTTTTCATACATTTGAAAGAGTATGGAAACTGTATAATGTGTTTGAATTGAGGGAAGACTATACCTGTATCAAGGAGTAGGTTGAAAATTAATGTTAATGGCTTGACAAAAAATAAGGTCAAATTTGTCTGAATCATGATACTTTTAGGAAAGGGGGTTTCATAAATGAATGTGTAGTATTGGGGTTAGTAGCTGGGACAACTTATTGTTAGCATCAAAAAGTAACATGGACAGGCAGGGATAAGATTAGGGTTAGCACCCAAAAGTAAGATGGACACGAGAAATTTACCACCCGACTCACCTTACTCATGCATTTTAACCCTAAGCCTGCCCCTGCACTTAACCCTAACCCTGCACATTAATTTATGAAAACTCCTTTCCCTAGCAGTACCACTACTTTTTTACAAAGGAGTAGAATATTTGAAGTGGAAAATAGTGACTTCAGAAGATAGTCACTGTGTACTTTGTTAAGCATTTGCTCAGCTATCCACATTAAAATTAAATGAGTCTAGTCTAATATGTAAATTTCTATTAAAAACAGCTGGTGGGATAATGGGAGTTATGTGCATGGAATTAGGCTCCCTTTGTAAGTGTCAAGACTTGTAATAGCAATCTCCAGAATTAGGCAAAAAAGACTGAAAATCTCTTTTCTTTTAAAGTTGATTTTTTTTTTTTGCTAGGGCAATTCCCCTGCATCCTCTAGGTTTTTTTTTTTGCTGGGCAAGCCCCCTGCATCCTCTGAATTTTTTTTTTTTTTTTTTTTTTTTTGAGGGAAAGCCCCCCTGCATCCTCTGACCTGGGTGGCATGCCACCACACCCATTGAACTTATATATGCCCATAATCTCAGACTTAGTACATGTAATCCTTCATTTTCAGTCATTCAGTCTTCCTATTGAGGGACACATATTAACAAAGTTCAGAATTCTAAACAGTTACCTGGAGTTATGTTAAAATCACAAATAAAATAATAGTTCTTATGTTTTAGATGCTTATAAATTAACTTTCTTGAATGTTTATATAAATCTTTCATTTATCTCATTCGTGTTTAAGAGGTGAGGGCCAGGCGTAGAATGTTTATTTCCATTTTGTTTCATAAATGTTTAAATTTCTTCTGTTGTAATTGTTTTAATCTCTTCTGTTGTGAACTGTGGACTATTATGATTAGCAGTTTGTGCAAGCCAGCTATTTCTTGCAAACTTTGTCTTTAACATGGATATTTTGTTTTTGAACTTCATTGCCTCGAACCAGGTTTCTTCCAGAAATGTTTTGTGTCATTCTTCTATAGTAAGGAGCATTGAATCTATAAAAGGATTCACAATATGAGTATGGTGCCATAACACAGAAGGCCATTCTCGAGGGTCCTGCTTTGGGTGCATTTTAGACCATTTAACATTCAATGCAACTATCTGGCTAAGCCATCCAACTCGTAATCTATGTTAGACCACAACATAAAACATTTTATGAGGGAGTCTTTATTATTCCTTGCATCCTCCATTGCGAACACATTCTTTGAAACATGTTATTTATCTTGTAATTTATAATATAAATTCTGCACCATTCCGATAGACTTTCACTTACAGACTTTGTCAGTAAATCATCTGTTATGACATATTCCAGTCTTTGTGCATGTCCGATGTACTACACTGAAAGCATGCTTGCTTTTTGAAAACTTAATAGATATTCTGAATGGAATTAAAAACATTTTGGCCCATACAGTAATGCTGGTTTGCATTAGAATAGTGTGCTAAATTGCTTCACTATTCAAAAAGAGTGCTACACAATACGGTAGGACCTGTATGAGTTCTAATCCCACTGCATTGGCAAAATACCCCATGTGTGTGTGTGTGTGTATATATATATATATGCAAATTACTCATCCCCACCACGGTAAGCTATTGAAGAATTTATAGAAAATTGTGCACAGGCTGACCCATACCTATAAATTCCAGGACCAAAACTGCATACCAACAGTTGTCTTGACAGCAAAGTAAAATGGCAATCTTCTGTCACACTGATAGATTGCTTAGTTTTACATAGTTGAGAAACAGCATCAGTGAAAACTATGAACTCCTGCAAAAATATTTTGCAGAAGCAAAATGCTACCTATTCCACCATGCCTGCTGTGATTCAGGCTATCCTGCTACCACAGCCACACATAGTCCCTCTCTCCAATGATGCACCAGTGCATCAGCCAAAGGGAGCACTCACCAGACTGGAAGCTATAGTTATTATATTATTCTAATACACAGTTATGGCAACAGAGGAGGAAATGTTTAAGGAATGCTCCCTGCCATGACTGCATGGGCAGAAAAAGTCTTGCTGAACCACTATTCACTAGATATACCAGGAGGTTCAGAAAGAACAGGGTATCCTGTCATCCATATCTCACTCCCTGTATCTGAATCATGTACAGACAACTATACCATAAACAGAATGTACACACCCTTATACTGATGTGCACTGTTCACAAATCTCAGTTTCTGTTAAGACAGTCTGTCGTTATCAAAGATTTGAGTTCAAATCTCTCTTGGAGTTTTTACTCTCTCTTTAAATGGTTATACAGGAAGTTTAGATTAGGCTACTAAAGTAATAGTGTAATCATAGTCTGTTCCATAAATATTGCAATGCATTATAATACACAAAAAAAATATATTTTTTCTAAACGTTCACAAACAAATTTTTATATCTTGAAAACGATACAAACTAGATGTGTTTTGTTAGAACATTGTTGTTAGGCACAAGACAAGAAGAGCGTACACTGCAAAGTCCAACAAGGTTTAATAGCTGAGTAAAACAAGCTTACAGCAATCAGTAGTCCGGTGCACACTCCGGTAACTGCCAAGCAATAAAAAGTTAAAAACGATCTGGCTGCACAGAATCCAAGTCACAAAGTGTAAAGCGCTTTTCGTTAGGAAACACTTCTCCTAACTTCTTCAGACAATAGTACTCAGAAAGAAAAAACAAGTTTAAGTACTATCCTAGTGACTCATACTTGTTAATATAATTAAGCCAATTAAGCACAGTCACATAATTTAAAGGTGTAATCCTAAAATACTCAAGTCAAACAGTTTGTTTTTTGTTAAGTCATTAGGTAAAATGAATGCCTTAGTTTTATAAAAAAAACAAAGTTCTGTTGTCCACAGGAATCAAGGAGATCCACCTATGTGCCCCTTACTGGACGCTCGACAATCAATCACCTATTCTTGTCCTAAGGTGATAGATGACATTCTGAAGAGATTTGTGGCCCTGGAACCACAGATTTGCAAAGACTCTTGGACATTTTTGATAAGTATTAACTCTTTAGCTTATAATGAGCACCTTTTTTTTTTTAACAGTGGATGTTTGCAATCTATACACAGTGATCCCACAAACCTTGGGAACAGAATGGATTATCGACCATATGAGATTTAAAGGGGTAGAACATTCAGAACTGAGATTGGTGGAGGAATTGCTAGGTATAACACTGTCCAATAACTATATTACCTTTGAAAAATAATTTTTCAGACAGCAGATTGGTTTAGCTATGGGCTCCCCTTTTGGAGCTAGTTTCGCCAATTTAGTCATGGCCAAATGGGAATAAGACACCATTTTTGATAACCCTGGACTGAATGAGTGTATTTATCATTACACCTGCTTTTTAGATGACATTTTTATGATTATTAAAGGGGGTGTTGAACTAACTGCTGAAATTCTGGAGCAGTTTAATAGGTCCACCACCTTTCTCAGGTTTACTAGTAACTTCCACATAGATTCTATGAGTTTCTTGGATTTTGAACTATCTAAAGACAGAGCCCAGAAAAATATGTAGCAAGGATTTTCCAAAAGAGTACTTACTCTAACTCATTCTTACATTACACTAGTTTTCACCCGCTGCACCAGAAGAGGAGTGTAGTGAAGGCCGAACTGATACGAGCGGCCAGGATGACTACGGAGGATGACCACTTCTTTGAGGAATGTGAACTCTTGAAGTCCATGTTCCTCAAGAGAGGGGACGCCATTGAGTTGATTGCTGACCTTATAAGGGAGGTGAGTAGTAAAAGGGCCTCTAGCCATGTCAGACCCATCCTCTAACAAGAATGGACAGCAGCTCACACTGTTGAAACCAACGTCTCAGCAGAGATAGAACTGAGTAACCCTGTAGTTAGGAATAGTACTGGACCACAAAGGGAGCAAAATTGTTTGAGATTTGTGACTACATTCTCTTTAGATTATGAAGCCCTGATCACAATACTGGGAAAAAACTGGCAGTTGTTACTGTCCGATAGGGATATACAAGGAAAGTTGGGAGACAAACCGCTGGTCACCTGGAAAAAAGGAAGGAACATAAAAAAACTTACTGAAAGTAGTAACAGCACTTTTAGAGGCACCCCAGGGACATTTAAATGTGAGGCATGTAACCAATGTCAACACATTGCTACAGGGTCAAAATTCATTATTAGGGGGCAAGACTATTTCCTGAAGAACAAGTTTAACTGTAACTCCAAAGCCTTAGTCTATGTAGCATTATGTCAGTCCTGCCCTAGTTTTTATGTAGGCAAGACTGACCGTAAGTTTAAGGAGAGGATTTACGAACACGTTTATTACATTAACAAAAGGAAAATGGAGAGCCCACAAGCTAGACACTGCATTGAAAACCCTAACCACAGTTTCAAATTTAAGGCCATCGACTCAATTGAGATGAATAGTAGAGGAGAGGCGTCTACACTTATGATGGAGAAATTGGAACTTTTGTGGCAGCTTAGACTCAATGCATACTTTCCACCGGGCTTGAATGAAATTATTTCTATTCTATGTGTGCTAAAACTAAAGAGCCTTAAGAGATAGTAGCTGCACACACACACTATTTTTGTTGGATGGTTAAATAATAGATGCTCATTAGTCCTAGGGAGGTTACAATTGTTAAGTTACACCCACCTTTTATAGGTTAAAAGAAACATTGCACAACAGAGTTTTTTATGAAAAGATTACTTCTTCCACGGGTCCCTGAACATTAGTTATAAGTAAAGTGAGCTAACTACGATTTTAATTAATACTATTTAATTTACTATATGTTCTGTTATAAGAGAACAGAACTTTGTTTTTTTATAAAACTAAGGCACTCATTTTACCTAATGACAACAAAAACAAACTGTTTGACTTCAGTATTTTAGGATTATACCTTTAAATTATGTGACTGTGCTTAATTGGCTTCATTGTATTAACAAGTATGAGTCATTAGGATAGCACTTAAACTTGTTCTTTCTTTCTGAGCACTATTGTCTGAAGAAGTTAGGAGAAGTGTTTCCTAACGAAAAGCGCTTTACACTTTGTGACTTGGATTCTGTGCAGCCAGAAAGTTTTTAACTTTTTTATTGCTTGGCAGTTACCAGAGTGTGCACCGGACTACTGATTGCTGTAAGCTTGTTTTACTCAGCCATTAAACCTTGTTGGACTTTGCAGTGTACGCTCGTCTTGTCTTGTGCCTATCAGTTTTTGGACATTTTTAGAACATTGTTGTTAACCAGACATATGTTTTCACATAACAACAATAAATTCTTCTATAAGTGCAGATTTATTGAGATATTTACAGAAATATGAAAACATATGTCTGTATAATTAGCAATACAAATAATACTGGATATCTATCGAGATGTGCAACTAATAGTGCAAATATTCAAGACAGTTTTTTCAACATTTAAGGTTTCACCTAATGTCATTCAACAGTTTATTTTTTGAAGTACTAACTACATATGGAAATATTGCTTATTTTCATATTTACTAACAAACAGCTAGTAATATTTCCAGTGTAGTGTGATATAAACGATCATCTTCAGTGAATTGTGTTGTCTACCATATTGGTGTTCCACAACATACACTGCAATAAAATGCAGGTCTCCAATTATGAAAATATGAATATATAAGGACATTTGACTGATAAGTGACAAAGATTAGTTTCTCAACTGTAAGACATCCTAGACTAACAGTCTTAGTGTCATTTTGTTAATAACTCCTTGTCCTTTCTAACAGTACCTATTATTAGTTGATAAGTCACTTAGTTAAAGAAACCAGACCACAAAAAGTTCTGGATACCATCAGGAGGTACGGGTGTGTACTGAAGTCTACAAAAATGCAGTTAAGCTTGATGAGTTAAGGTAACTTTAAAGTGCAGTAGCAGCCAGTCCTGAATCAAGGCCGACTGGGGCCCTAGGCAGGGTAATGGATCCACCCCCCCCAACCCACAGCAGGCCCTCCAGCCATTCCAGTGGCCCATTACTTGGCTATTTCTCCCCAATTACCATAAACACTGTTCAAACCTGTCACTATGCATGTTATTTTCTTCTTTACTTCTGAAATAATTAGAGATATTTAAAACATTTGTTTCAAATTTTATAGGACAAACATTGATAGCCATTTGCTCAAGAAAACAATGCAGTCTTTACAATGAAAACAAACTTAGCATGAACAGTAAGCTACTCTGCCCTTCAAACTCGCATACATTGAAATGGCATTGAAACCTACATTCAAAATATCTGGCTAATAGTGAATTAAGTTTACCTTTTGGGCTGTTGTCATACATTTTTCAGACCATGCATACATGCATGTGTTCTTTGATGCACCATCCTGATAGTATTAAATTGTATTCCTTGTATAAGACAGCAACACTTGTTAGAGTGTGTTTTAAATTTGTAGGTTTGAACTTTTTTCCACTAAGCAATGAAACAAAATGTATGAACCAATAATGATAAAACTACCCATTACAGAACATTTTCGCCACAAAAGACCACTCAGACTTCTATCATTACAATCCACCAATATCAGTTAATATATACAATCTCTCCAGAAGTAAAAGTCATCTGAATAATTTCACAGTAAGGAGATCTATAACTAATGAAGAACTTACTGCTGGCAAACAACTTTACATTGCAGTGTTTTGTGTACAAATTCAGTGCCTGCTACCCTTGAAGAATAAATTGCCCATGTTACCTGAAGAAAATGGCAAACTGATAATATTACAATAGCTGTCATACTAGCAACAGGCTCATAGTTACAAGTATCTCATCCAAAGGAGGGCACACTCAGGAGTACAGCACCCCCATCGGGTCTTTATCAGAACATCGAAGTTTTAAAACTTCAAATGTTCTAATATTGACCCCTCTTCAGCGAATGCTAAAAATAGTGAAGCTGCAGAGCACCAAATTTTTTCCTAGGGAAAGAATTCAGTTGGCCAGTTCTGTGGCTTGGCTGTTTTCAGTGCTGTGGTGGAAAGTTATGTGTCGGGTTCAGGTAAGTGTGCGATTGTGTGGACGTTAGGGTTAGGGGCAGGTAAAGTGAGTTAGGGTTAGGGCGTGGGTTAGGTGAGTGTGCGATAGTGACGGACCTTAGAGTTAGGGTTTGGGTTAAGGTAAGTGGATAGATAGCAGTGTATGTACAGTTTATTGTAGGGTTAGATGTAGGATTTTAAGTGTATGTGTGTGGGTTGCTTTTTTTTTATGTGCTTGTGTTGTATGTGTTTAGGAATAGCGATTTTTTTTCCATGGGAAAAAATTTGCTGTTCTAAATGTTTGACATTTTGTGGTTTAGATATTTTAGGTTCGATGTAACAGCGTTTGCTATTTTCATCTTTTGATAGTGTGATATAAACACCCCCCCCCCCCATCTCCTCTTAAAGGGCACTGTGTTATCAGCCCTCCATCTACATGGTGTGAGAATAGAACCCACATCTTTCAGCATCAATGACAAGTATGTAACCCATTGTGCTACAAACACCACTTCCAAATTTATAGCACAAGCGCTAATAATTGCCAATTGCTAAACAAAACAGTTATACTGTGAAGACAGACTTAGCATAAGCAATAGTAAACTGAAACTTAACATTCCTTGAAAATGCACAGAAACTCAACAGTCCTTGTAAATGCATTTGCTGATGACAGTTTCATAGCTGGTGTAGAGGATTCAGGCTCTAGGGTCCTGTATTCAACACACACACACACACACACACACACACACCTAACCTGTGCACAGTGTCATTCATTGGAAAGTCTTCATAATAAAAATCAGAACAGCAATTCTCTTTCTCCTTAATAAAAATCCAATCTGTGTTCACTCATCTGTTAAAAATCTCCCATGCTCTGCTGTGATTTTTAAAATGTGCATGCATCATGCATAGGAGCTACAGAGTATGTCCTTAAAGAAGAAATAACACACGCAGAATGCATTGTTAAAGAAGAAATGTAAGTTTTGTGGCAGCACCCCCCGGCTAGTGGGGCTCGCCAAGACAGCCTGCCCTAGGTAACTGCCTAGGTTGCCTTCTTCTGGATTTGGCTCTGCTAGCAGCAGTTACACCAAGGAAAAGAAAATATTCTTTACAGTGTTGAAATGCAGAAAAATGCAATAAAATAATTTAAAAATACAGCAGCAGTCTTCAGAAATAACTTAGAAAAGTGCAATATTTCAATTTAAATATTTAGCTTAGCCTGGAGAACACCAGATTCAAACCAAACACTCTGAAAATACAGGAGAGGATTCCAAGAGTTTGAGCTCTGTGGAACTGAGACAAGAGCTGAGCAAATGTGTCAAATGTATAGACTCAAAGAAAAGTGACTAAACTAAGTAAAAACCCTCTGGCCAATAAAAGTATCTGCCTTTATGCCTCTCTGTGTGCTTCCCACCTCACACAGGCTGGGCTACCTTTCTACCGTCAATAGAACTGCATTTCCAGTCTTCCTCATAAAAACCCACTTTAGTTCTCTCAGTTATCTCACACCCTTTACAATTCAAGAAATAACTCAAACTACACTTTTTTAGAACCAAAAGTTGTTCCTGCCATGGCCCTACCTAGCTCCACTTTTTCTCTGTAGTGCACTCTTCATTACAACTTCACAGCACACTTTCTTCTCATTCCAGTACAATTTCTGTTGTACCACCATTAAATACATTCCTCTCTGTATCTTATTTCTCTCACATCTACTTTTCACCAACATCTTTTTTCAACTCTAGACACTCTTTTCACCCCTCTCTTATATACCTTACTACACCAGTTCCAGTTGTACAGGAATTGTGCATTCCAGTACAATTTCTGTTGTACCACCATTAAATACATTCCTCTCTGTATCTTATTTCTCTCACATCTACTTTTCACCAACATATTTTTTCAACTCTAGACACTCTTTTCACCCCTCTCATGGTTTCTATTATATACCTTACTACACCAGTTCCAGTTGTACAGGAATTGTGCATTCCAGTACAATTTCTTTTGCACCACCATTAAATACATTCCTCTTTGTATCTTATTTCTCTCAAATCTATTTTTTGCCAACATCTTTTTTCAACTCTAGACACTATTTTCACCCCTCTCATGGTTCCTATTATGTACCTTACTATACCAGTTATAAAATTAGATACTTACACCACTCACACATTGAAAAAAAAATGTGTTTGGTGTGCCATTGTAATTACAGAATTTATTTGAACTTGTACTATTTTAGCCAATTAATGATTGTTTTAATCTCTTATGCATATCATTATTGTACTCTTAACTGTTATGTATACTTAATATCTCTCTGTCTGTAATTGCAGCTTTTCTCCTCGGGTCTCCACGGAAAATGGGCTCCTAGCCCAGCTGGACTAACCCGGTTAACAAATGTCAATAAATAAATAAATAAATAATAGTTAGCAAAAAGTAAAAAAGTACCCACTAGATACAACAGGTAATTCTTAATTTAAGTATTCCTGTGTGTTCTCCAACTCTGACAGACCAAGCCACCTTTCTACTGCTACTAGAATAGCAGTTTCAGTCATTTTAATGTAAAAACACACTTTAGTTAGCTAAAACAAACAACTAAGAGGGCATATTAAGTCTACTAAAGCCAAATTTGTGGTAAAGATAGCCCCTAGGCAAATGACAACCAATATGCTTTCTTTAGCTATGTCCAAAAAATGGAAAAAGAGGATGAGGATGGGTGGATGATCCGAAACCTCAAAGGCAGCAATCAGCAGTGTTCAGAACTGATTGTAAGCAGAACCAACTACATGGACCTGAAAATATAGCAAATCTGCAAGTCAACAAATTCAGCTTTAACTTTACCCCACTCTCTTCCCAGCTGTTCCCCAGGTAATGCCATCAGTCAACCCCCCACCAACTATCACTTGGAAGCAGGTCCTTGATGAACTCTCTAAGGCCAAAAAACATTGCATAGATAGGCCACAGTAATATCACAAGATGTTTCCTGAATAGCCTGAAAAATGACCCGTTGGGACCAAATATCCTCCATACAGGCTTTGTGTCATGTGAATGGAGAACTGTGACTGTCATCCCTCTGCACAATGGACCCTGAAAACTACAGACCCATAAGTTTGACTAGTCTCATGTGGAAGTCATGAAAACAATTACGATGAAATGATTAATAATACTATAGAAAACCTTCAAACAGTGGATCCAATCTGGTTTGGTTCTCATCATGGAGAGATAATGCCTACTCAACCTGATGAGCTTCTTTGAGGAGTCACCAAAGCAATGAATGGAGGCAAACAACATATACTGCCTACCTTGATCTGGCTAAGTCCTTTGATACACTGCCTCACTCGGGCATTATAAACAAAATTATGGATTTAGGTATGAGCCCCTATGTTATAAGCTGGATATCCAGCTTGCTCTCAGATAGGATCCAGGAAGTTAGGACAGGCGAGACAACCTCTACAAAGAGGCCAGATACTAGAGGAGTCCTTCAGCACATGTTGCTGAGTCCACTCCTTTTTGGCATCTATTTCTTGGAAGACAAGGCTAATGGCTTACCATGTTTGCAGATGATTGCAAACTTGCAGCAGTCATAGAATCACCCCAAGATGCTAACATCCTATAGGAAGAAGTAACACAGACAAATTACTGGTGCCAAAGCCACATCTTAAAATTAAATGCAAAGGAATACATAATAGTACCTTCTGGAAAGTCAGAGTCCCTAAGGAATAACCTCATTGATAACACACTCCTAAAGTAGAACCAGTAGTCAAGGATTTGGGTATATATGTAGATAGTAACATGGCTTTTGACCACCATGTGTCTAAGGTACCAAGGAAATGATTCTATGTTGCTAAGCTTATAAGCAATGACATGGCATCTAGGTCCGCATACATCATCATTCCACTGTATTCAACCCTCATCAGCCTATCATTGAGCACAGCACCCTCTTCAATATGTATCTGGCCAAGCACATGCAACAACTGGAACTTCCATGGGGGTTTCTCACACAAAGAAGTATAATCAGCATGTCCCATGCAGACTGCTTCAAAGCCCTATCTCTATACTCTCTTTCTACAGACTGTTGAGAGGTGATCTATGCCTGGCATAGAAGTCATCCTTGGATCCTCTCTGATGGACTTTTTGCACATCTACAAAATGAAGAGAATTAACATTACTCTATTTAGGGATTTAAACTTTGCTTTGGAGGGACAGGTATGTGTCTCAGAGAATTCCCCATCCCTGGGCCAGGATTGCCACCCATGTGAAGCAGAGCTTTTCCTTAACCCTATGTAGATGAGAAATTAGAAATACACCTTGGGTCTAGCACCTATGTGTCTACTGGACAGAAGCAGCCTATAAATATTGTCCTATCTCCTATATGCCCCTTAAAATAACCTCTAAGGCATATAAACTTGCATGATACAATTGGGATGCTTTGATAAGTTTATACAGGCCTCAGTGATCACAAGACTAGTATACACCTCTGAACCTATGGCCCATGGATCCCACCAGTATGTTAAAGCCAGTGTCATTATGTATCCAGTACACAGCTCCAACTAGATTCCTCTGTCTGGCAACTAGTATAACAGACTTAGGTTCTGATCTGTTAATGAGCTACTTCTTATGGGCAGGGATACAGCAAATGATTCATCCCATCTCTGTTCGCCTACTGTGTGACTCTGAGAAAGTTACTTATTGAGTCAGTGACTCAGGGTTGTCCCTAGAAAAAGGAGCAATGTTTCAGTGGGTTACCCTACTTAATGAAAAGAATAAATACATTTGTGTCTATAAATTGACATAGCTTTCAGCTTGTTCCAACTTTCCATGACCATTGAGGTAAGTATTTTCTTGTAGTGGTGCAAACCAATTTACACATCCTCATATAGGAAAATACCCTCATTCCCTCCTTCATCTCCTGGGTTTATATATATCAACACCAGAGTCACACTACAGTGGGTTAAAGAGCAAACTCCTTCAGTCCTGAAAGTGGCTTTCAGTGACGAGGGAGATGATTTTTCTGAGCTATGATAAAGAATTGGAATTGCCTAGACATGGTAAGGCCTTGCTGTATCTAATTATGGAGGTTGCCGAAAAAGCAATTGTTAGAAAATGGAAATTAAAATCTAAAGCAACTATACTAGAAGTAGGGAATATAGTAACAGAGATAAAACAATTGGAACTGAGATCTTTAAAAAGGGTAGGAGCAAATTATATACGAAAAAATGGGAATTGTGAAAACAATACATACAGGGGAGGAATGAGGTTTAAAAGGCAGCAGGACTTAAATGTTTGATTGAAAAAGATTGGGTAGATTATAAGTGATGTATAATGTTTGCAAATGGGAATGTCTGTATGGTTTGTGATGTAAAATGCTTGCAACTAGATTATGTCAGTGTAGTTTGTTTTCATTTATATAAATGTATTATTGCCTATGTCGTAAGTGATGGTTTAATAAAGACATTCCTTGTTTACAAAAGGGCAGGAATTGAATAATTTATATATTGTTGCTTAGGTTATATGATATATAGTAATATATGTGAATCATAATGTTTGTAAATGTTAACTTGGTAATACAGTTTGATTACTGTTATATAAATGTAAATCTGCTTGTGTCACAAGTGATAATTCAATAAAGATGTTTAAAATAAAATAAAATACAATCAGTGTTTGGGGAAGGAGTGCTCAAACTACTGACATACTCCCCTCTAGATGTATAGTACATCTAGAAAGAGCAAAAGGGAGAAACGTAGAGCATCAAATGCCTCAGCAGAATGAAGACAGATTACCCCAGCACAGTCAAATACAGAGTTGCCCATCTGTAATAAAAGAGCACATAATAAAAGAAATTTTTTTTTAGGACGGGAAGCAGTCAGAGAGTCAGAGTAACTTTTGATTTACACTAGTTACTGGTTTTATGTTTGCTGTTATTTTTGATTGTTAAGGATACAGTGATGATGTCAGTATATAATGATGTCAGGCAGCAAAGTATCTCAGGTATGCAGCTGTATTTACGTAGTTCTTCCAGAATGACACTTGTGGAGAAGTTACTTTAAGCTACTCACATTCCTATAAAGAACAGATCCATGAAGATTTTAGAAGGCAGCTCAGTCTAGTTAGTATAATCAAAACAACCAACTCAAAATTACTTTAAAGGCAGGAAATGTAAAACAGGACAGAATCTCAAGGTTTTTTATTAAATGCTGTAGGGTAAAAACAATGACACAATACTAAGTAGAAGTAAGCAAGTTAATTCATTCTTACTTAGCATAACACTAAATTAATGATTCAGTTTTCTTGTACACATATAATAAATTAAATGAAAACCATTTTAAATGTATCCTAAGGGTGTAAAGTTGCAATACTTTTTGTTGCACAATGTGATGGTATCATTTCGTAGATGTGAATATACCCTTAAAAGGTTTCCACACAGGGGCCCATTAATTGTACTCTCTATGGTACATTAATTTAACGTTCTGGACTGGTCACGGTATGTACTATAATGAAGTCAAAGCCTAACATGCCCCTCGCATATGCTATTTTATAGAACAAGGGATGCCATGAAATTCTCATTGAAATTATTCAGCATTCTGCTTTTGGTATACTTTAATATGGAATGTATGAATAGTGTAGCTGAACAGCCAACTTAAAAAGAAAAAAACAATAATCAAGAAATAATGATGGTTTATTACTGCAGAATCTAGAAAGGCTCTTAAGCAATGTTCTTATGTTTAGTTTGCTGGTGCAGAAGAAAGTTTTTTTATAAGTTAAAAAATGTTCTTTTTCTGCCCTCTTTAAATATCGGCAGCATGCATGATACCTTACTTGGCAGGTACACAAAATATTATCTATTAGTATGCATTTATACATAACACTATAAAACAATAAATTAGATTTTGAGAATCATATTCTGATAACCAGGCTGTGTGAAATGTTTAAGCAATCTCTGGAATTCAGTCACCTTTTTTTATAACACAAAACTGAGCAAGTGGCTTTGCATAATTGTATAGTATGCAATGGGGGTTGTGATTAATAAAACTAATCGCACAGTAGCACAGTGATGTTTTACAGAGCTGGGAAGGGAATCAGTAGTTTGTGGGAAAGAACATTACAAATTAGGGCATTGCACACCCCATTGTACTGCACTGCTCAGAGTTTTCTATAATACAGTGACTGATAAATGTCCACAGTGTGCCCGAGCCAACAGAGCACTGCAGAAGATATTAGCTATATTGCACCTATTATTCTTAGTGAGAGAATCCAGGCAAGATGAAGCTACTCCCATTCAGATTGTTGAACTAGGTGAAAACTTATTAGCTGTGTGTGTTCATCTGTGTATGAGTGTATATATGAATGAATACATCAGTCAACAAAGTCAGATGGAAGGAATACATCCACAGCTTCTGAATGAAGAAACACACCAGAAGCTGTACTACCCCAGACACAACTCACAGTAAAAGAAGAAGAGGAGCCTACCCTAGAAGAAGTAAGAACAGCACTAAGGAAAATAAAGTCACAGAAAGCAGCAGGCTCAGATGAGGTCACAGCAGATGTAATATAGATGTTGGGTGAGTTGGTAAAGAGGTGGCTTCAGAGGGTACTCATAGCAGTATGGAGAGAAAGGTGTATCCCAGATGACTGGAGAATAACTATACTAGTGTACAAGAACAAAGGGGACATTTACAGCTGTAGGCACTATAGAGGTATCAAACTCTTGTCACACAGCATGAAAATTCTGAAGATGATGATTGATAAATGAATAAGCAGACTACTAGAAAGTAAAATAGGAGATGAGCAGTTTGGATTCACATCAGGATGCCATAAAATTGACCCAATGTTTGCAGTGAGACATATAATTAAGAAGCTAGAGATGAGGAAATAGTTCAACTGGGCACTTTCACACTTAGAGAAAGCATATGACAAGGTCCTAAGAAAGCTGATTTGGGCAGTCCTGCAATTATTCAAAGTCCCAGAAACACTGACAGAATTAGTATAGGCAGTAGCGTAGCTAGGGTGGGATGAATGGGGCAATATCCTCAGGCACTGTCTTGTCTGGGACACAACTCGCCAAACTGAAATAAAAAAAAATGTTTTTAGCAAAATGCTTTTTTCCCCCTTTAAGGAAAATGGCAAGACATACATCCTAAACAGATGTTGGAGATGTTTCAACCTGCTTTCCACACTTGCATAAGATCCTGCTTCAGCACTGCCCTAAAAATGTGAATGGCTGTTCAGGTAGAAGAAGTTTTGCCATGGTGCAAGAAAAGCAGTGTCGTGGGCTGTATCATTGGTGCCCATAGTGAGCTGAGGGATTTAGTGTTTTCCCAATTGAAATCACTCATTCTGGATGCATTTGGTGTGTGGGGATACAGACTAGGGCAGAAAAAAAAACAAGAAGTCCCTTAAGTAAGTAGGGTTACTTATTAGTTCATATTGGTGCTTGTGCATACTACTTGGGCACTGAAGGGGTCATTGAGTGAAATGTTTCATTTTGGTGCTTGTGAATACTTGGATATACTACTGAAGGGGTCATTGAGGGAAATGTTTCATTTTGGTGCTTGTACATACTGGACAGAATATTGAAGTGGTCATTGAGTGAAATGTTTCATTTTGGTGCTTGTGCATGCCTGGACAGGGTCTACATTAGATAGTCAAACTTCTGTAATTCCAAACACTTAATGGTCGAACCATTATGTTCGAAGTTACAGAAATTTGAGTATGTAAAAAAAAAAAAACTACACAACGGACAAAACAATAACTTGTTGTAAGCAGGGGCAAACCCCCCTGCACCCCTCACACCCCCCTACTTAAATATACCAACTCCGAGATCACACCACATTGAAGTGAATGGTAACTTCTGCTTATGGAGATTTCCATTCAAATGCTCACACTTTTATAAATTTGAACATATGGTCTCGACCATATGTGGTTCGAATGTGTAAAAGTTCAACCAAGTGATAGGAATCCCCTGGACAGACTACTGAAGGGGCTGTTGGGGGAAATCTTCATTTTGGTGCTTTTGCATACTTAGACTTCTGAAGTGGTCATTGGGGGAAATGTTTCATTTTAGTGCTTGTGCATACTTGGACAGACTACTGATGGTGTTGTTGCATTGGAGAGCTTGTGCATACTTGGACAGACTACTGAAGGAATATTTGTGTGGGGAAATGATTCATTTTCATGTCATTGGAGTGCTACAGCATACTTGGACAGACTAATGGGGGATCTTTGGGGAGAAATTATTTACTTTTGTGTGATTTGAGTGCTCAAAACTACTGAAGGGATCACCATGACATTTACAGAAAGAAGGCAAACAATGCAGCTGCACCACATGATAGACAGCAATGCAGCAAAGCCAAGAATAATGTTAACATGCATTCATCATGATTTTAAAACAAAGATATAGTAACTCCTTCCACTATGACCGACTGAAGATTAAACATCCTGATGATCAGGCTCACTGAAAGGTAAGTGTTTTTTTCTTGGGGCAGTCTCCCCTGCATCCCCAATGAGGGGAGAGCCATCCACACTCTCCAAATTTATATTACCAATCTCTTCTTGGTCAATAAAATAAAGTGACCTACATCTCCTGCCTCTCATGAAAGCAATGTAAGGGGGGCATCTCTTTCAAATTCATAGCAATCTAGACAATGCCTAAAATAGTGGGGTTAAAGGTCCAAAAACATTGACAGGTTTTAAATATTGTTCTTAATAAGTTTAAATTTATAACATTGCTAGAAAATAACATGATTCGTATTAGTTTGCATTTTCTGAAGGAAACGAAGTCTGAAAAGTTAAATCCTCAATGATTTGCCAGAAAGGCATGAGTTTATGAGGTGAAAATCTGGGCAGTTGAGAGGTATGAAGGGGGAGAGCTTAGTATTTAGCATGTGTTGCTTAATCCTCTGAATGTCTGCTTGTTGCCTAGTTGAACTAAGCAGAACAATCAATCAAAACCGAGGCCTCACTGTACTCTGTATTCTTAATAGGCTTCTTAAGGTCTCAGATTAACTTGAAATAATGACGATTACTGCAGATTTGAGAATACCATATTGCGATGCCCAATGTATTATATTGCATGTCTTAGCCAGAGATTGGTGTAGGGCTTTTGAAACCTTTTTTTCCTTTGGTGTTCAAAGCAGCTAAAGAGTATCATAAAATAGGACAGCTGTATGTAATACAGTATACAAATAGTTATTGGAGCATTTCTCCCCGGGCCTCCGCTGAAAACAGGCTCTGTGGAACCTAGTCGGGCATTCCCGGTCAACAAATGTTAAATAAAATAAATAAAATAAAATTGGATTTGATCTTTAGGAAGATTACTAGGCTTTATTAATTAAAATGAAGTTAATTTTAGCTCAGGCACCTCCTCTATTAATGACTAGCTTGAGTATTGGATATATACCTATCATGGTTTGTTTTGTGCAGTATGTATGTATGTGCTTGTGCATTTGTGTGTGTGTGTATCTAAGTTCATTGGTTAGTACTAGATTATCTACGCTTGTGGGTTATTTTAAGCCTAGCCAAATTTGTCATTCCAAAGTTAAGAAACAAACCATATACCTTGTGCATACAATATAAACCCAGTATGACTCATACTGTCAGAAGCAGTTTAATCAAAGGGCCCATTTTTTCTTTTTTTCCCAATATTTTTTTTTATTTCTTCTGTTGCTTACCATACCTCTCAACCATGCCAGATTCAAATAATTGGGTGCCACAAATTTCTGATTGGCCTCCTTTATTCCCAATTCTTTCCCAGCCTTTTTTAAAAAAATGTTTTTCTTCAGCAATCTTTCCACTGACGTCATCACATGTGCAATGACGTCAGCATTGTGAACAGCCTGCCAGCCTATCAGAATTCAGCTGAGGGCTTGAGGGTTGTGATTAACTCATTTATTGGCTGCACGTTTATGTTTGGGCAGCAGCAATGTGTTACAGTAGGCATGTTTCTCTGACTTCGGTGTAGCAGCAGTTAAGGATAGTGTGTGCAAACCTGCAGACGAAGTCAGTTAGAGAATTGGAGAGTTATTAGTTTAGAGAGGGTCAGTTCAGGTTGGGACTTGGGGACTGGACTACACACAGGCTGAGGCTACAGCAAAGGGAGTCAGACTCGGACTGTGAGAGAGCAACAGACCCAACAGTATTTTGTTTTTATTACAATTCTGATGTTAAACTAAAGTCAACTCAGTGACAGTCGGCAAGGCTACCCTGTCCCAAAGCAAGCCATTAGCTGTAACCTTTTCATTTCAGAATCAGGCAGCAGAGTCAGACTTTAGTATGCAGCAGAGCACCAGGCAGCAGCAGTCAGACTCGGGTGGGTCAGAGAGTGGTGGTGTGATGTCGACGACCAGACATGACGAATATTTTACTTCTTCCCCTAGCTCCTCCTCCACTATTTCCAGGTAAAACATAAAAATAATTGCTAAGTTATTCTGACCAATACTTGGGGAGCCTGTTACTGTAGCTGTAAGCCTGTAAACATTTGGTATCATGCCACCTCAGTCTCAACAACTGTACACATTTTTGCAGAATGTCCAGATTTTTGCCACATACTTTTGGTCTGTTTCTCATTAAATTGTGGTTTTCTCTGGCAAATCATTGAGGATGGACATGAGTGAAGTCAAAAAATAATGGCAGACATTTGAATTATAAACTTCATTATACCTTCAGAAAATTCATAGTTATGCAAAACATGTTATTCTAGCAACTTTCTAAGTTTGTAAAAGCAATATTTAGTCTCCCTATTTTTGGGCCTTTGTCCCCCATTGTTTATGGCTTTGTCCAGATTTCTTGGTCTTAGAAGTTGAGAGGTATGTAAAACAGCCAAGCTGTACATGGGAGAAATTAATAGTACCCCCATTCCCTTTTAATTTTGCTCTCCAATTCATTATAATATAGGGAGACATTTGTAAGGAAAATGTGCAGAATAATAATTGTTGACATGTTCTGAACTTCTGCTAGTAGTAGGTATTGTGGGATGGGGGATGGTTAAGCAGCAGTTGTCAATTGTTTCCTTATCTCTTTAAAACTGGAGCAAAGCTATATATGTCTACTCTTATTCTGCAGTTACTGCTGAAAGAGCCATATTATGCCTAGGAAAAACTGAAGTGACCTTTCAATTCAGTGTTATCACCCTTTTTAAACTGCACTCTTACTCTGCCATTTATTGTAAAGCAAGCAAAAGGCATGTGTACATGTTTTTATTGCATCACCGTGATTCATGTTTTCGATCACTATACTTTGCCATATTTTATTTCAGAGCTGGTCATTCTTCCAAAGTGCTTTTTTCAGTTATACTTGCAGAGCTCTGTTAGACTGTTACTAGAGACAGTTATATCTGAGACTGTTAAGATAAGGCAGATGTGTGTGTAACTAGAGACAGTTATATCTGTTAAGCTAAAGCAGGTGTGTGTGTGTGTGTGTGTGTGTGTGTGTGTGTGTGTGTGTGTGTGTGTGTGTGTGTGTGTGTGTGTGTGAGTGTGTGTGTGTGTGTGTGTGTGTGTGTGTGTGTGTGTGTGTGTGTGTGTGTGTGTGTGTGTGTTTGTGAAATGCCCCAGTTAGAAGTAACTGGGCACAAAACCTGTACCTTAGATACAAGGAGCAAGAGCCTAAATTCTCTATATGTACCACCACCGCTTGCAATTCAAAGAGAAGTTTTGCAGAATGTCTGGCTCATACTTTTGGTCTGTTCCTGTTAAAATGTATGGTTTTCTGGCAAATCAGTGAGAACTGAATTCACTAAATAATGATAGCCATTTAAGTTTCAGTCTTCCTATCTTTCAGGAAGCGTGTGGTTTTGTAACACAAAACATTCTATTCTATTCTAGCAACTTTTCTAAGATTATACAAGCAATGTTTAAAATGTGTCCCTGGTTTTGGACCTTTGTCCCCCAAGTACATTTTGGGTTTTTCGAGATTTCTTGTGCTGCAGGGGGAGAGAAGTTTAGTTCTGCTTATGAGAAGTCTGTTTGTGTTGTTAGAAGCACAACAGGTAAAATGCTTGCTTTTGATGCAGAAGGTTGTGGGTTCTGTTCCTGCAATATGAAGATGGATTGCTGATACTGTACTGTGTCATACTTTTAAAGGGGATGGATGCTGCTGTCCTGAGAATGTCCTCTTTGACGGAGATACATAGTAACTATGAACCTGTTATCAGTTTGACATCCATTCCCTATTGCAATATTACTAGCTCATCATTTTTTCATGTAAAATGGGCAATTTTATTCCTCAAGGGCAACAGGCGCTTTATTTGTATATGAAACAATGAAATATAAAGTTGTTTGCTAGCAGCAACCTCTTCATTAGTTACATATCTCTTTATTGTGGAATTATTTAGATGACTTTTACTTCTGCAGAGATTGTGCATATTTACTGATATTGGTGGATTGTAGAAGTTTCAGTAGACTTTTATGATGGAAATGTTCTGAATTGGGTAGTTTTGCCATTATTGTTCATGCATTTTGTTTCATTGGTTACTGGAAAAATGTTCAAAACAATAAATTTAAAATGTGCTCTAATAAGTGCATTAAATTATATTCCTTCTATAATGCAGCACAATCAGGAAAGTGTATCAAAGACCACATGTATGTTTAGTGTGCAAGGGACCTATGATTTGAAAACAGCCCAAAGGTAATCTTTATCCGCAACTGGCCAGATGCATTTTCTTTGAATGTGGGTTTCAATGTTGTTTCAAGGAATGTGAGTTTCAAAGGCAGAGAAGTTTTAATGCTAAGTCTATCTTCATTGTGAAACTGTATTGCTTTGTTTAGCAGATGTCTATTAGTGTTTGTGCTGTAAAATGTAAAATAAATAATAAAAGTTTTAAATGAAATCCACGTAATCATTGTAGATGTAGAAGTAAAGCAGTATGCACATTACAGTGTTTATGGTAAATGGGGAAAAATGACGTATTTTCCTTCATTTAATGAATCTGATGAAGTCTGGCAATACTGGCAAATGAAAGTGCTAATACATTACTTTATTTCTATCACAGGAGTAGTTAGCCGAATTTGTCTTTTCGGTTTTAAATAGCCAAGTAATGGGACATCGGAATGACTGTGGGGGGGCTGACTGTGTATGGGGCCCCCAAGTTGGTATCCCACACTTCCATTTGAGTGGGTGGGATCACATAATTGTGTATGCAAACTTTATGTTAATCAGCATACAGATGTGTACCTATTTTTCATGGCCCCTCTGTCCAGATTTTGATGTTTCCAAGGTGAGAGGTATGTTGCTTACTTGTGTACACTTTGCATTTATCTTTATTTATTTATTTGTGAGTTTGGGGGCCATTTCAGAACTGAAACAAGGCACTCAGAGGTACAGCCTATTTTGTCTAGTAGAGCACACCCCTATTGCTAAACAGTAAACACACACTGTGTAAGTGTGTAGTATCTTATTATGCCACTGGGGCATGCTATTAGCAGACATTAAACCACACATCTGTGTAGATGATCCAGTGTTCACTGAGCTAGTAACATTGTGTTACAAGGGGCTGCCAGTATGATGTAAACTTCAAGTACAAATGGTGTCACAGTGCACACTAAACTATTTTGTGCAGTATACATTATAGATATATTTTGAAGGGTCAGAATGTATATTTTAACTGCTTCTCCCTTGGGTCATGATTTTTCTGTCTGTGCCACAGCCACTATTAGTTCATGTATGCCTGTGTTGCAGTTCATATTTACCAAGCTACTAATAGTATAATTTCTTATGCTGCTGTAGGCATTTGGACTGTACCTGCCAAGGGATGTGGGTTATGATGAATTCTGTTTTATTTTTAATATCTGAGTGGGTTCTTTAAATTGATGAAGTTGTATTTTGTTTGGTTATGTATTACATAACACGTAAATGATTAACTCTGAAAAATGCTTTAAACTTTCAATAAAACTTCCTGTTTGGACATGCTTTTGGACCTTCTGGTCTATATTTTTGTAAAAAGTTGTTGTCAAGGCATTTTTTCCAACACCTGTTCAGAAAAAAAAACTTTGTACTATAGGTGGATGGAAGGTGGCAAATGAGGGTCTCTCCCTAGGATCCAAATGGCCTAGATACTCCTCTGAGTGCAGGCTATCTACAAGGACCCAATGACACAAGTTTGAACAGTATTCAAACTCATAGAGGGGTTCCCAGTCAGATGGGTTGTAGACCAGGATTTAGCTCTGAGGTTCTGCTGTTCATACTGATGATGGACTACATTAGCAAACAGTTAAGAGGAGACAGATCAACAAAGCTGCTGTATGCAGACAATGTGACATTACAGGCAGACTCTAAATAAATGATAGGGAAACAGAACACAAAGCTGAAGGCACACAGGTTGAACATGAGTACAGATAAGACAGTAGTAATGGCAGCAAATGGGGACAAGTAGAAAAAGCTGAGAACGTAAGAGCCAGATAATGGTCAAATGGGGCCCTAGGTAGGGTAATGGATCCCCAACAGCCATTCCAGTGTCCTATTGCTTGGCTATTCCTCCCCAGTTACCATAAGCACTGTTCAAACCTCTCAGTGTACACGCTATTTTCTTCTTTACTTCTACAGTGATTACAGATATTTGGATTGAATTTGAAATTTCTATTTCATATTTTTCTAACACAAACATAGCCATTTGCTTAAAAAAAATACAAATTTCACAATGAAAACAGACTTGGTATGAAGAAACAACAGTAATCTTTTCTACCCTTGAAACATACAATCTTTGAGATCGCATTGAAACCCACATTCACAGAAAATGCAATTGGTCAGTGGCGGATTAAGCTTACCTTTGGACTGTTTTCAAAACGTGGGTCTTTTGCACACATTTTTCAGACCACGCATACATGCATGTGTTCTTTGATTCACCTTCATGATTATATTAAATTATATTCCTTGCATAATACAGCACTACTTGTTAGAGTGTGTTTTTAATGTGTAATTTAGAATATTTTTCCATTAAACAATAAAACAAAACTTATGAACTAATAATGACAAAACTACCCATTTCAGAACATTTCAACTGTAAAAGGCAATTCAAACTTCTGTCATTACAATTCACCAGTATCAGTCAATACTCAGAATTTCTGTAGAAGTAATAGTCATCTGAATAATTCCACATTAAGGAAAACTGCAATTAATAAAGAAGTTTCTGTTGGCAAACAACTTTACATTTCACTGTTTCATCAACACATTCAGTGGCTGCTTCCCTTGAAAAATAAATTGATGGAGATGAAGTGCCTGAGACTTATCCGCGGTGGTGGTGCTGCTGTAGTGTTGTCACCTCACAGTAAGACCCTGACCGTTTCGACTCTCAGCTAGAGCGTCTTCTGCATGTAAACATGCGTGAATGGGCGTACCTTCATTGAAGGTTGTGCGTTAGGGCTGGCAACTCAGCACGTAAAAATCAACTGCCAATCATTAGCAGACCGGAGTTCCGCTGTGGCGACCCCTAACCGGGAAAAGCCAAAAGACACAACAAAAAGTGCGGGCCAGAAGAAGAAATAAGGATATTAGAGCAGTAGCCCAAATAGATCCAACTACAGAGATTGTCAAAGAGAACAGATTACAGTGGTTTGAGTACATGTGCAGGAAGGATGAAGACAATTTGGTGAAGAAGATGTGAAACAGACAGGAAGAAGGCAAGAGGAAATGAAGGAGTCCTGCAAAGAGATGAAGCTATTGTGTGAGTGAAGACCTGCAACAGTTAGGCTAGACTGTCGAAAAAGATAGGAGAGTGGCACTTAATTGAGAGAGAAAGCAACAGTTAATTAAATACTTTGGCTCTATGTAGAAAATGGGGGAAAGAGGTTGATGATAATGATTATGATGATGTCAGTACAGGTGACCACCTACATATATGTGTTTTGGGGGGTCTTCAGCAATTGCCAGAGTCTGAGTCACTCAAAGACAAATGTTTCATAGCCAGGGACTCAGATGTATTGTAGCTCTCATGGGCTAGTACTCAATCCTAATCTCAACTGCTTATTCATGTGAGGTGCTGCACCATTCCTGAACACAGTAGCCAAGTTAGGGCAAGGTAAGTATGGCAGATGTGGAAATGGAGTGGCAGGTAGTTACGAGCAAAGATGGAGGTTTCAGTCAGTGATCTGGGAGGGGGATTTATGTTTCAGGGGAATTTTTAGTGTTAGGAAGGGGAAGTGGAAATTTAGGGTTAGGCTGTGTCTGGGGACTTTATGGGGGCAGGAATGGAGTTTTATGTTTAGGAAGTGGGGCGTTGGTGTGGGAGGACTATGTTGAGTTAGAGAGTGATTGGGAACTTTAGGATGAGAGTGCAGGATTGAAGATTTATGAGTCATGGAGCAATCAGAGAATTTAGGTTTAGTGAGAGGTAGTAGAGTTTTATGTTTAGGGGGCAATCACGGAATTTAGGGTTAGAGAGTGGAAGGAGAGTGCTATGGTTTGGGTAAGGGACCAGGTGAGATTTTTAAAGCTATTGCAAGCACTCTGGTAGTGCTCTGCAGTTCAGTAGAGCCAGATGGTGGGAAGGCTAGATAATTATGTTGGATCAGGCTAGTGGAAGTTAGGGCACTTGCCCTTTAGAGCAAGTGGCAGTGAGCAAATGTGTTCTGAGTTACTAGCAGAAAAACACTTGTAGCAGCCTCTGTGTGCGTGTGTGTGTATGTATGTAAAATGTAATCTGTCACAACCCCAATGTTATTTTGCAGTCCAGACTAATCTGTTACAAAGCAGACTATCGCAGCTCCAGAAAGCAGATAAATGATAAAGTTGCTGTCAGATGCCATGAAATGGCAGTCATTTTGGCAGTTGTCAAAATAACTGTCAAACTGTGGCTACCTTGAGCCAGCTGCAGTGGCATGGAAGAACAAAGCCCTGACTATGACTCAGGTAGCTTGAGTACATTTACTAGTTCAGCTGTTTGATGAAATTAATAGCTTTATAGGAGACTACTACGCTAACAGACCAAGGACCTTACAAGCCTAGCCATATTTAACCCGAGTTTCCCAATTTTCAATAGCTAGGTGAACGAAGTTCACACAGGTATGAGCTTATGCTATGTTATCTAATATCGGCTGCCGCTGTCCATGAGTGATATGGGTGCCACCCCAGGACTAAATGCCTAATGGTTAAGGTGTTTGCCTTACAAACACAAGGTGCAGGGTTTGAATCTCACAAGAGATAATTGGCTAGGCTTAAAATGGCTCGCAAGGGCAGTTAGCCTAGTACTATCCTATGAATCTAAACCTATGAATGTGCTTGAAGAAGTTCGAGGAAGGGATTTGCTTCACTTAAGGGGGAAGCTTGTTCCAGAAAAGGGATATTCGAGGAAGGGATTTGCTTCACGTAAGGGGGAAGCTTGTTCCAGAGAAGGGGTAGTCTCTGAGAGATGTATCTATCTCTCCAACATGATTTATTTATGCCAGAGGCTAGACTAAGATCCCTGGAGTGAGTGCCCCTCATGCAGTTTGATTTACAAATGTGTAACTGTTCCATCAGGGCTGGATCAGAGACTGCCCTGTAGGCCAAACACAGGCTGCCCTTTAGTAGTCTTTAGTAGACAGAATACAGTGATAGGGCTTTCAATCTTTCCATGTAGGACTTGTTTTTTTTATACCCTGTATCTTCTTGGTGAGAAACCTCTGTGGTCATTCCAACTGTTGCAGATGTCTGGTGAGGTACATGCAAAAGGGTGCATTTTACTCAGTTATTGATCTGGTGAGGACAGAGTACAGTGTAATGGTAATGTCCTTTGATCTTGATGTCATGCCCTTTACTTACGTGTTGCTCCACATAGAGGGACTTTCTTATCACTGAGAACACATGGTGGTCAAAGTTCAGATTATTGGCAACATGAGTAACCAGATCACATACCACTGGGTCTACTCTTAGGGAGGTGCTGTATATATTGTAATTAGCTTGAGTATTTGTTTTCCCAAAGGGAATAATTATGCATTTTTTTGCATTTAGTTTCAATCCATCGGTCTGGCACCAATCATTTGACTGTATTAATCCTTTCTGCAGTATATCAGTATTGTTCAGGGATTAAGTGATTACCCAAAGTTTTCTGTCCTCCACAAACTTGGTCAGCCAAAGGCCATCTACATTTTCCTTGACTTCTGAGAAATAAATACTGAACAGGAGAGGGCCTAGTACAGAGCCCTGTGGTACACTGCTGTTGACTGACTTCTTGCTAGAGGTGAATTCACCCACTCTGACAGTATATGTCCTGTTGGGATACCCATTTGGTGATGTAGGGGTTTATGCCCAGCTGAGAGAGTTTCTATAGTATCTGAATTGTGAATTATGTCAAATGCCTTGGCCAGGTCAAGGTAGGTGGTATGCACAGTCTTTCCCTCATTCAAGGCCTTGGTCACCTTTTTGAAAAGTTAACAAGATTTAACAGACATGATCTACAATTAACAAATCCAAACTGGGTTGGGTCCAGAGTCTGGAGATTACCTATGTCCTTACTGATAAGGTCCATGACAATTATTTCTATGGCCTTAAAAATGGGACTAGTCAGGCTTATGGATCTATAATTCCCTGTGTTGACTGATGCTCCCTCCTTGTAGAGGGATGACTGTTGCTGTCCTTTCATTTTCTGAAACATAGCCTGTCTGGAGGTTGTGGTTAAATAGGGATCCACGTTGGTCTGCTAGGTCATGTTTTAAGTTATTTAATGGCAGCTTAGGATGTTGTCAGGGCCCAATAATGTTGTGTTTTTAGCCTTAGAGATGACCTGCTCTCTTGAGATAATAGGCTGAGGAATGGTGGCAGGTATACTTTGGGGTTATGACCTGCAGGGACGGGGGGGGTGAAGTTTGATCCAAATCTGTCAGCTAGTAGGTTGACTATTTCTTCCAGTTAAGTATGGGTGGCACTATCTATGACTAGCTCTGTGCATAGCTGGGTATTCCCTTAAGAATTCAGATGTAGTTAAAAAATGCTTCATGATTTTCCTTGGCTAGGGAGGTTATTTTTGCTTCATAATTTGCTTTTGAGGACTTGATCAGATCTCTGATTTGTTTACTTATACTAGTGAGGGATTTCTTCTTCTTCTTCTGGTTAGTCTATTCCCACTTATTTTTGGACATTAGTTTCTTTCTTTTGTTGTATAACCTGTTTACACCAATGGTCCACCAGAGTGGTTTGTTTGTTTTTCAGCAAGACTTGGGTTTAATCTGGTCTGATACCACCAATTTATCCAGTTGCTTAAGTGGCTATACAGAGCATTGGTGTACACCTCTATATAGGATTCTGTTTTCTGGGCTCAGGAGAGCTTTGAAATTTCTTATGCCACTGCTTAGTAGGAGATAATTTGTCTTGGAAAATTATTTAGTGCTTCTGAGCTTGATGAGGTATCTGGGCTTACATTTATTTCAAAACAGACCATTTTGTGGTCCAATCTTACCAAAGAGGACATTACGTGGGAGTGGTGCAACACTTCTCCATGTTAGTGAATACTATGTCCAGAATATTTGAGCTCCTAGTGAGTGTCCTGACCAGCTATTGCAGAGCATTTGCATTGACAAAGTCTAAGAACCTCTGAGCCTGCATGTTAGTGGTCATGTTTGTTCATCAGTTAATGGTAGGGTAGTTAACATAAGGTATTCAGCTGCATAGTGAGTGACTCCAGCAGGCCCAGATATGCTGTATGTTCTTCCTGGTTTATGGTGGGGGATCTATAGCTAGCAATAATGTAGCAGGGGATTTTGCCCATGGTTAGTTAGTCATAGAGTAGCTCAAGAGAGCCGCACTGTTTGAACAGTCTTGAGGTGTACTTATCCTTTATAAAGATGAATATACTTCCTCCTTTGTTTCTTTCTTGTTCATTTGGTGGTCTGAATGTATGGAAGTTATTGTAGTCTTGCACGGCCATGGTACTTTCTGTGGCTTTGAACCATGCTTCAGTGACTGCACAGATGTCAGTCAGCATATTCCAAAGTGAGGATTGCTTCTAGGGAGTGCAGTTTCTTGTTTAGACTCCTATCATTAAGCAACAGTGCCTTGAGCTTATCAAGAAAAGATTTTCTTACATTGGGAGGATGGTTACTTTGACACTGCCTAAAAAAGCACAGTAGGGGTGGCTAATGCCTTTGACAGCATCCAAAAGCCTAGAAGAGACAGGTGTAGAACATCTTTGGCAAAACACCATGGCCCATCAATCATGTCCTCCCAAGCTGACAAATACTGGATCCCTTTGGAATGACACCAAAAGTTAGGCCAGTTGTTAAAATCAATCATTTTTGTTTGTATAGTGGTATTATCCTTGGTGAAGGCACAATGCTACTCAAGGCTAGGTTCATAACTGCCTGTGACACATAATCTGAGAGCTCAATCATGTATCTCTTCATATAGCCCAGGGAGGAACATCCCAGTTCATTCACACCCACATGAACTATTACAGAGTCCTACTGGTATTTGTGGCTGAGTGACTTGAGTGTTTCTGTGATCTGATGCATCCTGGCACTGCCTAGTGAGGGGACATCACTATGCCTCACTATGAAGTCTACAATGACCAGTATGTTAGGTTATGTAGGGTTTCACCTTATAGGCTTGTTTGCTGAGACACTAGTGTGTGTATTATTGTGTGTTATAGCTATTGTTTTCTTTATTGTATGTATATATAGCTTTTGAATGTGGTATTTTGAAGGTCTCTGAGTTTTTGGTAAGTTACTAGTGAGTACCTCTGCATATGTGGGTTTATGTGAGAATTTGTGTGTGTTTGCTGACAAACTGTTTGGCATTCAATTTGTCTGCATGTGAGAGTCTTCCCTCTATTTTCACACTATAACTACATCTTTCATATATAGTATTTGTTTGTTTCAAGATAAAGTGGTTCTCAATATACATGAGACAATTGCTACATAGCCTCAGGATACCCATGTCCATCAGGCTGACCACAGCGATGGTAGAAAATTGCCCATCCATAACATCAGGTTCTAGAGGAAGATGAAAATGCCCATTCAGGGAAGAAATGTAGGACAGAGCAGAATGCATACAATAAATATCACTCAGAGGAGGGGCAGTGTGAAGGTGCTTTCCCAGTAGGGAAGCCTTCTTTAGCAAGTGTAGAAGAGTGTGTGTACTCACAGGGAAAAGGCACTGTGAGGCCCCACAGTGACATCTGTAGCTTAGCTTGTCCTCCTGCCAAACAAATGGGGTTAGGCTGATAAAAAAGGAAAATGCCCTCATTGCTTAGATGCTGGCAAGGGCACAAGTAGCCTTATGACTTCCTGTATGATCGCTCCTTCAGATAGCTGTAACCCCATAATGGGTTATTTCACTAGCATGGGACAATGAATGGGAAAAAGTCTAATTGGGGGACTTTATGGTCAGCAGGTACAACAGCAAAATGCACCTAGAAAAATTGCAGTTCTTTATTATTTATTTATTTGCATTTGTTTAACTGGAAAGTCCAGCCGTGCAATGAATGGTCCCATTTCAGCAGAGATCCTGGGCAAAAGCTCCAACATTATCAATAACATTAAAGCAGTATACATGTAAAAAGTCTAAACACTTATTATGCAATAACAAAATATTTTAGAAAGTAAACCATTAGTCCAAGTACATTATAGGATTCGATTTTAATGAGAATATAAAATATAGTACACTGTATTAATGATGCCAGCAACAAAGTATTTCAGGTATGCAGCTGTGTTTGCTCAGTTCTTCATCCAGAATGGCACTTGTGGCAAGTTACTTTAAGACACTCACATTGAACAGATCCATAAACATTTTAGAAGAAAGCTCAGTCTAGTTGGTATATTCTAAGCAACAAACGTTACATGATTTCAAAGCAGGAAAAGAAAACAGGATATAATCTCAAGTTTTTTTTATTAAATGCTGTAAGATGAAAAAGGACGACATGATACTAAGCATAAGCAAGCATGTAAACTATTTCTCACTTAGCATAACACTATTAATTTATGATTCAGCTTTCTTAGTACTTAGATATTTCAATAGTGATTTAAAGCAATATGCACACATGCAGTATAATAAATGAAAGCTATTTTAAATGCATCCCAAGGGTATAAAGTTGTAACACTTTTTGTCGCACAATGTGAAGGCATCATTTGGTAGATGTGAATATACACTTAAAAGGTTTATATGTGGGTACCCTTTAATTGTATCCTCTATGGTACATTAATTTAATGTTCTGGACTGGTCACAGTATGTACTATAATGAAGTTAAAGCCTTAGTTGGCCCATGCATATGCTAATTTATAGAATGAGGGATGCCATGAAATTATCAACAAAATTATTCAGCATTCTGGCTTTGTTATACTTTAATGTGGAATGTATGAATACCATAGCTGAGCAACCAACCTAAAAAAAAATAATCAAAAAATAATAACATGTTGGCATGACTGTTTATTATTTCAGAATTTGGAAAGGCCCTGAAGCAAAGTTCCTGTAATTAGTTTGCTATTGCAGAAGAAAGTTTTTATAAATTATTTTTTTTTGTTTTTTGTTTTGTTTTATGTCCTCAACTTTGGACAGCATGCTCTTTTACTTGGCAGGTACACAAAATACTATCTATGAGTATGCATTTATATGTAACAATATAAAACACTGAGTGGGATTTTGAGAACCACCTTCTGATAATTAAGCTGTGTGAAATGTTTAGGCAATGACTGGAATTCATAGTCACTTTTTTAACAACACAAAACTGAGCAAGTGGCTTTGCATAATTGTATAGTATGCAAGGGGGTCGTGATTCATAAAGCTAGCTGCACAGTAGCACCGTGATGTTTTACAGAGCTGGGAAGGGAAACAGTAGTTTGTGGGAAAGGACATTGCAAATTAAGGCTTTGCACACCCCATTGTATTGCAATCCAAAGATTCTTGCGTAATACAGTGATTCATAAACATCCACACTGTCCCAAGCCAGCAGAGCACTGCAGAAGCTATTAACTACATTGCATCTAGTGCTCCTAGTGGGAGAATCTGGGGAGTATGAAGGTACTCCCATTCATCTTGCTCAGATTGCTGAACAAGTTGAGCACTTATTGGCTGTGGCTGAGTGTGTGTGTGTGTGTGTGTGTGTGTGTGTGTGTGTGTGTGTGTGTGTGTGTGTGTGTGTGTGTGTGTGTGAGAGTGTATATGTGCATGAATATATCAGTCAACAAAGGCAGATGGAAAGAATACTTCCACAGTTGCTGAATGAAGAAAACCCACTGAAGCTGTACTGCCACAGACACAACCTACAGTGAAAGATGAAGAGCCCACCCTAGAAGAATTAAGAATAGCACTAAGGAAATTGAAGTCAGGGAAAGCAGCTGATTCAGATGAGGTCATGGCAGATATAATCAAGATGTTGGGTAAGTCTGTGGAGAGATGGATTAAGAAGGTATGTATTCACAGAGTAGTTGTAAGTAAGATACACAAGATGAGCAGTTTAGATTCACATCAGGATGCAGTAAAACTGACCCAATGCTTACAGTTAGACCTAGAGTTGAAAAAAAGTTAGAGATGAAGAAGAGCACAACTGGGCATTCCTACACTTGGAAAAACATATGACAAGGTCCCAAGAAATCTAATTTGAGCAGTACTGTGATGGATCAAACTCTCAGAAGCATTAATACAATTAGTGCAGGCTATGTACAAAGACCCATTGACTCAAGTACTAACAGTGTTCAGACTCAGAGAGGGCATTACCAGTGGGAGGAGTTGTGCACCAGGGTTCACCTCTGAGGTTCTGCTGTTCATGCTAATGATGGGCTACATTAGCAAAAAGGTCAGAGAAGGCAGATCAACAAAGCTGCTGTATGCAGATGATGTGAATTTTAGGCAAACTCTGAACAAATGATAGGGAAATGGAATGCAAAGCTGAAGGCACACAGTATGAACCTGAGTAGAGATAAGAGTTGCAATTGCAATAGATGAGGGAA
This sequence comes from Protopterus annectens, assembly GCF_019279795.1. NCBI lineage: Eukaryota > Metazoa > Chordata > Ceratodontiformes > Protopteridae > Protopterus > Protopterus annectens. The sequence goes on from NC_056726.1 coordinate 1,304,565,341, forward strand.
ATGAGAAGCTGAGAAGAGAAAATAGTGTAACGGTTTACAGCTTCAGGTATCTGGGAGTGGTGGTTGAGGAGATGGGAAGTCTGAATGAGGAGGCCAAAGCTAGAATCAGAGGGGCTGCAGCCAACTGGCATACACTGCCACGTGTAGTGTATGCCAAAAGAATGCCAAAGAAGCTTAAAAGTAAGGTGTACCAAACAGTGGTTCAACCAGTACCACTGGATTGTACTGAAACCTGGGCAAAAAATGCAGAACAGCTGAGAAAGCTAGAGGTACTGTAGATGAAGTTTCTGAGACAGGTAGTAGGATGTACACTGTGGAGCAGAAGAAGAAATGAAGGCCTTAGTGCAGAAGCCCAAATAGCTCCAATTTCAGAGAAGGTCAAAGAGAACAGATTACAGTGTTTTGGACATGTGCAGGAAAGATTAAGTCAGTCTGCTGAAGAAGATTTGAGCCAGACAGGAAGAAGGCTAGAGGAAATGAGGGAGTCCAGCAAAGAGATGGATGGATTGTGTGAGAGATGACCTGTGACAGGCATGACTGTAAAAGAAGGTAAGAGAGTGGCACTGAATTGAAAGAGATGGCGACAATTGATGGGACACCTCAGCTTCATGTAGAAAATGGGGGAAAAGAGTGTTGTGATCGCTTGCATATGTGTATATGGGGGGCGTCTACTGCAAGCGCCCATGTCCCAGGCACTCAAAGACAAATAATTTGTAGCCAGGGACTCTGGTGTATTGTAGGTCTCTTGGGCTACTGCTCAATCCTGAGCTTGACTTCATGTTCAGGTAAGGTGCTGCACCTCTACTGAATGCAGTAGCCAAGTTAGGGCAAGGTAAGTGTGGCAAATGTGGAGAGGGAGTGGTGGAGAGGTATGAGCAATGATAGGGGTTTCAGACAGTGATGAGAGAGTATGATAAGTTTCAAAGGGACTTATAGGTTTAGGAATTTTGAGGAGGGAATTTAGGGTTGAGGTGCAATCTGGGACTTTAGGGGCAGTAATGGAGCTGTAGGTTTAGGGAGCAGGAGGAGTGTGTTGTGTTAGGAGTGATTGGGCACTTTAGATTTTGGGCGCAGGGGAAGAATTTAAGTTTAGTGAGTGGGAGTCAAGATTTGGGGGGGGTTAGGGAGCAATCAGGGACTTTATGTTTCATGAGGGGTAGTGGAGTTTTATGTTTAGGGAGAAATAAGAGACTTTAGAGTTATTGAGCAGGAGGAAGTGCTATGGTTTGGGTAAGGGACCAGGTGAGAGTTTTAAGGCTAGTTTACAGACTCTGGAGCGCTATGCATTTCAGTAGGGTCAGGCATACCTCTCAACCTCTTAACGCAAGAAAACTGGACAAAGCCTAAAATAATGGCAGGAAAGAATCCCAAAATAAGGACAGATTTTAAATATTGTTCTTATAAACTTAGAAAGTTGCTAGAATAACAGGATTTTGTTAGTATACATTTTCTGAAGGATATGACATATACATCATTATTTATTGACTTCAATCCTCAGTGATTTGCCAGAAAAACACATTTTATGATGAACAGATGCAAAAAATGAGGCAAAAATCTGGGCATCCTGCAAAAATCTGGACAGTTGAGAGGGTCAGGTGGTGAAAAGGCTAGATAATTATGTAGGATCAAGCTAGTGGGAGTTGAGTACTTGCCCTTTAGAGCAAGTGGCAGTGAGCAAGTATGTTGTGTGCTACTAGCATGCAAACACATGCAGCTGCTCAAGTGTGTGCATATGTGTATGTGTGTGTTTGTGTGTGTGTGTGTGTGTGTGTGTGTGTGTGTGTGTGTGTGTGTGTGTGTGTGTGTGTGTGTGTGTGTGTGTCTGTGTATCTACATTTTTGTTTGTGTGTGTCTGTATGTCTTTGTATGCATGTGTGTGGGCATGTATATGTGTGTGTGTGTGTGTGTGTGTGTGTGTGTGTGTGTGTGTGTGTGTGTGTGTGTGTGTGTGTGTGTGTGTGTGTGTGTGTGTGTGTGTGTGTGTAATGTGATCTGTCACTTCACAAACTGGAACTTCACCAAGTCTCATCACCTGTCAGAAAAGTACACCACAGGTACATTATTTTGTTGTCCAGACTAATCAGAAGCAAAGCAGATGGACACAGCTCCAGAGAGCAGATAAATGATAAACCTGCTGTCATATACCATGGAATGACAGCTATTTTGACAGCTGTTAAAATAACTGTCAAACTGTGGCTACCTTGAGCCAGCTTCAGTGGAAAAGAAAAATAAAACCCCGACTATGGCCCAAATGGCCTAAGTACATTTAGTAGTTCAGCTGTTTGATGGAATTGTTTGTGAAAGATGAAAATACCATTTCAGAGGAGAAATATGGGACACAGCAGAATGCATTCAAAAGCAATCCCTCGTAGGAGGGACAATGTGATGGTGTGTTCCCAGAAGGGCAGCCTTCTTGAGCAATTGTAGAAGAGTGTGCACTCACAGGGAGAAAGCACAATGGGGGCCCCAGTGACATTGGTAGTTTAGCTTGTCATTGTGCCAAACAAGTGGGGTTAAGCCATAAAGAAAAAGAAAATACCCTCATTGCTCAGATGCTGGCAAGGGCACAAGCAACTTCCATGGTTGCCTTTATGATGCTCCTTCAGATAGCTGTCACCCCCATTCTATACTGGGTTATTTCACTTCTATGGAAGAATAAAAGGAAAAATTATATTGGAGTGATTTGAAGGTCAGCAGGTACAGAAGCAAAATGCACCTAGAAAAAATATAGTTATTTATTATTCATTCATTCATTCCTTTATTTATTTATTTATTTTACATTTGTTTACCAGGATAGTCCGACTGGGTTTATAGCCTGCTTTCAGCGGAGGCTCAAGGAGAAAATCATCACAAAAAATACAAATAGAAAAAGTACAAATGAGAACTACATTGAGAGACAGATAAGACAGTACATAGGGACACATTTGTTACATGAACTAAAACTATTACAATCTAAAGGGAAGGCAGAAAAATGTTTAAAACTGTACAAAACTATTTACATGTAGTAACTGTTATGATCTAGTAATGGTGAAAATTATATAATTATATTGCAGTCTGCATTTTCAACTAATACATACATTCAGGTAAAGCTGCTATCAGTATGACTGCATATAATAGCAGCTGCAAGGTGAATATCATATAGGGAGAAAGAGTGGTTTCAAGATTTATTTGTATTTCCTTTGTTTAACTGGAAAGTCCATCTGGGCAACGGAAGGTCTCTTTTCAGTAGAGGCCCTGGGTGAAAAACTCCATCATTATCAGTAACATCAAACTAGTACACATGCAAAATGGCTGAACATTTATTCTGGAATAACAAAATATTTTAAAAAGTAAACAATTGATCCAAGGACATTATAGGACTACATTTTAGTGAGAATATAAAACATAATACACTGTATATATTTTACTGAAAAATAATAAAAAGGAAGAGAAAGATGGAAAGGGCTAGAAGAGACAGTAAGTTAAGAACAGCATGGAAAAAGAAAGGAAAGGTGAACAGAAACAGAAGATGAAGAAAGTGAAAGGATAGACAAAGTAGTGAAGGAGAAAGTAGCTTCAGAGTAGGATAAAGAAGCAAAAGTACTTGAAAGAGATAGTATTATAAGTAGGTTCATAGGTTCGTACTAGGCTATCTGCCCTAGGGCATTTATAAGCCTAGCCAGAGTGTGTGTGGCTTTCGCCACCCCTTGGGATGAGAATACTACGTCCATTTAGGGTTTAGTTTACTGTGCCTCTGTCTAGTAGTGACACAGAGATGATGCCCGGGGTAAACCTACGATCTCCCATCCACTCATCAAGATTTCTCTTGAAGAGAGTTAGTGAGGGGCTCTGCCTAACATGGATGGGATTCTGTTCCAGAGTGTAGGGAGCCTCTGGGTTATGAATCTGTCCCTCCAGCATGTCCTATTTATTTCTGTGTTGAGGTTCAAATCTCTTGCTCTCGTGGCTCTGATGGATTTGAAGCAAAAGTACTTGAAAGAGATAGTATTATAGGTAGAACTCATATACATATATGTGCACAATATATACATAGAACTTACTCTTGCAATGTAAGGTAAGAGGTTATGCAGAAGTGAATAATGTATAACATAAAGTCAAAGAAGATAATACACAGTAATTTGGCTGGTTAAGTGGGGGTTGGGCAAAGCTATTGCCACCTGACCAGCCAGTTTCCAGTTACTTAAGATTACCAAAGGCAAAATGAGCAGGCAGTGTCAATGCTGTCAAGCAATGCATAAGTAACACCGGCTTCATTTTGTGTATGTGTGAGTGTGTTTTGGTGTACGTTTGTTAGTTTCCATTTCTATAAAGTACAAGATAAGGTGTAACAGCTCCACTTTCACCCCACTCCCAAATCACAGCTCTAGTCAGAGATTTTCAGTAACTTACAAAGTGGAGTGAGAGCTCAGAAAACTATTATATGCTGATGCCTGGCATATACCTGCTAGGTCACCAGTGGGCCTCAGGAAGGTCCTCTTGTCAAGATGGCTGCAGCAGGGTCATAAACAGTTACTAGTCAAGCACTGCCTTCTAGAACTGGTTTACATCAGATACACACTGACATGGTGTGTGTGTGTGTGTGTGTGTGTGTGTGTGTGTGTGTGTGTGTGTGTGTGTGTGTGTGTGTGTGTGTGTGTGTGTGTGTGTTTATATGGATACCTATCAGTTGATCAAGTTTTCAGAAACTGGAAATTCATATGGACAAAACCATATGATCAAGTTTCTGAAAACTTGAACATCAAAAAAAAAATCTACTTTTTTATGTTTATGCAGGGAGGCAAGCCCCCTGCTCCCCCCGCACACCACCTGCAAATTATATATACCACTCTGAGATCACACTACAGTGAAGAAAAGGGTAAATTTCCTGATCCTCGCTGTACTGCGACCTCCATTCAAAAGCTACAACTTTTCAAAACCTCGATCATATGGTCTCGACCATATGAATTTCAAGTTTCTGAAAACTCGATCATCTGATAGGGATCCATATATATATATATATATATATATATATATATATATATATATATATATATATATATATAAATAAATATGGATCCCTATCAGATGACCGAGTTTTCAGAAACTTGAAATTCATATGGTTGGGACCATATGATGAGTTTCCAAAAACTCGAACATCAAAAAAACCCCACAAAAATCTACCTTTTTTTACATTTTTGCAGGGGGGCAAAACACCCCTGCAAATTATATATATACTAACTCCAAGATCACACTACAGGAAAGAAAAAGGTAAATTTCCCAGTCCGCAACTCGATTACATGGTGCTGACCATATGTACATGTGTGTATTATATGAGTGCATATGTGTTTGTGTACATATGTATGTGTATATGTATCTGTGCAAGAAGAAATAGAGGATTTTTTTTTTTTTAACATTTGTTTACCAGGAAAGTCCTCCTTGGAACAAAGACAGTTCTCAGCAGAGGCCCAGGGAGAAACACTCCAGATGCAAGACTTTGAAACATGGGAGGAAACCAGAGCAAAACCCGCATGAATGCAGGTAGAACATGCAGACTCTACACAGAAGGCACTCCAGCCAAGAATCAAACTGGAGAACCTCTTGCTGTGAGGCAACAATGCTACTGCTGCACCACTGTACCATCCGTTAAATGTCTTTGTGGGGTACTCTACCAAACAATTGTTAAAACTGTTTGGTGAGCAACTGTTAGAATAGAAATTTGACTATAAGTTCATTTCGCACCCTACAGAGTACCTCTAAGGATCCCGTTACTTTTGAGCAGTATAGCTCATCTTGCCTGAGTAGCAGGTCTATAAATTCCACCTAATATTTGTTTCACATACCTATGAATTTATTTCTGCTCACAAACTAAGATACTTTGCTTATTTAGTTCTAATGAGTATTGCCCTTTATTTTCATTTTGCATCAGTTTGTTTCTGCTTTGTGATATTCACAATGGAGATCATTACATTTTATTAAATGTATATGCTTTTAAGTGAAATATTTTATTTCCCTTTGTTTTTGATATTCACAGGGCCAGATTCACAAAGGCTTGCACGGAGTCTAAGAGTAGAGTAAGACTCCAGACAGCCAATATGTCTGCCGAGCGATCCAGGAACAGCCAGCAGGGGCGTGCATAAAAGCTCCTAAAACTACTCTTGCACGGACAGTGTTATGTTATGCAAATTACCTAATTTGCTGCTAAAATCCATGCAAATGAGGTAAATTTGGGATCCAGGAAACACTAACCTGTCCGAGTAAGAGTAGAGTTACTTGCAGAAATGTACTCCGTTGGTAATGGAGTACCGTTCTACAAATAGCAAAACGGAGCTATGACAGCTCCAAATAAAGGATGCATCCAGTTGAGGAAGCATGCCAATGGCCAAATATAAGGCCATTAGCATTTTTATCTGTTGCAAAATAATAAATTTTTTTTTTTCCCCGATCTCCGATGTTTAAGCATAGCGCAGCGCCGTGCAAACGTGAGGCTCTCTAAAAACCTGAAAATAAAAACAAAAAAGCCAAAAATAGGCATTTTATTAAAAATATTCTTCTGCCATGCAGGTGAATGGCAGGCTGAAGACAACATGGCTACTGAGTAGTGGTTGCTAAGGGGGGAAGCTCAGTTTGAGAGATGTAACCAAGCATTAGTAGGCAATCCTATGCAAAAGAGGATAAGGATAGTGAATCCCAACTTTCCCTGCCATATGAATCATGTCCCTAGAGTGTTAGTGTAGGATTAGGGGAGTAGTAGAGTAGAAAATAGGTAACATCATGAGGGGGTATGTATCAAAGACTGTAAGCTTATTGGAGCAGAATGACATGTGTTTGCTGTGAGTTACTCAGGACTGGAAGATCCGTGTCTACAGTTGTCTTAACTGAAACCCAGAAATCAAAGCTGTACGCCATGGATATCACTAAAGTTTCTTGCAAAGATGCTTACACTGTGTGCGAACGTGTGCGCACCTGTAAACCCATCTAAGACTGTGTGCGCGTGTGTATGCCCGTGTAAGCCTGTGTAAGGCTGTCTAAGCCTATGTGTGTGGATGTGCACCTGCCTAAGCCTGTGTGCGCGTGTGTGCACTCGTGTGCGCCTGTTTGTGTGTTACTGCCCCCTGTGGAAACAGAAAGGGAAAAGGAAGGAAAAGAAGTAGTAGGACATTAACCAAGGAGAACTAGCAGAGCTGCCAGGTGAAATCAATCAGAATCAGCCAATTACACAGGCAGTACACTAGCCCAGCCCAGCACTTAAAACTCTGCAAACAACATTTCCCCATGTTTTTCTCAGAAACACTGCAACACTGCAGTATACAAAGAGAAGTGAAAACTTAAAAAGCTTAACTGAGACAAAGAAATGTTAGGGGCTGCCATTGCTATTATAAGGCAACATGTGCAAGATGCTGAGGGTGGTGCCATTGCGAATGCTGCTGAGCAACCCACAGTGAGGAGACGGAGAAGAGTGTACAGACCCAGGGTAACCTACCAGGGACTACATGAGCTGGAGATAGTGGAGCGCTATAGAGTGGACAGAGACCTCCTGCAGCAAATTGTTGAGCTGTACAGGCCACTCCTCACACACAGAACCAACAGAGGGGAACCCATCCCAGTGGAAAACAAGGTATGTGTTGGCTTAAGAATACTAGCAACAGGTACCTTCCCGAGGCCAACTGGTGATATGATGGGGATTTCACAGGCATCAGCATCCAGGCTACTGCACCAGTTCCTGAATGCCATGTCAGCACATGTCGGTGATCATGTATCTTTCCCCAATTCCTGTGAGGTATTGGCCAGCAATATGCATTTCTTCCAGCAAATAGCGGAATACCCTGAGGTAGTGGGTGCAATTGACTGCATGCACATACACATCAAAGCACCAGCCGGTGAGTGGGGTAGGGCCTACATCAACCGCAAGGGCTTCCACTCCATCAACTGCCAGGTTGTGTGCGATGCCCAGGGCATAATAATGAATGTGTGTGCTGGCTGCCCTGGAAGCTACCACGATTCCCATATCTGGCATCTGACACAGCTGTACCAGACATTTGCCAATGGGGACATCCCTGACGGTCACCTAGTGGGGGATGCGGGATATGCACTGGAGCCGTGGCTGATGACACCCATCAGAAATGTGCACACACCTGAACAAGAACTCCATAATGAGGCACACGCACAAACACAAAATGTAATCCAGCATGTGTTTGGGATGCTCAAGTCACGGTTCCAGTGCCTGGACACATCTGGTGGAGCCTTGCAGTACTCACCAACTACATGTACCCAAATTGTCATGGTATGTACCATGCTACACAATATTATCCTGCGAAAACAGCTGCAGAAGGAACAGCATGGGGCAGGGCCAAACAGCCCCCCACCATTGTCAAGGCCTGCACAGGCACAGCGTGACTCGGAGGAGGAATAACCTGAGACTGCCCCAGTAGGCAGAAGGAGGTGTGCCCAGTATGCCTTGGCCTTGGCAAAGAGGCAATGCATAGCACATACAATGGCTCAGTAGGAACCCTGAAAATGATACCTCTCTCTGACTCGCACATAAAATAAAAGGGATGCCTAACTTGACACTACCTGTTTACACACATGTATAGGGAGTGTACTATGTGCATCCAACATAGGCAGCCCTGCAGCACCACCTGAGGCATGATTGCCATGTTTTAAGCAATATAAAGCAGTGCTAGGCAGCTTTTACCACTAATTAGTATATGTAAACAAAATATCCCGTGCCAACTAGCTCAACGTCAGGCAAAGTTGAGCAATGTTGGGCAAGGTCGGGCAAAGTTGAGCAAAGTCAGGTAAACATGCTCATATCTGCTTTACTGTTCCTTAAGCAGTCTGGTCTGCCCAGCATGAAAATAAAAAGCAGTGACAGGATTCAAACCCAGGATACTGTGCACTATAGTCACAGTACTAAACCACTAAGCCATGACAGCATTTCACTGGCACAGACACAGCAGGACAATTGTACACTAATGAAAACACAAAGAAATGCTGTAGCATGCCCCTATGCAGACAGAGAACAGCAGGCCAGGTGGTGTGATGTGGGTTGGGTAGGCTATGAAGTCGCAATCTAATATACGTGACAGTGGACGCCAAAATCTGTAGTACAGTAGTATGTCTCAAGCCAGTATGACAGGCAACAGTACAGACTGAAATGGAGTACCTTACATAGCAGTGCAGGTCTAGCAAATGTGTATAAGTGTCAGGTGAACCCCTCATCCTATGTACACCCACAGTAACAATCAGGTGTGCCCCCGGGTAGAAATGTACAAAGAATAGCTGTCCCCCCTGTATGTAGAAATGTTGATAAGTCTATGCAAAGTGTCTCATGGAAGCCCTGCAGGCACAGCATGATACCTGTTGATTTATGACACAAAGGTGAGCCCTGCTGTAAAAATACAACTTGATTTTCCACACACATATAGTATAAATGTCTATAGCGGGCGTGCTCACACACTTCAACAAATGTAGTGGATTTCATTCAGCATCACACTGAAAGGTCATACTGGGCATGCTCACACACTTAAATAAACAAAGCAAATGTCAGGCAATAACATACTGAAAGGTCATACTGGGCATGCTCACACAGGCTAAATATGGAGATGATAATAAGGGATCTATGGACAAATGTGGTTAGTCATCTCTACTTCCAGAAAGACATTCACAAAGTAGTCAGAAAATCATGCTATGTGTTCACACAACCTGCCAGGGTCTATGCATGCAGGTCAAAGGAGGTTCCCACTACTCATCAGTCATTAGACCCGTCAGAGACTACCACAACACACCTGCAATGAATCTGACTAGGCACCGTCAGCAGCTGGAAAGACCACTGAAGTACCTCAACAAGAGGAGTATTGGCCTCAAACAGTTGCCCCATGCAACAAGACTGAATTTAACCCAATCTGTACTCTGTTGCATACTGTCTACTCAGGAGATCTCTGCACAACGGACAGGTCCATGTCATGGCAACACTCAGATCTGTTCTGAGTTACAGCTCAATGGCACTAAATATACAGACCCAACTGATATTGCCAACATCCTGGCAGATAGGATCAGTGTTAAATTTACCCCCCTCTCACCCATGAAAGAGCACATCACTATAATGGAAGACTGCAAAGTTGCTGTCATCACAGCTGCACAAGTAAAAAACACTCTCCAAACCAGTATCACAGCAGCCATGGGACCAGATAACTTCCCAGGCTGTGTTCTACACAAACCACAGAATGAACAGGCACCACACCCATGTACCGTGTTCAGTCATAGCCACACTTCAGGCTTTGTGCCAGCTGAATGGTGCACAGCAACGGTTATCCCACTACACAAGGGTGGAGACACCATGGACCCCAGGAACTAGCGCCCCATTAGCCTGATGAGCCTGCCCTTCAAGGCCATGGAATGTATCATCATACAACTTATAAAAAAATACATTTGTAATCCCCAAACTCTGGACCACAACCATGTTGGGTTTGTAAAATGCAGATCATGTCTTCTAAACCTGATAGATGACATTGAAGCAGTCACCAGAACCGTAGACAAGGGTAAGGTGGTTCGCACAGCCTATGTAGATCCTGCCACGGCTTGCAACACCACCCCACACTTTGTAAATACAGATAAACCCACTAAACTAGGTATAAATTGCTATGTCACAAGATGTGTTGCCAACAGGCTTACTGACAGAACACACACTGTGAAAGTAGCAGACTCCAAGTATGACTTTGGACCAGTGACGAGTGCAGTACCACAGGCTCCAGTCCCGGGTCTTGTCCTGTTTCATATCTACTTCCCTGAAGTAAACTTTAACATGGAAGGTCTGTGGCTACTGAAGTTTCCAGATGACTGCAAACTAGGAGCCATAATTGTAAACACTAAAGATGTGGCCATCCTACAAAAGGGCCTCAGTGAGACAGATGGCTGTTGTCAAAGCCATGGGCTCAAGCTCAATGCCAAAAAGTGCATTGTCATCTCCTTTGTTAAAAACTGTAGCCATGAACTACAACATAGGTGGTAGTATACTTAACACTGAAAGTGTGACAAGAGACCTCAGGTCACAGGTGGACAGTGGACACAACTGTAATAATCACATCCCCACAGTAGTCAGGAAATCCTCCTATGTGGTACACCTCATCACAAAAGGTGTTTCATGCAGAATAGAAGAGGACATTGTTCCCCTCTACTCATCACTCACTAGAACCATAATAGAGTACAATGCCCCTTTTGCTATGTACCTCACACGACAACTACAACAACGGGAAAGCCTGCAGCAATACCTCACAAAGAGCATTAGTGGCCTGAAATACATGCCATACACAGACCATCTCAAAATGCTCCAGCCGTACTCCCTTGCATATCGCCTACTCAGAGGTGTTCCCTGCCTAACATACAAAGCTATGTCAGACACAGAGCTGTTGGATATGCTCCATGTAAAACACTCACATTCCCTCTGATCTTCGGACCCAAAACCACGAGTGAAATACCAAAGGAAGGGGTTATCCATTTACCTTATGGATACCCACACCTTCAGGTTAGTGGCACAGCATGAGGCCTTGGAGACCATGCAAGTGCAACTAAACATGGGCAAAGCTGCTTATCAGATTGTAGCCTGCTACAGATCACCTACCTTGTCTCAGGAACCTTACTCAGTATACCTGAGAACAGTGGAAAATACAAAGGTCCAATCAAACACCATTATATGAGGACATTACAACTAGCCAAACATTGAGTGGGAGAATTACTCATGTACAACATCCTTTGCCCAATGTTTCCTAGAGTTTAAAAACTCTAACACCCTGGAACAGCTGGTCACCATGCCCACTAGAGGTGACAACATAGTGGACCTGATCATCAGCAACATGGGGTACCAGTGTACCACAACAGAGATAAACCCCTCACTGGTAATATCAGATTATAAAGTAATCACACTGGACATCCACACCCCCCCCCCCAGTCAATGAAACCACTGTGAAGATATTTTCAAAAGCAAACTACACACTTCCCAAGACCAAAGTGGAAAGTTCCAAAGCCCCCTTGCTATAGGCTAATGCTATACATCTGCTGAATCATTAACAAGTGCATCCTATGAGCATCTAGAGGGATGCATTGATCGAGACATCCCAAATAAAACCAAGATGCACTCCTTCAAAAATAAGAAACCAATCTGGTGGTCATCACCCATAAATAAGCTAGACAACAGCAGGAGGAAATGAACACATGATAGAGCAAACTTCACAAAAGGAAAGGCATCACTGATCATTATTAGGAAGAAACAATGATCGCTCATAAAATAATCCAAGGCCAATATCTAAAGACAAATTGCCAAGGAATGTGAGAATAACAACCACAAACCCTTTGTTAGCTATACCAAACATGTAGGTGGCAACTTCCAAATATGCTGTCAGCTACTGAAAAATGGCAAGAAATACACTGAAACAACATACATTTCCCACATCCTGGGGGACAGGTTCAGTGCAAACTCCCCCCCATCACCTCCAAAAGGGCCTGTGTCCATCCCAGAAGAATGCAGAGCCCCAGACTTCATGGACATGCAGGTAAAGACAGCCCTCTCCAAAGCTAAGAACACAGCATCAATGGGACTGGATGGTGTCCCAGGCTGCGTCTTACACCAGCCCCAAAAGGAACTACACCCTCACCTGCATTCACTGTCCAGACTCAATCATACCACAGGCTGTGTACCCAAAGAATGGCATACACCAACAGTCATCCAGCTCCACAAAGGAGGTGCCACAACAGAACCTGGAAACCATTGCCCTATAGGTCTACTCAGCCTGGTCTGCAAAGCTATGGAGCAAATTATCATGGAACCTATAAACAGAGACATTGCGGACCTCCACACACTGGACTCTACCCAACCTGGCCTTGTTAAAGGCAGATCCTGCCTCCTAAACCTAGTTGACTTATTTGAAATAGTTACCAAGGACATAGATGGAGGTGAAAGTAGTCCACACAGCCCACCTGGACCTCTCTAAGGACTTTCTACACCATTCCCCACTCTGTCATCATGGAAAAGCTTACCAGCTTGAACATTAACAGCTATGTCACAAGATGGGTGGCCAAGTGGCTCACAGATCAAACACACATGTTCAGGGTTGTGGGTGACATGTCCGACTCTAAACCAGTCGTAAATGGCATCACACAGGTCTTGGTCCTGGGACCCCACCTGTTCAGTAGATACTGCTCAGAGGTATGGGCAAGCATGGGAGGAGTATGGCTGAACAGATTTGCAGATGACTGCTAACTGTGGTCCATAATCGACTCTACGGCTGACACAGACTTGCTCCAGAAGGGTCTTACAGAGACAGATACCTGGTGTTAAATCAATGCCCTAAAGCAAAATGCCAAAGAATGCATAGTCATCCCCTTTGGATAAAACAAACTGCACACAAATTACCACATAGGTGGTAATCCAGTATGTACAGAGAAAGTCATTATGGCCCTGGGGACACAGGGAGATAGTAAACTCTCCTTTGATGATCACATGGCCAAAGTGTTTGGACATTACTTCTATGTAGCCCACCTAATGTCACCTAATGTAACCCACTTTGTCTAGTCTGATGATGTCACCATCCTACAAATATACCTGTGGAAAGGAGACCTCACAGTGATGTGTATAACATGTCGTGTAAATGCATACTCCTTTAGTGTCATAAAGTAGTTAGGTAGGGGTTTGAATCCTGCACTTGACAAGTGTGTGTATGTGTGATCTACTTGGAGAGGAGCAACCTTTTTGGAGAGTAGTAAAACACCTTAAAAGTGGTATACTAATCTTTGTCAAGTCTGATGATGTCACCATCCTACAAATATACCTGTGGAAAAAAACCTCTCAGTGCTATGTATAGTGCGTCATGTTAATGCATGCTCTTCTAGTATCATGAATTAGTTAGATAGGGGTTTGAATCCTGCACTTGGTGATTGTGTGTGTGCTCTATATGTGTGACACTGTTGGTCAATAGGTTCATACTAAGCTATCTGCCCTGGGGCAATTATAAGCCTAGCCCGATTCTGTATGGCTTATGCCACCCCTTGATTTGAGTATACTGTGCCCTTTTTAAGGTTTAGTTTACTGTGCCTCTGTCTAATAGTGACACGGGAGTAATCCCTGGGACAAACCTATGATCCCCCATCCACCGATCGAGATTCTTCTTGAAAAGCTTCAGTGAGGTGCTCTGCCTCACATGAACTGGAATTCTATTCCAGAACGAAGGGAGCCTCTGGGTTATGAACCTGTCCCTCCAGCAAGTTCTATTTATTTCTGTGCTGAGGTTCAAGTCCCTCGAGTGTGTGGCTCTAAGGGATTTAGATTTACTGAGGTGGAGCATGTCCATTAATTCTGGATTTGACATAGCTTTGTATGTCAGGCATAGATCGCCTCGAAGTAGGCGGTATGCAACTGAGTAGAGCTGGAGTTTTTTTAACCAAGCAGCATATGGCATCTGTTTGAGACCCTTGATCCTCTTGGTGAGATACTTTTGGGGTCTTTCTAATTGCTGCAGGTGTCGGGTAAGGTACATCCCAAAAGGGGCATTGTATTCTATGATGGACCTGATGAGGGATGAATAAAGGGGCACGATTACCTCTTTTGATCTAGATGTGAAACCCTTTGTGATGAGGTGGGCTATGTAGAAGGTCTTTCTAACCACTTTGGCAATGTGGTTTTCAAAGGAGAGATTGCTATCAACTTGGGTCCCCAGGTCCCTAATAACTTTCTCTGTACTTAATGGGTTTCTGCCTATGTGGTAATTTGTTCGCACATTGTTTTTTCCAAAGGGTATGACTATACATTTTTTGGCATTTAGCTTTAAACCATGGCACTGGCACCAGTTATCTGTCTCTGTGAGACCTTTTTGAAGGATGTTTGTGTTAGCTGGAGAGTCGATTATGGCGCCCAGTTTGCAGTCATCTGCAAACTTGGTGAGCCATAGTCCTCCCATGTTTGCCTGTACCTCGGAAAAGTATATACCGAACAAGAGTGATCCCAGGACAGAACCCTGTGGGATGCCACTTGTGACCGGTTTCAAGTCTGGCATGGCTCCAGCAACTCTCACTCTGTAGGTTCTGTCTTTGAGCCAGTTTGCGACCCATCTTGTGACATAGGGGTTTATATTTAAGCTTGATAGCTTATCTATGCCCGAGTGGGGTATTGTGTCAAATGCCTTTGCAAGGTCCAGATAGGCTGTGTGGACTACCTTCCCTTCATCTATGGCTTTGGTGACTGTTTCGAAGAAGTCAACCATGTTCAAAAGGCAGGATCTGCCCTTGACAAAGCCGAACTTGTGGGTTTTGCTTTTACTACTCTATGACATATCAGTATGACAACAGTACGTGCATTGCACATGTCAGGCAGCTGTGTGGCAAATACATATACGTACATGTTACCTCAATGATTTCATAGGTGGGAACCCTGCTTTCTCCATGAACACATTTGTCATCTTCACCA
Organism: Protopterus annectens; assembly: GCF_019279795.1. Lineage (NCBI taxonomy): Eukaryota > Metazoa > Chordata > Ceratodontiformes > Protopteridae > Protopterus > Protopterus annectens. The sequence continues at coordinate 1,304,580,771 of NC_056726.1, forward strand.
GAGTGTGCTGCCACTTTCCAGACCTTAGGTCACATCTGTATGCTTGTGACAAGGCCAGCCACTGCAGAGATCCTTGGCCTAGGTCATCCATGTCACACACACTCATTATGGTTTCTATAGAATTGTGTGAGTGAGGGTTTATCGCTGAGGTATATTACAGACCTGTTCAAACTCAGCAAAGTCTGTCAGTGATGGCTATTCATTATAGGTGTACAACAACCTTTGTGGATATGCATGCAGACCTCTTATTGCTTATGTGATCCAGCGAGGGATTTCTAAATACCTTTGGAAATGTGATTACCAAAGTAGAGATGACGTAACACTTGGCTACATGTACACATCGGTACCTCTTCAACATGTTGGTGGCTACTACCTATGTGGTACTGTGGGGATACTATGTTTCATAAAGGTGGAAGACTATGTTCTGGTTGGCTTATAGCTTTACACCATGGGTTTTACAACAGGTATCTGTCTGTATGATACCCTTGTGGAGGATGTGTGTGTCATCTAAATAATGCATTATAGGCCACAGTATGCATTTCCAGACATGGACGGACATATCCCTACTGTGATTGCTTGTACCTAAGAGAGCTATATGGCAAACAGGAGTGGTCTCAGGAATGGGTGCAGGTGAATAGCACTGGTTACTGGCATAGTATAGTACCTGAAGGATCCAAATGTTACTGTGTGTCCTACATCTGTGTGTCAGTTGTCAAGACATCATCTAACGATTGTTTATGGTCAGGCTGCTGACGTTATGTATACTACCAGAATGAAAAACAATGACAGATAGTAGTAGTATCACCCACAGCACAGTGTCAAACCATACCATACACACGTGTACTCAAGTTCCAAAATGTGTGTAGTACGATGCATACTGGCCACCAATAGAAACTATGGAGTGTTACTGTGCAATGCAGGGCATGTCACCCTGCCCATGTGTCCACTATGCACGTACATGCAGACAGTGCACCTCCACCATGTTCACAAATGTACACCTGCAAATCTGTGCTACACACATCCCACACATACTGTCCACTCTCTAACACATGCTGCCAATACTACACACATCAGCCAAGTGGCACGTGGGTGGACAATACACTATTGGAACTAACACTGGTGTAAACAATACTACATTGACAATCATAGCTTTAATGCATCATGCCTGCTCAGCTACACCTTTAAGGATATCATTACACTCTACTGCTGACAACATGGTAACATTGCTATACTGCTGTAAAGTCACCCTGTGCATCAGCACCATGGTAGCCTGCTCCTGCATCAATGTTACAGATGACAGGAGGTGGCACAGGTTTCATCTTATGCACAGGGTGTGTTGTTGGTTTGCCAGAGGCCTACATTGAGCCATACAATCGACATGTGTGTGTGTGTGTGTGTGTGTGTGTGTGTGTGTGTGTGTGTGTGTGTGTGTGTGTGTGTGCGTGCGTGTGTGTGTGTGAGGGCCAAGAGTATGGGCCAATGTTGATGTAATGTGTGAGGGTATGTGTTAGCCCTAGGTGTCTGTTTGATGTGTGTGTGTGTGTTTGCATGCACACAGTTCCATTATGTAGCTGCCATACATGGGGATTTGTGGGACAGCCACAGACTGTACCTGCCAGGCTTTACAGATCACCGTCTCTGGCCATGGACACGGTACCTGTGCCTGGCAGGTGTGCTACTGACATTATCAGGTACTAAGCCAGACTGGGTACTATCCTCAAAGGTGGACAGATGTATACTGGACCCAGGTCCCTGCTGGGACTGTCCAGAGCCACGTGCATGTGGTCTTCTAGGATGGTCTGTGGACAGCCCACCCCCAACATTGCTGGGGCTGGTACTGGCACTACGGAAGCGGCTGTGGCTTTAGGGATGTCTGCGGTGACTGCCAGCTGCTGATGTTGCTGGCATACATCCACGTTGACAGCTCAACCATCCCACACTGTCCTGACACATGGACATGACATTGCGGAGGACATCTAATGTCTCACCCCAACGTCTAACAGTGACTTCAGTGTAATTACGGCTGGCACCTGCTAGGTCATGGCTACTGTCAATTACATCGGTGTTATGTGCCCTCTGTGCCCCTAGTCCCTGTCTGGTGTACCGTTCCATACGTGCCTATGCCTCCATGACAGCCTGGTACATGCATGAGGTTGTAAGACCTGTGGCATGTCTGCCAGGAGCATGATGAGCAGCAGTGCTCCGACGAGAACCCCTGGACATCTGCCTATGTGGTACCCTTCCAGACATCTTGGTATGGCTGCTGTGTTGGGATGCATGGGCCATAGATACCACACTGTCCTGGCCAATGCCGACTGTACACTGTCCCTCAGCTAAAGGCATTGGTGATGGATGTATTGGCAGTATGACTGTGTGCATGGATGGGTGGAAACCTGTGTTCTGTTGATTGGTGGCCCAACGACAGACCCTGGCAAACATGCCTGTGCCTCAACACACCTATCCTCATCATCACTATTTTGCTCAGTGACATCAGGTTCCCTGCTGCAGTGAACCAGCCCAACCTCAGCACCTGTGAGAGGAAGACAGAAAGCACACTTTACGACCTGTACATGATGTCGGAACATATGCACACATGCACACATGAACACATGCACACAAGCACACATGCACACATGAACACATGCACTCATGAACACATGCACACATGAACACATGCACACATGAACACATGAACACATGCACACCTGCACACATGAACACATGAACACATGAACACATGCACACATGCACATATGCATACAAATACACTCCTCACTTAAACAGACACACTCACACACACACACACACACACACACACACACACACACACACACACCACCAGCAATCCAGAACGTACTCAATAGAGGTTGATGGTGGGGTAAAGTATCACAAGCCATAATTAAAAAAACAGAGAAATGTTCTTATGAATCACAAACACAGATGGCATTTATTACTGAGACTTCAAGTAATACTGTTTATATCACATAGCTGATCTAAGCAGAAGAACTTCTCAATACTCCACCTGTTACTCAATACTTTTAAAATATTTTTCTCGGAGAGCCTCTTTAATTAAACTAGAAGATTGTCAAATAAATAAATGAATATTGTCAGATAAATGTAATTTAAATATGATCACAAATATAGAAGCTATTCATTACTGAAAATTCCAACATTTCTGCTAATGCAACATAAATGATGCAAGGAAAAGATTGCACTATTACACCCCTCATATAGAATGTAGACCCCTATCACAATACCAGAAGAAAGCATGGTACCCACCATTTCTGTGTCACAGGTTAAAGCTGCATTGCCCAAAGCCAAGAATACACCATCCATGAGACCTGATAATATCCCTGGCTGTGTCCTACATGAGCTACAAAACGAACTGGCACCACATCTGTGTGCCCTGTTCAATCACAGCCTTACCTCAAGCTATGTCCCTAATGAATGACGCACTGCTACAGTCATTCCACTCCATAAAGGGGGAGCAACGTCAGACACTGGGAACTATCACCCCATTAGCCTGACGAGTCTGGTATGCAAAGCTATGGAGCGCATCATCATGGAATTAGAGTTTCTTGATGTTAAAGTATTTAAGACAAGTGAAGGTAAGTTTTCTATTAAGGTACACAAGAAAGAATGTTATAGAAACACAATTTTACATTAAAAAAGTATGCATCCTAGACCCATTTTTAGAAATGTGGTCAAGGGTCAGACTCTAAGAACTTTTAGGCTAACAATGGAAGAACACGATTTTGAGTATGAAGTGGATAATTTAAGACACAGGATCAGAGAGAGGGGTTAGACAGAATCTGCCACTAACAGTGTGACAGATGACAATATAAAATTAAGGAACACTATAGGGAGACCATCCCTGGGATTCCTGAAGTTCGGTGCAAGAACAGCATTAGGCTTGCACTGACCATGCAGCGTAGAGATGGCGCAGTAGCACCATATGCATATTAATGAAGGCACGCTGCTGCCACATCCACGTGCATAGGAAACGTGCGTGAGTGCTCGGGGCGTGTCCAAGCACGGCACGGAGGCGTGGACATGGCTGTTTACGTGCAACCTACAATGCTGAATAGTATAGCCTGCCTCTAATAGTAATCACACCTGTCAGTGTCCATGGGTACTGAAATGTATGCAAAGCATGCAAGACAGTTTTGCGAACACAAAAATAAGAAGAAAATACAAATGCACGTAGCTGAATACTGAGTCCCCATCCCTCGAACAAATGACATTTAAAACCCTGTGCCCGTATTCCATTGTAGTGTCGATAGTTATACCAAGTGGAAGTGAAATGCATTGTGTTTGCGTGCTGCCAATAGCTAAGTCAAGCCCAATGGTCAGGGTTACCACCTGTCCCACATTGTGAGGGACAGTCCCCCTCTGGACAGTTGTGTCCATACCAAAACCATTATAAATGTAAAATATCTTGCAATCGAAGGACATAATTATGTCCCACATCTTATGTAATAATCACATACAATAGTTATTTCCATATGTAAAATACCTACATGTTACAAGAAACAGAATAAGCAAGTAAATGAAACAGAAGAAGCAGCTAAAATGCTACAACAATAAGCTTACATATAGGCATAAAACAAAAGTACTATCTGTTGTACTGACTGTGGGGATGTGTTGGCCTGAAAAATCTAGTGTGTCCCGAATATATCCCATCCTGGCCATATGAAAAGGTGGCAACCCTACCAATGGTCAGAGCATTCACACAATAATTGGCCAGCCTCTTAATACCCCCTAAAACCAGTAACCTTTGGAGGAAAGGTGGTGAATTACACTGAATAAATAATGACAATAATTTAGAGTAATGGACATCGTTTATTTGGGCGGCCACTGTGGTGCAGTGGTTAGCATTGCCACCTCGCAGCAAGAGGTTCTCCGGTTCGATCCTTGGCTGGGGTGCCTTATGTGCAGAGTCTGCATGTCATCCCTGTGGTTGTATGGGTTTCCTCCCAAAAACATGCTGCAGGTGGACTGGACACTCTAAATTGGTCCTAAGTGTATGTGCCTTCTGTGGAAGATTGGGCACCAGGCTGGCAACTCAACACCATAAAACTCCACTGCCAATCACGAGTGGACAAGGTGATCAGCTGTGGCAACCCCTAACTGGGAAAAGCCAAAAGAAGAAGATGTCTTTTACTTCAGAAAATAAGTATTAATACATATGCTCTGATTTTGTCAATGTTTCAAGTTAATAGTACTAATATTTTAAAAGTGTCCGTGATTGTCCCTGATTTGTCCTTGCCTTGTCCCTGTTACTGTTGAAATTAGTCCCTGAGTGGTTGAGAGGTCCGTACACATACGTACACCAACCAACTGTCACATTTGTTGCCAGTACTGTTGAATACCTGTAGCAAAGTCATATATCCTAGCTACCATCCATGCGGAATGTACCACGGATGGTGTAGTGGTCAAACTGGTGACTAAGGTGTGTCTGTTTCTGGGTCCAAGCCATGCAAGGGTCACTAATTTTATGTGATGCCCAGAATAATGTCCATCGGATATAAGAAGGTAAAGTCACATAAAAGCAGACGTAAGCGGGGATGCGAGGCGGACATTCAGCAGTATGGGAAATGTAAATAGGTATGTAGGTGTATGTGTATGTACAGATATATATATATATATATATATATATATATATATATATATATATATATATATATATATATATAAAATAAATGAACATGGTCACAATAAAGCAGTCATAACGAATGTGAAGGGAAACACCAGCGGAACCCCCCCCCACCCCGTATTATGTAGTACCGACATATCAAGCTGGTCAGAGGTGGGCAAACCCCTTCATCTGTAAACACAGGTAGAATGGTAACATTGGGACTAACTCTGTCCACATGCTAATTATGACTTTCAGCTGGGTACAGGGCTGTTCCGGTCTCCAGTCGGACAAGCCTAAACCTGGATGACCACATGAACACCCTGACAATCAAACACACGTATGTGCCAGGACTATAAGCTTTGTAGTTCTGAATATCTTCAGAGTGAGTAAACATGCAGCATGGGTCCAGAGCAGTAGGGAATAGGGAATGGTGCATGTCTAGTACTGCGGTTTTCCCAGCAGGAGAATGGATGCCTGCTGTGTAAGTGAAGTGTTGAGGCATGTGTTCAGGTAACTATAAACCATGGGTATACATATAAATGAAGCAGAACACCAATAGTGTAGTGGTTAGAGCATCCACCTAATGTAAAGGCATTCCCGGTTCAAGTTCGACTATAGCACATATCATTTTCCTTGTGGAATGAATGTCACTGTGCTGTAAAGCCAACATTTAAACATGTAAAGGTGAATGTGTGTTTTGCATGGGTAACTGGATTCCTTCAATCAAAGTGGTACTGTCATAATGAATAAGGCACACGTAAGCACAAATAAGTGGCAGTAAACATATGTAACTCACAGTAAGCATAGGCAAGTGCACCTGCGTGGGTGTAAGCAGCTCCCAGCATAGGAAATGTATGTTTTTATGTACAGATGTAATTTATATATATATATATATATATATATATATATATATATATATATATATATATGTGTGTGTGTGTGTGTGTGTCTATGTGTGTGAGTGTGTGTGTGTGTGTGTGTGTGTGTGTGTGTGTATGTGTGTGTATAGATATATATCCACAGATATGAAATATATATATATATATATATATATATAGATATATATATATATATATATATATATATATATATATATTTATGAAGAATGAACGCCATAAGAATAAAGCATACACAAGGGTAGTGAAGGGAATCGAGAGCAACTAAGGTATTATATAGTGCTTGCAGCGTATGTCAGATAAAGCTGCCCAAGAGTGAGCAGAGCACCGCTATTCACACCACAGGCAGGGTTCTACCAATGGGCATAACATCGTTGAACTGCTACATCTACATTACACACAGACAGAATGTAGTCCATGTTGGGACCACCTACACTTGTAATCCACAATTGGCCGTAATTCATAACACCAGGAAAGACATGTATGTGCAAATATAAATGGCGGGAGACCCTGTAAATACACGAGGTGGGACAAAATGTGTATAGGGCCCCAAAAGCTTTGGAGACGGCAATGTGTTAAGGTGTGTCATGGCTGCGATATCAAGTGGATAATGGCTGTTACACATGGAAACTCAACACAGGTGGGGTGGAGGAACTATGGGCATGCGATTATGGATCCAAAAGTGCCAGGGTTGGTTGGGCCGGTTCCAATAGACTTCCCCAGTGTGGGAGGATGGCATAATGGTTAAGGTGTTTACCTTAGAGATGCAAGGTGTAGAGTTTGATTCTCACATGAGGTAATTGGCTAGGCTTAAAATTGTTCTCAAGTGCAGGTAGCCTAGTTCTAACCTATGAACCTATTTTTTATGGTTGGAAGGGTGGCCTAATGGTTAAGTTGTTTGCTTTACAAACACAAGGTACAGGGCTTGAATCTCACAGGGGATAATTGGCTAGGCTTAAAATGGCTCGCAAGGGCAATTAGCCTAGTACTAATCTATAAACCTATAAACCTATAAACCGTGTAGGTCAGCTAGTACATAATAGGTATAAATGCATATGCACATGCAGACAACATTATGTTGAAGTACATTCTCTGTAACACATGCACTCCATTTTTGACATAAATAACATGAATGTGCACAGACAAACAAAGACAGTAGCTGGAATAATAGGCTGTGCAGATGAGGAACAGGTCAAATGACACTGTATCACATCCCAATTACCATTGGTAATTCGTACATGAACATATTGCAACATCTGTCCACTGTATAACATGCTAAATACCGATTACAAGCTAACCGGAGTGAAGTGTCGGTGTCATAATGACTAAGGCAATAGTATGCTGGTGAAGCATATATAAAACCCAATACGCATGTGTAAGTGCGTATGACCCAGAAATGTATTGGTCAATGGACACACAGATGTATATATATTCATATATATATATATATATATATATATATATATATATATATATATATAAATATATACACATATATAAGATATATATATATATATATATATATATATATATATATATATATATATTATAGTTACTGTAAATATACACATGTACATACCTAGGTTACGTTACAGCAATTACGGGTAACATATGTTCAGACCGGGCATATGTTAGTGGGAGGTCCAATAAACAAACTTCTACCTCCCACACCCCCCCCCAGCTAGGCCGGTGAGACATACAGACACGCAATAAAGGTAAATACACGGCTGCTTTCCAGACCACCGGCAGGAATCTACCAGTGGGAGAGATCTGCAAGGTCTACACTTTAAACATGGATCACGGGGTCCCTTGTGGGACACCACAAATTCGCCTTGTAAGCAAACCTGTGATGACTGACGTGACCAGGCTGTAGCTGTACATGGAACAGTAGGTTGTGCAAGTCTGATAACACATGGGTTGACAAAACATACGACATGTGTCCCGACATGAAGACAGTGGGAAGTGTGTAGGGGTGTGTTCATACCCCAGCTGCGCTCACAGTAAGGATGAGTACTATAGAGGGGTGTCAGGTAGGGGAATCATGGGTATGCAATCATGGGCCTAAGTGTGCAGAGACATATTAGGCCCGCCCCGTGGAAGTAATTAATATTCCGATGTGGGTATAGCAGATGCCCGTACCTCCCAAATCTTAAGAGCACATCTACTGGCTAGTCCGTAAACCATTGGGGGAACACATAGGGACCATATCAGTGACAAATGTCCATGCTAACACAACTACCAAAGCAAATAGCACTCCACAGATGAAGAAGCTTGGTTCAAAGAAGCCAATGCGTGCCAAACTAAAGTGAACAATGAACAGAGTAGCTTGTAAATGTTCAACAACTTTTAATCCATAGAATAGTAAAAATCTGATCTTGACAAAGCCTGGTAGGAACCAGGCGAAAGCGCTTGAACTAGTGATATTACGTGGACAGGTGGCGGAATACACGTAATGAATAATGACAACATGTATGAGTCATAAACAGCATGTACCTCGACAAATGTGTATGAATACATATGCTCTGGGACTGTCAGTGTGTCAGGTTAATAGTACCAATCATCTAAATGTGTCCCTGAGGGTGTTATGCAGTGTCCCTGATTCAGTGTCCATTCTCCCCAATTCGTATGTGAGGTCTGCTAGTGACGGAAAGTGCATATTCCACCGACTACTTTAGGTAGATGATAGCATAATAGGTTGGTGTTACCACCTGTTCACCTTTGCAAGGGGCACTCCCCTTTGGGCAGCTGTGTCCTGCAAAATAAATGTTATTATGGCACATGGCCCGTGATTTAGGGCAAAGAATCCATATATTGTCTGTAGTGTTGCATAAAATGATTATGTTGTATCTGAAATACCTAGATGTTATAGGAAACAGTATTAGCAACTATAGTGCTACAAGAATAACCTTTTATTTAGGCAAAATGGTGAAGTAGTCTATTTTCTACTGGCTGTGGTGACTATGTGAGGTCTGCTAGTGACGGAAAGTGCATATTCCACTGACTGCCTTAGGTAGATGATAGCATAATAGGTTGGTGTTACCACCTGTTCACCTTTGCGAGGGGCACTCCCCTTTGGGCAGCTGTGTCCTGCAAAATAAATGTTATTATGGGACATGGCCCGTGATTTAGGGCAAAGAATCCATATATTGTCTGTAGTGTTGCATAAAATGATTATGTTGTATCTGAAACACCTAGATGTTATAAGAAACAGTATTAGCAACTATAGTGCTACAAGAATAACCTTTTATTTAGACAAAATGGTGAAGTAGTCTATTTTCTACTGGCTGTGGGTATGTGTTGTCCTGCCAAATCTGACATCTCTACATATAGGTCCTATAGGGCTGCCACCTTTCAAAATGGCCAAAGTGGGACCTGCTCCATAGAAATGTCAGACGTACCAGGTCAGAACATACCTACAGCCTTGCATAGTACAGAACTATACGTATTTGCACAAATAAAAGCTTAGTCTAGTAGTAGTCCACTTGCTTATGCTACTTCACATAACATATAAAAGTGTCATATATACAATAACTGTTACATGCAACTATTACAAAAATGTAGAATATAATATTTTCCTGTAATCAGGACATTTGCTATGTCTTGATTATTTTCGCATGACACATCTGCCTAAGGAGGGACTGTCCCATGCAAAGTGGGACAGGTGTTAATCCTAAAGTCCCACCTCGGGCAATTTAAAAGGTGGAAACCTACAATAGGTATGCGGTAGCATGACCTGGCAGACGAATGTGGGTCCCAAAACACATTTACTTGTCTGCATTGCAGAGTATCGGTTCCCATGTATCAGCCAGATGGGAGCAGATTGTATGAGGAACACGCATATAATAAGATTAACTCACTGGACAGGCCACCGTTCCATACAGTTGAATGCCATGCCATCACCTAATGGTCAGCCATACCCGATACTGTAGTCATGTAGTCCGATGTAATAGGCATCACAAGGGATCATGCCCACCCAGCGTGAGTGACACAGGCAAGCACCAATGTTGGTGCATGTGCAAGTTAGGGAGCGAGCGGGTGTAAGCGTGTTTGGCTACCAGTATGCGAGTATTGCACTGGTAAAGAAATGTGGAGGCTAACCAAGTCTAAGAAGCTGAAACCAGAGGTCAGCAGTGCTTAACACCATGCAAACCAACGCACAACCGCTCCCAACTGCTTCAATGTGCCTTACTCCCTCCGTATCCAATGGGCTTGTTCTGCCCGCAAACAAATAACCGTCCTTTGCAAGTGTTGGTAGCAACACCTTGCACACACAGCTAATGTGAATTATCAATACACCATGGTATATATACAGACAATAGGCAGTACCACACACATACCATACAGCACAGTCATCCAACAGTATAGCAATGTACTGGCAGATATGTCTGGACCACTGATGTTTGCAGACCTGGCCTTCTTGTGTTTACGTGTGTGAGCATGCCCAGTATGACCATTCTGCATGTTGTCGACTGACATTGCCGTCATACCTTCATGTGTTTGAGCATGTCCAGTATGGCCAACTGTATCGCATGTGTTACATGTCCAGGTAGTCTGTACTGTGGTGCCGACCTCTGCGTTGTACACTGACAGGTGGCATGCTGTGTCTGCAGGATATCCATCAGGCATGTGGCATTGACTGTTGCTACATTTCTGCACAGCGTGTGGGGACATCCAGCTGTATCCACATTCCTACACAGCACCGGGGGGGGGTCCACCTGACTGTTGCTATATGTGTACATTGGAAGGGGGGCACACCTGACACCTGCACACTTTTGCTACTACTGTACTGGTATGTCAGGTACTCCATTTCAGTGTGTAGACCTACCTATTGTGCTGGCTAGAGGCATACCAGTGTACTCCAGATCTTAGCTTTAATTACCAACATATTAGTTTCAGACGTCCTAGCCTTCACAGCCTACATCCAACTGCCTGGCCTGCTGTAGTCTGTCTATGTGGGTCTGTGGGGGGGTCATCCATAGGGCATATTCAGAGGCCATAATACAGCATTTGTCTGTGTTGGTCTACACCTGTCCAGCTGGTTGAGACTTATGTGGGCTGTATGGACACACATGATGCTCAGCCTATTACTCGCAGTGGGTTATGACACCCTGTGTACTACTGGCTACTATGGTGACCCCCGTATGTGCTACAGATGTCATAGTGACACTATGGATGTCTACTGTCTGCTGCCTTAATATTCGGCCACCAAATTCCCTTGCATGCTCACATCCATACCATAGCTACAGGTACCAACACATTCTAATACAACTGCCAATTGGTAGGTTGATTGACTTACCTTGAGGTTGTGCCAGACCTGAGGATGGTGCTGGAGGGCTGCCTATGTCAGATGCACATAGTGCACTTCCTATACATGACTGAGCACAGGTAGTGTCATGTTTGGCATCCCTTTTACTGTCTGTGCGAGTCAGAGAGGGTGACATTCCCTGGGTCCCTACTGTGTCAGTGCATATGCTATGCGTTGCCTCTTTGCCAAGGCCAGGTCATACTGGGCACGCCTCCTTCCGCCTACTGGGTCCGGCTCAGGTTGTTCCTCCTCTGAGTCACTCTGTGCCTGTACAGGCCTTGGCATTGGTGGGGGGAAGCTGTGTGGCCCAGCCTCATGCTGTTCCTGCTGCAGTTGTTTCCGCAGGATCATATTGTGTAGCAAAGCACATACCATAATAATTTGGGTGCATGTAGTTGGTGAATAATGCAAGGCTCCACCAGATGTGTCCAGACACTGGAACCGTGACCTGAGCATCCCAAACACATGCTCTGTTATATGTCTGGCCTGTGCGTGTGCCTTATTATGGTGTCGTTGTTCAGGTGTGTGTGCATTTCTGATGGGTGTCACCAGCCACAGCTCCAGTGGGTACCGGCATCCCCCACTAGGTGACCATATTGACAAAGCTATGGTACAGCTGCATCAGATGCCATATATCAGAATCGTCATAACTTCCAGGGGAGCCAGCACACACATTCAGTATAATGCCCTGGGCATCGTATACGACCTGGCAGTTGATAGAGCGGATGTCCCTGCGGTTAATGTAGGCCCTACCCTGCTCACCGGGTGGTGCTTTGATGCATACGTGCATGCAGGCTGTAACACCCACTACCACAGGGTAGTCTGCCATTTGGTGGAAGAGACGCATATTGCTGGTCAACACCTCACGTGTGTTGAGGAACTGTACATGCTCACTGGCATGTGGTGACATGGCATCCAGGAACTGGTGGAATACCCTGGATGCAGATGCCTGTGAGATCCCCATGATATCCCCAGTTGTGCTTCGGGAGGTACCTGTGGCTAGTATACCTAGGCCTACACATACCTTGGTATCCACTGGGATGGGTTCCCCTAGGCCTGTTCGATGTGTCAGGTTTGGCCGGCACAGCTCAACAATCTGCTGTAGGAGGTCTCTGTCCACCCCATAGCACTCCACTATCTCCAGCTCATGTAGCCCCTGGTAGGTTACCCTGGGTCTTTACAGTCTTCTCTGTCTCCTCACTGAGGGTTGTTCAGCAGCATTCACATCCTCACCGCCCTCAGCCTCCTGCACAAGTTGGTCTATGTTGCCTGCTGCAGCCCTTCTCATTTCGTAGGACTCTTTGTTAAAATTTCCCCGCATGTATACACCAGTAGTGTAGAGTGTGGAAATACCCGAGGGGATAGTGCCTGCTCACTTTATTGCAGTCTTCTGGGCCGGGCTAGTCTGCTGGGCCTGTAATCTGCTGATTCTGATAAATATCACCTGATTACCCAGCTTGTTCACCTTGACTACTCTCCTATTGCTGTTGTCCCTCCCAATTGCACTAGGCAGGTATAGACACACCCCTAGCTTAGGCATGCTAAGCTAGGAGAAATCCCGAAACACAGGGCTCCAATCTACGTACAGTATGCCTGACCCCCCCCCCCCATGATTTCACCTATATTCGAGTCCTGCACCCAGCTATCTATACACATACACTCTTGGGACCTGCATCACACCCTGGGGATAAATGGGATTCACTATTTTCCATCGCGTTTGCATAGTAAGTATTGTCTTCTAATGCATAGTTAGAACACACTGGTTGTGCCCCTGTACTAAACCTGACTAGGCATCTATCCATCTGTTTAAACTTAGCTCTACCTATCCCAGACTACTCATGAACTGTTATATATTCCTTTTTGACTATAAATACAGACTCCCTCCAAAACTACACTGTGTCCAACATCTGTAAATACTTTCTACTGAAGAATTTCTTTATTTTAATATAATTAACTTGTCTTCTCTTTTGACTTTATTTCTTCTTTTTATGTATTATACCTGTATGTTGTATTCTATATGCTTTCTTGCACTATAAGTACTTCTTTTTTGTCCTCACAGAATTTTCTGTTGTAACCTGGAATATGCATTGTATATAATGAATGTTGCTATTTAGTCATTTTTCTGTTGTAACCTGGAATACGCATTGTATATAATGAATGTTGCTATTTAGTCATTTTTTTGTTTGCTAAGTTTTGCATGTATCTGTCTTGGAGCTTATCTTCCCAGGCCTCTACTGAAAATGGACATATATCCAGTTAGACTAGCCTGGATAACAAATGTAAAATAAAATAAAATAAATAAAAAATAATAAATAGTTACATGACCCATACTGAGCCTCCCCAAAAATAACCACTGCTTACTGTCACACAGACCCACACACAACTGGTTAAAAGCACCTTACTATCACCGTATTCAATGTCCCTTGTTCTTCCCACCAACAAAACAACCAGCCTCTGCACGGCTCGAAACCAGGACCCTGCACACCACGGACAATGTGCTTTACCACTAAGCCATGGCAGATATGCATACATCTGAGGTTATCACGTACAGATCATCCAGCACAGGCATTCAACAGTATAGGACATGTATTCCATCATGTAGATTTATGTGTGCTAATGTCCACACACACACACACACACACACACACACACACACACACACACACACACATATATATATATATATATATATATATATATATATATATATATACACACACACACACACACACACACACACACACACACATATGCATATACACACACATACGTAGATATAGAATATATATCTCAACAGCAGACCATGTGACACCAAAGCATTAGACAAGAATGAAAAGGAAACCACATGCGCCTCCTGCATTATGTACTTGTGTTAATATCAAGGCAAGTGTGTTTCTGTGCGTCACACGGGTTCCGACTGTATTAAGGGTAAGATTAGGGCTGCTGACATTACTCACCAGAACTATTGCCAAATGTATGTGTATGTCTTGCCAACCCAGTTTCTTGGCCGATTGTGACATTTATGGCCACTATATAAGAAAACAACAAAACACACTCCTCAACACATCCAGTAGTTAGCCACTCACAGACACCAACACATAGGATATGACTGCCAAACACACACACCTGTCATGTTTTGGAATAGAACACCTACCTGTCTGTTCTATCACACTACAGCATTACGCAGTTACAGAACGTGCTACTGTGATTACTGGGACACAGCACTCCCAGAGGTGAACTTCTAGGTGGGTGACATCATCGGCATTGGTAAAGTCAGCGATAGGGATTTTAAGCAGTCTAAAAGCATTATTCCATCCCCAGGCAGACGGACAAACACACACAGTTGACATGGCTGGGATTAGTACACCAACCTAACTACCGTATCACACTACAGCATTACACAGTTACAGAACGCACTACCAAGATTACTGGGACACATCACTCCCAGAGGTGTACTTCTAGGTGGGTGACATCATCAGCACTGGCAAAGACGGTGATAGGGATTGTATGGAGTGTGAGCAGTCTAAAAGCATTATTCTGTCCCCAGGCAGATGGAGACACATACACACACAGTTATGCCAACCTAACAACCTTATCACACTATAGCATTACGCAGTTACCGAATGCACTACTGAGATTATTGGGATGCAGCACTCCCAGAGGTGTACTTCTAGGTGGGTGACATCATCAGCATTGGCAAAGACTGCAATAGGGATTGTAATGAGTGTGAGCAATCTAAAAGCATTATTCTGTCCCCAGGCAGACAGAGACACACACAGTTGGCATGGCTGGAATTCGAACAGTGACCTAACTACCTTATCATACTACAGTATTATACAGTTACAGAATGCGCTACCGAGATTATTGGGACACAGCACTCCCAAAGGTGTATTTGTAGATGGGTGACATCATCGGTCTTGCTAACGGTGGGTATAAGCAATGTATGGATTGTGAGCAGTATAAAGGTATTACTCAGTCCTAAGGCAAACAGGGAGACACACATACACATGCCAAGTGTAGGACTAGAACACCAACCTAACTACTTTATTACATTACAAAATTACGCAGTTACAGAACGCACTACCGAGATTACTGGGACACAGCACTCCCAGAGGTATATTTGTATATGGGTGACATCATCAGCATTGCTAACGGTGGGTATAAGAAATGTATGGAGTGTGAGCAGTATAAAGATATTATTCAGCCCTCAGGCAAATGGGGAGACACACATACACATGCCAAGTGTGGGACTAGAACACCAATCTAACTACTTTATTACATTACAGCATTATGCAGTTACAGAACGCGCTACTGGGACGCAGCACTCCCAGAGGTGTATTTGTAGATGGGTGACATCATCGGCCTTGCTAACGGTGGGTATAAGAAATGTATGGAGTGTGAGCAGTATAAAGGTATTACTCAGTCCTCAGGCAAATGGGGAGAGACACACACATACGGCAAGTGTGGGAGTCGACCACTGGCATAATTACTTTATTACACTACAGCATTACACAGTTACAGAATGCACTTCCAAGATTACTGGGACACAGCCCTCCCAGAGGTATATTTGTAGATGGGTGACATCATCGGCCTTGCTAACAGTGGGTATAAGAAATGTATGGAGTGTGGCCAGTCTAAAAGCAATTTAGAGTCCACCGGCAAATGGGTACACACATACACACACACGCCAGTGTCAGGTGCAGAACACCTGCCTATTTACGGATTACTATTACAATACTATATATATATATATATATATATATATATATATATATATATATATATATATACATATATATATATATATATATATATATATATATATATATATATATATATATATACGAATCGCACCACACAGACTACACATATCAAGGCTGTCATTATGACCGTCTGGGAATGCGGACATCAACAGGAATGCTGGTAGTTAAGATGTACATACCTGTGAACCTGTGTATTTAAAGTATGAATCCATCCTGACCTGGAGTATGCCCATCTGTGGAATGGATGACTACTACCACTATATAGGGTTACAATGGCCATGCCCATACACAGAGGCACATAACCAACACAAGGTGACACTGGGCATGCTCACACACTTATTAGTACAGGGCTGTTCAGTATGCACTGTGTCCATCTACACAAGGATATACTGGGCATGCTCATACACTTAGTAGCACAAGGGGCATGCTCACACACTTAGTAGCACAGGGCTGGTCAGAATGCACTACTATGTGTCCATCTACACAAGGATATACTGGTCATACTCATACTCCTAGTAGTATAGGGATGACTGGGATGCACTCTGATGCTAAACACGGAGAGCCACAGTGGCCATGCTATTACAGGTAGATGTAAATAACACATTGCAATGGGCTCTGGTGTTGGTAGTTGTCATTGTTAGTGGGAACACTGCTCTACATATATTTGACACCGGTCTTTAACAAATCAGCTGTCATTCTGGGATGACATGGCTGACAGTAGGCAGGCCTTTGTCACATATCACATACATCCCATAATACAAGGGAGTGTGTATATTACCCAAGTCGCATCCGCCCACACAGTGCCATTCCAAGGCAAATGTCCTAAACACAGGTTAACACCCATACATCTACAGGACAACTGCATTGTTTTCTTATGCTAACCAGTGCTAGATGTGTAGCATCCATATTCACAGCTGGCCACTGTAAATCCAACAATGGGGGGTACTGACATCTGTGCAGTGAGGAACACCTGGCTGATGTCTCTGTAGTGCACAATAGCACTACCACCATATGCCTCAGAACCTAGCACTACCACCATATACCTCAGAACCAGACATGTGGGCCATAGCACAGGTACAGACCGCTTGAGGTGGTGTACCTACATACGTAAAGGCCACTCACATGTACTGACTGGTCCCCCCACGAAAGGCATCACAGATGAGTCATGTGCAGGACACAGTGTCACATGCTGCATTCTGGGATGTAAACTGCAGACGCCACCATGACCTCGGACCACCACCACGCAACCATACATATTGTATGGCAGACGAGTATGCCGCCATGTGACCCTTGACCTGTGTACTGTATTAAGCTCTACATCAGCTGTAGACAGTACACATATACTGACACAGTTGCATCATGTGTTATGCAATGCAATTATACCACTGTCTGTGACCAGGTCAGCTGTACACATACCAAGGTCCCTCAGTACTGTCCACCATTAGCAGATGTCTGTTGCTGTACACCAGTATACACCCTCATGTATGGATATGACATACATGTACCTGCCCTGGGTATGTACATGCCACACACACAACATACCTGTAAATAGCATAGCTGTTGTAGTCCTTTGTGCAAACAGGTGGCTACAGCCATTACACACATGCACATGCACATGGAATGTAGGTCCATGGCTGCTGAATGCTAACAGTACATAAGGTGTGATATCAACGTTGACAGAGGTAACACCCCCTCTGTACTGGTCACCCATCATATCATACACCAGTCTATGTGTCATGTATGTTATTATACATATCCACCAATTACAATGCCTACAAACATGACCAAATGCTAGGATTGTAGGACCTACACACCTGTACATGTAGTGTTGTGTGTTCAGATAACATGTGTGTGCAGTTGCTGATGTATGCAGGTGGCATGTATCCTAGTACATCATGCAGCTGCAATGCAGCCTCAACATTGCCAACTGTATATGGTGATATGTTGAATGTACAGAAAGATGTACCACAGGTATGGACAGATGTGTTGAAATAACTAGGTGGCGGGGCAACTTTGCAGACGGTTGTTTGCTGTGGACAGCTTACAGGTGTGTCACAAGCGGTCCTACAATACCCTGTGTAAATGGTAAGCAATGGTTTCATTAATTGAAAGACATAGCATACAACTTAGACAGCAGTCAGGGTGATAGAGCGAAGGTAAATCACTTGACACCTCTTAATAGATATGACATCCCTAGTGCATATATCAGCACTGTTGTCACAGGAAGTGTCAGTACAGCTTGTAATGCATGCAGTACTGCTGTATGTCTGACATACATAACATGAGTTAGGCAGGTCTGAGATTCACAGTACTGGCATGTGTGGTTGCGTGTGTGTCCGTATTTGTCACGTATTGTAGGGAATACATCTCAGTTGTTACTCACTCTCCTGTACACTAGTGTACACATCTGTACAGACTGCAATGTATAAAGCAGGACATAGTCAGGGGCGTGTATCTCACACGTGAGGTATCTGTATGTGCATGACATAGGTGTATTAATTACTGAATGCCACAGTGTGTGTATGTAGGGCTGACTGGTCCCTGGGGTGAGGATGTATGTTAATCGAACTGAACACGTAGATAGAACAAAATCTCAGCAAGAACACAAAGTTAACAAAATCTCAGCAAGAACACAAACTTTGTGTTCTTGTGAGGATGTATGTTACCATACTGAACTGATAGGACCCCTCCCACCATCCGGGCAATGCATTCAACTATCTGTGTTGATGTCCCCAATCTTAGGCCATACTGACTACCTGTATATGTGTATTCTCTTTGGCGCATCATGTAGGTGCACAGTACTGTAATGATGATTTGCACATAGGCAGGGGTCCTCAGCACACCAGTAGCAACTGTGTGTGAGTGTGTGTTACTGGTTCGGTGAAGCTGCGTGTGTGTGTGTGCGTGTGTGTGTGTGTGTGTGTGTGTGTGTGTGTGTGTGTGTGTGTGTGTGTGTGTGTGTTACATTGTCACTGAATACATGTGTGTCAATACCTGAGTGTGTGGGTGCAGTTGTGTGTTGGCATCCTGTCATGGGAATGTGTATTACTGATTCCCATTGAGACATCACGCTTCCCACTGGCCTCTACCCTTGTAATCAGACTCTCTTACCTCACCACTCCATGTAACTGTACCTGTGATGTCACCCTTTATGGATGTCACATCTGTGGCCACTTTAGCTTAATACACAGCTATTATGCTCTTGGAAGAGTAGATGTGTTTGTAATGTGGGACATTCTCACTGGTATGTGGCAGCTACACGATGCATGCTGGTATATTCATACATATCTGTGAGTAGTCCACATTGACATATGGGACACTTAACTGCAAACACTGACATCCACTGGCACATGCGATTAGACCTGAAGAAGGACAGCAGAACAACATGACCAACATGCATTTGCTGTTGTTACACAAGACTCATACTGTTAACAGTATTGTACACCTGTACTACATGGTATATCTGCTGACTGACAACAGTCCTCAACATTTGTAAACTACACATCATCCTAGTCTGTTCACCCTGTGCATCAGACCATAAGAGCATGTCCCTGCACCGATGGTGTGGATGTCAGGGATGCAGCACAGGCATCACCATATGCACAGGGTGTTAATGTTTGCCAGAGGCTTAGGCTGCACCCTTGGATGACATCATGTGTGTGGGTTTGGGCCTTTGATCTAATTGGGCGTGTGTGGATGTTATGCATGTGTGTGTTGCTGTGCCCTACATATGTGTCCAGTGTGTGCGTGTATGTATGCACACAGTTCTCCCATGTATCTGGCCTACACAGGGGTATTATTGACAGCTGTAGACTGTACAGGCGAGGTATTACAGTTCACGGTGTCCGGCCATGGACATGTGACTTGTGCCTGCCAGGGGTTGCACGGGCACTACCAGACAGAGGTGCAGATTGGGTACTGTCTGATGTCACTAGTCCACTGGAACCGTGTCCCTGTTGGGACCATCCTGGGCCACGTGAACGTGGCCTGCTGTGTCATGGTGTGGACAGCACAGCAACAGGTGCACTGCTGCTGCTACCGTCACTATGGGAGCGGGCATGTGAGGTAGCTCATACACGTAGACCTGACACAGGTGATGTAGCAGACCTATGTCCACATGCCTAACGCCTCACTCCTACCAGATGTTCCAACACAGACAGCTCACGCTCGTGGATTGTCATGCCATGGTCAAGGACTCCAACCGTGTCACCGAACCGTCTATCCAAAGCATCAGCAATATGCTATTGAGCATTTACCATTGCCTGGATGCTGTTGTTTAAAGAATGGACAGCAGCCCTCTGTAGCCTCTGATCTTCTCTGTTGCACCATTCAACACATGCCTGTGCCTCCATTACAGCCTGAAACATGCTTCTGGTGACACCAGATGCTGTGCTCTGTCGTGCAGGAGCATGTTGGCCAGAGGTCCTGCTATGAGCAGCACTGGCCAAGTGCCTGTGTGGGGTACCACCAGTAGTTTTGCTGACACCATGGTGTGCAGGCACACCTTCCATAGCCCCCACACATTCCTGTTCCAAGCTACCACATGCCAACTGTCCTTCCTCTATGGCCACTGGTGATGGGGTGTGTGCAGGTATGGGATCTGTGTGCAGGGATGAGGTGGATATAGATGGAATGGCAACCAATGGCACAGTTTCAGCCCCTGACAACTCTGCCTGTGACCCAATCATACGTTCATCATCACTGCTAGAGTCTGTGGGGACACTAACATCTGATGTACCGCAGGAGGGTAATGCACCTACATCACCTGTGAGGGCAGACAAGAATTGTACATTATAATCTATACAATAGACACACACACACACACACACGCATGTGATATGACAGAAGGCATGCAACATGCATGTGATACGGCAGACAGCATGCAGCGCAGACAATAATAGTGGTAGTTATCATACATACCTAGGTTGCACACAGCATGCATGTGTGATAGCAGACGGCATGCAAATTACACAATCATAGTAGTGGTTAGCATATATCCCTGTGTTACACCATGTGGACCAGCACAGGTTAACTGTAGACCTGCCTGATGTGTGGCATATGACCTTGATAATCACATGTAGTATGACATGTGATCTGCTGACGTGTGCAATGACATGCATACATGTTTAACACAATGGTGCCCTGTCGAATATACAGTGGGGCAATGGTGTACCAATTCAGTGTTGTCTGTCCACCCTACAGATATACTGCAAAGTTAGCTGATGTGCATGGCCATTGCAGGGAATCATGAGGAGCCTCTAGTGCTATACAGTGTGAGTTACAGACAGGGTTCATAGCCATGACTGTGTTCAGATACAATACATATATACTGTGGAATGTGACCCACATCACTGAGGTGTATACACACTAAACCATGATGTGGAAGTTGTGACACAGGTTACTGATTTGTATACGAATGACACCCCTGCACATCTGCAACCATATTGCTGCAGCCTGGCAACTATGGGCAGACATGGCAAACACATTGGTACACCATGTCCCACATGACATCTGTATACCACACACACACACACACACACACACACACACACACACACACACACACACACACACACACACACACGAGGAGCTAGTATGGCATTTATGTCCATCACCAGCAACGGGAATGTACTGTATCTGTGGCCTGATGTGGATACTGTACAGGTAACTGCTGTCATGTTGCAACACACTCAAGATGTTCAACACATCCTATGTGGTGGATTGATGTTACGCCTACACAAGATGTGCACAGGCCTGTAGGATGTCTAGCATTCCACATCTACATTATGACCATTATTCAAAGGCCATGGCTGAACCATGTGTAGCCATTGTATGACAGGATGTACACACAAGCACAACACTTTTAATGTGTGTGTTGCTCCATGTCTATGGCCATCCTCCATGGCCATGTGTGTACATGTGTTGTCCAAATTATACTGATGGGCATCTATTTCACATGTCTGTGTTGTCCCATATGACATATATGCTCCACTGACAACAGGGTTATGCAGATAAAGGGTGGTATGTGGGATATGTTTTCAGGTTAGGTAGGCAATGTAGCAGCCAGGCCAATAGATGTCACGGACATGTCAAGATAGCACATCACATTGTGTGACATTCATAGCAGGGCTATGATCTACACAGGTGAAACCTGTGTGATGGCCATACTCCAGCCCACCGTGTAGTACTGTTTGTATTCACCACATGTGTAGATCAGATCTGTTGTATGTTCCTAAGGAGAAGAGCATCTCCACCATTGTATGCACAGCTGTCAACATATCTGGCAATAAAGTTTCTGAGGATTCATGTCGGTGAGATGATTCACATAGTTTGCAAGTGTGGCACATGGATAGTTATTGTGATGCATTGCAAGTCCGACCTGTATATTGTGACAGGACCATATGTGTACATGTTGTGAATGGCCACATGGCAGATAGATTTGTGCATTATGGTTCCTGATAAATAATAACACTGTCACCTGCAATGGGCTGCTTTCACCACAGAATGCCAGAGGTACCTAAATAGGAGTAACACAGCAGTATGAGCATAATCCACCCCTGTATAAAGGCTACAGGGTGCAATGTGGATAACACATACACCAGTACATTAGACTATACTACAGTGTATGCACATGTGTGCATACACAGAGCAGCATACTATAGTATGTGGCATGTGTGTATACATGCCTTGCATATTATGTGACATTACATATTGTACAGTGACACATCCAGCTATATGGAATATAGTTGTTATAGGTGCAGTACTGACTTACCAGGCAACTCCAGGCTTAGTGGTTGAGAGACACCCACCTCCACAATATCAGCTAAGGCTTGAGGATGTGGTTCTGCAGGTGTCCCCATATTGGCCAGTAGCTCCTCTGTACATGTGAGTGGGGGCTGGGTTGGTGGTCCACCACCTGTTGCACCTTGTTCCCTGGCTATTGCATTTTCACACTGTTTCACCCATCTAATGAGGTCTGTACAGTGTCTGTGCACCTGCTGGTATGTGCAGCTGTGGCCACCCACATCATTAACCCTCCTGCAAAGTTCTATCCACAGGGCATCCTGCTGCTCTGCATCCTGTGGCACATGGCTGAACAGGATGTCGTGATTATCGAGTAGGTATGGGATGAGGGCTTCATCCTCCAAGCATGTAAAAGGGGGAAACCTTGCACGCGGTATACCTGGAAGACATAATGATGGAGACAGGTCATAGTACCTCAGAGACATACAGAGCTACAGCTGAACATACATGTGTATCGCATTACTTCAGTTTAAGTAGTTGTATTTGCAAACCTACATGACACTGACGTGTCACCATATATGTGTGCGTGTGTCACCTGATTACATTGCTCATACTCCATGTGGTTGCTGTCTTGATGTGGGCATGTCTGTTTGCCTGTACTAGTGTTCCTACCTATCAGCACATGGCTGGATGCATCCAGATTAATGCAGTCGACCTTGATGCAGTGTATATGTCACATATAAGGACTTACACTGCCTTAACAGACATGACCTGTGACCCTGCAGACATGCTCACATAAGGTTTTACATGTATGCGTCCTGCCATATACATCTACATGGCACTGTACAGTGATCCAACATCCTGCCATGTATCACCTGTGTTGCACATGTGATACACATGGGACACTGGCTAGCCAGATGGTATTTGCAGGGATGAATATCAACTGTGGCATGTACAGTCAAAGTCAACTAGTGGGCTATATGCCATGGGCCATGTATGCATCTAGGATGAAAGGTTACCTGGCAGTAGCCGACAGGCGGGTCTGTGGAGCCAGGTGGAGCAGTGCCACATTACTGATCCACAGGGTTAATGATACATACACCATGCATTACCATGTGGTCATCACACCATGTCTGATCGGGGAGCGATGTGCAGTTTTGACGGACAGGGATGCATAGTATGGCAGGACTATGTTAAATGTATAGGACAAGAATTTGTCCAGCATGTGGTAGGTGGATGTCCATGAAGTATGTGTTTGAGATCAGGATGAGTACGTGTAGCATGTCCGACATCACTGGGTTGGACATGGATTTATTCAGGGTATGCATCATCCTACATAGTGGAGATGGAGAATGGGAAGGTTGTTGTAGGTCATCTGCACAAGGCCAATACCCCTTAAAGGAAATATGTGATCTGATATGGGTCACTTGAGTGGACTGTATGGCTGGACAGTGATCTCTATATTCATGAATGGCACCCTATTATTAAAAGGGTTGCTACATATGACTCCCTGACAGGTGTGGTGATGTAGCTATCACAGGAAACACAACTGCCCAGCTGCATCCCTCACACACAAGTGTCCATTATGATGACCGCTGCCTAGGTGGTAGTTCATGGGTACAGGGTTATTAACATAGGGGTGACAATGCGAGTCAGCTATTGCTCCTAGGTCATAGTCATTCACATACTTCAATAGGCAGATCCCTTCTGTTTGTCTGTGAAGTATGGACTACAATGAGGGGGAATAGAATTCATTAATGCTGACATACTGTAGCTGCCACTGGTGTGATGATCACGTATTATTCAGACACCTTCTGTAGTGTAGTTTCTGCCAGCAGTCCCGTTGCTAAACACTCCTGTGACATAGGAATGTACATCTAGTATACCGAGTGTAGGTGGTACACAGTATGGGTGATGATGTCATATGAACTTGCAAGGTTATGATATGCAGTATGACATCAACCATACTGTCATCTACATCTGTACTGCTGACATCACTTAAGTGATCAAGGTTCATGGCCTTCCAGACCAGACTCAGCATGGTAGTAGTGCAGTACTTCCCATTATCAGTGGTGTATCCCCCTTTGTTGGGTTGTGATACCTGTTGGTGTGCACCATTCAGTGTGTACACAACCTGACATGGAGCTATGTTTTACATGATGTGTACATGGAGAGCATCTTGTTTTGCTATATGTGTATGATACAACCTGTGATGTGGGCAGGTCCCATGCAGACTGAGTACAGCTTGTACATGCATAGTTGTGGGTACAGGGGCCCTGTGGTGTACATGGATATATGCTTGAGTACCTGTTGGGGGGAGGGGGCCATGTTTTTATTTTATCTAAGACCCTATCTGGATTGCTTATTCATGCTAAGCACTTGTTTAGGACTTGTAAACAGTATGTAAGCTAATGATTACGATAGCACTCAATCTCCCACATCACCTACAGGTAAGGGTGAACTGGTTTTGTACATACTTTTCTCACTTGCATAGAGTAATGTAGCTGTTGTACTCACTTTCCTCACTTATCTAGGTGAATGTAGTTCTATATTCAGGCATGTCCAAGAGTCAACTGCCAGTGTTCTCACCTGTCTATCCGATGAATCTGGACATTTTGAAGCAATGTACACATCGCCTCATGTACACAAACAAGCCTTTCTGCCTACCACCCAACACTACAACCTATGAGAGATGCACTCATCTAGCCAAACTGGAGGTAAAGGTCTTTCCAACCAAGCCTGACGCTGACTGTCATGTGGAGTAGGTACACAGTCGCACAACACCACACTCATCACATAAGCCTCACTGTATCTACCCCACCATTAACTGGGAAAGCTACTTGTGTACCAACACATTAGCTCAATGGTTTCTGGAATTCATAAACACCAATGCCCTGACTCAACATATCCACACACCCACCAGGGGCAACAATATCCTAGACCTAGTCATTACCAACATGATTGACTGGTGCTCCACACATGAAGCGATCAGACCATGTGCTGAACACCGTTGATATCCACATCCCGCACCTACCCCCCATTAAGCGAACCACAGTATAATATGTCTACAAGGCCAACTACATGCTTCTTTAGGCAGACGTGGTGGACATCATGACACCCATGCAGATAGACAATACTGTTACAACTGCTGAATCCTACACAAATGCACTCTATAAGCGCTTACAGGAGTGCATGGCTTGTGCTATCCCAAACAGAACCAGGACGCTATACTCATAATTAACTAAACCAATCTGGTGGTCCCCTGCGTTAAACATATTGTACTACAGGAGGAAGACACTGTTGCAAATGAGAGTACAATACCATGCATGGAGGAGATCCCTGGCCAGCCTCAGTAAGAAGATTAGATCCCTTATATGATCCTCCAAAGCTAGCTAGGAAAACTTTAACGCAACTAATACCAACAACAACCACAGAGCCTTGATGTCAACAACCAAATCTGCTCTGAGTTATAGCACAAAGGCACGAACATTACAGAAACAATGCATATTGGCAACATCCTGGCAGATCCTTCTCAAAGCTGCACACTCTGAAGGCAATATCACAGCATCCATGGGACTGGACAACATCCCAGGCTGCGTTTTACACGAACTTCGGATCGTACTGTCTCCTCACCTATGCACCATGTTCAATAATAGCCTCACATCAGGCATAGTGTCCGCTGAATGGCGCACAGCAACAATTATCCCACTCCACAAAGGTGGTGGCACAATGGACCATGGGACCAATTTCCCTATAGGTCTAACTAGTCTGGTCTGCAAGGCTATGGTGCACATCATGGATCACTGTCAGAGACATTGGGTACCTCTCAACCTTTGACCCCTCCCTGTTTGGCATTGTTAAGGCCAGACCATGCCTCCTAAACCTGATGGGTTTCTTAGAGATAGTTACCAAGGCATTAGATGAGGCTAAGGAAGTCCACACAGCCTACCTAGATCTCTCATAGGCTTTCAACACCATTCCTCCTTCTGTTATTATCAACATACCATCCGCCTGAACATTAACCCCTACGTCATGTGATGGTTTGCAAAGTGGCTGATGGACAGAACACACACAGCAGGAGTTGCATACCCTAGGTCCGACTGTATACCAGTTATAACTGCAGTCCCCCAGGGCTCAGTCCTAAGACCCCTCATGTTCGGTATATACTTCTCTGATGTACAGACAAGCACATGAGGGCTTTGGCTGAAAGGGTTTGCAGACGACTGCAAACTAGGGGACATAATTGTTTCCCCAGCTGTTACAGACACCCTCTGAAAGGGTCGTACTGAGACGGATACCTGATGTTAATATCATGGTGTCAAGCTGAATGCCTAAAAGTGCATAGTCATCCCCTTTGGATATAACTAATTACCTGCAGACTACCACATAGGTGCTAGTCCCCTACATACAAAAAAGATAATACAGGATCTGGAAACACCAGTAGATAGCAATCTCTCCTTTGATACCCATAATGACAAGGTGGTTAGAATATCCTTCTACATGGCCCCCCTAATCTCTAATGGGTTCGCATCCAGATCAGAGGGGCCATTGTGACTCTACACATGTCATATCAGACCCATTAAAGGATACAACACCCCATTTGGGATATACCTTACAAGACAACTGCAACAGTTTGGAAGACCACACCAATATCACACCAAGAGCATTACTGACCTCAAACAGATGACCTATGCAGCCCAACCTACGAAACTCCAGCTGTACTCAGATGCATACCGCCTACTCACAGGTGATCTCTGCTTGACATACAAGGCCCATGTCCAACCCTGTATTGCTGGATATGCTCCACCTAAACATAAGCCCCTCAGAGCCACATGCTCTAGGGATATACACCTAATCACAACAATGAGTAGGACGTGCTGAACGGATAGATCCCTGATGCGGACACTCCCTATGCTTTGGAACGTGATTCCAATATAAATCAGAGGAACAGGGAACCAACCTATGGGGGTGGCGAAAGACAACACATGCTAGCTAGGCTTACAGATACCCTTGGTAAGACAGGCTAGTACCTGCCTTTGCACATATTACATGTCTTATGTGCATGGATAGTTAAATAGCTCTTCCATTTTGCTTTGCTATCATGCTGATAAACTGTCGGCTCACTAAAAGACATATGCATCCTGTTATTGTGTATTGTAAATGCAATATATCAACATATACTATCCCCTGTTATAGCACATACTTGATGGACCATCCCTGCCACTGATGTCGTGAGGAGTATTTTTGTTCAAAGCCCTTATATAGCATCCCTTGTGGTGTATGCGGTGTTTTCCTTGTGACCTACAGTAATACACACAAATACTACAAGCGTGACTATGCTCAACAATACATCACTACAAGATAACTGTTTCCACTATATGGATTGCGTGCACTTTAAATACTACAGAATAGTACTACATACACAGACATACTGACCGTTCTACATACCTTATTAGTAACCCAAAGTATCGTTAACAGTTGATTCAATCCTTTCCGGTTTGTGTTTCAATGTTATTTATAATGTTCCGCTGGTATATACAGATGGTTTGAATGTGTGATGACACATCCTTTTCTAGTTACATATCGGTAACATGTGGTATCCTCTCCACCAACTGCTGTTCCAAAGTAGTTAATTGGATGCACATCAGCTGTGCAGCTACTCCATTAGCCAATACCATGGCAACAGTGGTCTATAAGTGAGTACTCCTTTTAGCATTGTCCGCTTGTCTTACTTTCGAGGGAGATGGCCTAGATGTGTTATTGTGATATATTTCAACAGCTATATGGAGACACACAGAGATATATTAGCTTCATGACTCCCGTGGACTGTGTGTAATGGCTAGATGATTTAGTTCTACATGTGAGTACAGCTGTTATATTTTGGAACAGTGCTACTTATGCAGGGTTTGTTTGTACCTGATACTTCTGCAGATGTTTAAGTCTGGCAAGGATGTTTGGCCAGCTGAAGGCCATATGGCTATGCATGAACTGTTATGTGGTGTACAGTGTGCTCACCAGACATCCTTGATTTGGTGTACAAGTGTAGCATACTGTGCTGTTACTCACTAATTGCTAACACATCCTGGTGTACGCACAACCCTCTGAAATGGGATTAGTGCAAACAAACCCTATTACATCAGCAGCTGTTCCATTGTATAACAGCCGCTATTTCACTTAGGGCCATGTTAGTGTGTCTCTGACAAGGTATGTTAAGGCTTCTGCAGATGTCGTACAGTGTGTGAATGATTTGTGATGTTATTACAGTTTGTATTGTAATATGTTTGGGAGTGGGGTGATGTTGGTGGGTGTGCTTAGCAAATGCAGGTGTTAGGGAACTGCTTTTATCCATAATCGCTATGTGCGTGAACTTTCCTTCCCTATTTGAACACCTATCCTTTTGTGGACTAATACAATGGTATTTTCAGGCTGATTCATTAAGGCACTATTATGTGGTTTCTGTATAGCATGCAGGTGATGTTAGTCCTTTAATCCCTTCGGAAATACATCTGAATGTAATAATGTGTTTCTACATGATAGTTGTGTATTTCCGTCATAGGTATTTGCAGTCATCGTAGTTGTGTTGGTGACTGACCCTCTTTGGCTAGGGTTGCCACCTTTTCATATGTCCATGGTGGGTCCTTTTCGGGACACACATCTGATTTTACAGGCCGACACAAACCCACGGTCAGTACAAGGGATAGAACGTTCTTGCCTAATTATAAGCTTATTCTTGCAGCAGTTTAGTAGCTTATCCTGTTTCCTGTACCATGTAGGTACTTTAGATAAAGAAATAACTATTGTATGCAACTATTACAGTACATATGGGACATAATTATGTCCTACAATCCCAGGACATTTGCCACATTTAATATATTTGGTCAGGACACAACCGCCCAAAGAGGGAGTGTCCCTCGCAAAGTGAAACAGGTGGTAACACTATCATTGGCTCATGTCCATAGCGCATATTTGTAATGGTGTATAGGCATATACTCTCCATATCCTATATTCATAAAGGCTGGTAGTGGCGGAATGTGTGATTGCTATGGTCTATGTTATACACATATGTGAACACTTCAACCGCTGTATACGGGAGACCTATGGAATTCTGAAACCACAGTGGTCCGACGCACACAGTCCCAGGAACAGACTACCATACCCCACATTAAAGACAACGACAGTAACTCAAGAAGGTATCAGGAACATGGAACACACACATGCACACACAGACACACTGCTTCCCAACACATCCAAACAAACCTTCCTACACTACGTATGAGCAGGTGGCCAAGCCCCCTTACACACCCCATGTAGGTGTCTGCGCCCCACACACCACCCACTACTTAAATATTCTACATACTAGGTCACACAAACAGACGCACAAAGTTAACCCACAACAACACATTACAGTCCCCCAACAACACACACCACACACAGAACACACACTTACATACACTACAGCCCTAAGTAACACACGCACACACAGTAGCCTACCCAAACTGAACACCAGAAGCACTGACTAACTGTCCATTAACATTGTGAGATTACACCTTGTGCATCTGGTGTTTCGGTACTGTGTTCTTTCGGACATTAAGCCTTGGGATTACGTGTGTCGGTATGTAAAGCAGTTGGTATGTGGTAGGTATCCCATTTATATGTACCTATATATATATATATATATATATATATATATATATATATATATATATATATAAAATTGTGTTGTTGTTGTTGTGCCTTTCGGCTTATCCCGGTTAGGGGTCGCCACAGGGGAACTCCGGTCCGCTAATGTTTGGTAGTGGATTTTTACGTACCGAGTTACCAGCCCTGATGCACAACCTTCAACAAAGGCATGCCCATTCACGCATGCCTCCACACAGAAGACGCTCTAGCTGAGAATCGAACGCGACAACGTCTTGTGAAGTGACAACGCTACCGCAGCACCACTACCACGTTATATTGTGTATATATGTATATATATATATATATATATATGTATATATATCTGCTGTGTCTTTTGCCTTTTCCCGGTTAGGGGTCACCACAGCGGAACTCCGGTCCGCTAATGATTGATAGTTGATTTTTACGTGCCGAGTTACCAGCCCTGATGCACAACCTTCAATGAAGGTACACCCATTCACGCATGTCTCCACGCAAAAGACGA
Source organism: Protopterus annectens (assembly GCF_019279795.1). Classification (NCBI taxonomy): domain Eukaryota; kingdom Metazoa; phylum Chordata; order Ceratodontiformes; family Protopteridae; genus Protopterus; species Protopterus annectens. The sequence continues at coordinate 1,304,612,278 of NC_056726.1, forward strand.
TCTAGCTGAGAAGCGAACCGCACAGCGTCTTACTGTGAGGTGACAACACTACCGCAGCACCACCACATATATATATATATATATATATATATATATATATATATATATATATATATATATATATATATATATATATATATATATATATATATATAGATATATAGATATAGATATATATATATATATATATATATATATATATATAAAACATACACCTTTCATTGTGTACATGCTGGTTTGTCCTATTTCAACAAATTCCTACCATTTGTGTTTTATCCTGTCAGTATACACGACTGCCATTGGTACATCTCAGGTAGCTTAGTGGTATGTTATCGTGATGAATGTGTACATGGTTGCGTGTTCTAATCCTGGCAGTGATATCTTACATCTTAGAGCAGGCACTGGTAGTGCAAGGGTGATGAACGCACATTTCAGCGGTTGTGTGTTACATATGTTTATTATTCTGTAGAGAACTACCTATATATGCAATCTGTGTTTAAGGTATACTATGTAACATGTACACATCTGTGCAGATTTCTGTCAGGGATACTCCCCATTATTTGGAAGCACATCCCTAATTACATTATACAAAACCCCTCACTAACACTCTGGGGAATCCTTGCAGAGTGGGTGGTGGACAGTAGCTACACCCCAGGGATCCCACAAGTGGCTCTGCTCCACAGCGGGACAGTTAGTTGATCTATGGGGTGGTGACAGCAGACACGTTTTGCCTATTCTTATGAGTGGCCTCAGCGGTTGGGCGTGTACCTACCTATTTATCTATGAACCTGTACATACAGTATGGACACATGCTGATAGCTTAATATACTGTTCAGGTATTGACTTACCTTGTGCCAATGGCGGTTGTGTGTACAACAGTTGAGGGCTACCTATGTAGGATGCACACAGTAGACCACCTATACATGACAATTTACAAGTGGTCGTGTGTGTGTGTGTCATCCATGTTTGCTGTGTGTGCAGGTGAAGAAGGGTGTCAGTTCATGAGTGCCTACACTGTCAGTGTGTGTGCTATATGTTCCCTCTTTGCCAAGGCATGGGCATACTGGACACACCTCCGTCTGCCTATTGGGGCTAGCACAGGGTGTTCGTGGTCTGACCCCCCTGTGCCTGTGGGCCCTTGGCAATGGTGGTGGGCTGTGAGGGCCTTCACCATTCTGTACCTGCTGCAGCTGTTTCTGCAGGACCATATTGTGTAACATGGCACATACTATGAAGATGTGGGCACACGCTCCTGGAGAGTACTACAAGGTTCCACCAGATATGTCCAAGCAATGGAACCATGATTTCAGCATCCCAAACACGCACTCTATGATTATTCTGGTTTCTGCGTGTGCCTCATTATGGCATTCTTGCGTGGCTGTGTGTGCATTTCTGATGGGTGTCATCATCCATGGTTCCAGTGCATAGCCAGCATCCCCCACCAGGTGGCCATATGGGATGTCCCCCCTGGCAAATACCTGATACAGCTGTGAGGCATGCCAGATGTGGGAGTCGTGATAGCTTCCAGGACAGCCGGCACACACATCCATGATAATGGCCTGGGCATTGCACATGACCTGGCAGTTGATGGAGGGGGAATCCCTTGCGGTTTATGTAGCGCCTACCCTGCTCACCAGGTGGTGACTTGATATGTATATGCGTGCAGTCTATTGCACCCAGTACCTCTGGGTAGTCCACCACATGGTGGAAGAGATGCATATTGCTGGCCAACTCCTCCTGCATTCGGGGGAAGTGTATGTGCTCATTGGCATGTGGTAACATGGCATCCAGGAATTGGTGGAGTACCCTGGATGCTGATGCCTGTGAGATCCCCATGATATCCCCAGTTGGCCTTTGGAAGGTACCTGTGGCTAGTATTCTCAAGCTTACACATACCTTCATGTCCACTGGGATGGGTTCCCTTCTGTTACTTCTGAATCTGAGGCATGGCCGGCACAGCTCAACAAGTTGCTGTATGATGTCCCTGTCCACCCTGTAAATCTCTACTATCTCCAGATCATGTAACCCCTGGTAGGTTACCCTGGGTCTGAACAGTCGTCTCCTCCTCCAGTGCCTGAGATGGTTGTCAGCATCATCCTCCACACCACCATCAGTCTCCAACACATGCTGGTGAATCAAAGCTATGGCAGCCCCTAACATATACATATTAAAAGTTCCCCACCTGTATACACCAATGGTGCAGAGTGCCTGGGAATACACAAGTGTGTGTGTGGGGCTTTCACACCTTATACTATTGTGCAATGGATGATGCTGGTGTAATTGGGTGTGTTTGTGCTATTCCAGCTGCAGAGTATCTTAATTATTGGTTTTACAGCAGGTACTGCTATTGTGGGGCCTTTGGTGTTGACTTACGCTTGTCTGCCATGATTCATCTATTGCCCTTTACTTCTATTTTCAACCTGATTCACCTCCCATTGTCAGGCATGCATCCAGCTGCCACCTTTCTTGTTTTGTACTTCCACAACCCAGGATTGTGTTGGGAAATGTGTTATGTAGCTGATCTTCCGCAAGTTTGCTTTGTTCTGCTGTGACAGTTCTCTTTTCTTTGCTGTACGGCACCTCCCCTTTCCTGATCTTCAGGTAGCTGCTAGCAGCCTTGTTAGCTGTTGTCTATGGCCCACTGTAAGTTTCTAAGTGTTAATTACTCATTTGTACTCCAATTACCATGCTGCAGCATTTCCTTATTGTCTTCCCGTAAACTTCCTATTTCACCTAAGTTGCGTGCCATGTGCGCCCGGTTTCCAGCTTTTGAGCGCATTTGCATCCATGTTCACATGCACTTTTGGTCACCTTGTGTGCTCTCAGCTAAGCATAGCTATGGCTAGATACAGACCCTTATCCTGTGGCTTTGCTTAGCAACAGGCAGCCCAGATTACCAATGCTCCAATATGCTTACAGCTACGGCAGCGCACACCTCTTATGATATCATGTTTACCTCCAGGCCACTCCTTGGTGCTGTACCACTGTGCCATGTGGTACATCCTTATGCCAGCGGGACATTTGCGATTCTGTATTACTTGACTCATTTGCATGGCATTGACTACAAATTCCTAGTTACCACGTGGAACACTGTCACAGACCCTTAGCAACCTTTGTGCCTTGATTGTGGTGTAGCATGCGTACCATTGACTATTATGGCGAAATCATGATTTGCGTTACATTGCAGTTTTATGACATCTAAATATATTTTCCTTGTGTTCCCATTTGCGCACCCATGCACTGCGGTTGTACTTTGCATTAGTATGGCCATGACATTAAATGCTATTTTTTATGTGTTGTGTGTGTGTTTTTATGCCATTGGCTGTATATTTAGCCATTGGCATATGTTAACATTGTAATGCATAAGTCTGGTCTGCTTTCATGGCTCCGATGTTCTGTTTGAAAAAATGTAAACCATTTTTTTTGGTTTACATTTCTGCATGCTTACGCTATGCCTGCACCACTTCATGAATCGCTATATACCTTCATTTGCATGCTACACTGCTGTACATGGGGTAATTAGCATACAAGCGCCATGAGCTGTGCAGCTCTAGCGTACGCTGGTAGTGCACGTGGAAACAACTCTTACCTGAATCGCTCGATGGCCATATTTGGCGCTAGATCGCCGATGCTACTCCGGCGCCTGGCGCAAGCTTCATGAATCCCGGGGCATAATTTTTCCAACAGGGTAGATATGAACAATGTGACCCCAAACGTAGCTAAGAAAAGAGTAGTAAGGGTACCTACCCAATACTCTAGTTATGTGAACATGGTAACTGGTGTCATTAAAAAGTATTGGCCAGTTCTTACATATGATGCTAAAATAAAAAATATAGTAGGAGATGAACAAATTTTTTTGTTTAAAAACAAAAAGTCATTGAAAAGATATCTGTTCTATTCTTCAGACATCAAGAAGCCTTTAGCCATTGACAAGGGCACACTACCTTGTAAGAAATGTAATCAGTGTGCATATGTAGATACAAGTAATCAATTCAAACATCCAGACACTGGGAGGGATGTTACGTTTAATGTTACAGCAAATTGCAATAGCATAAACATTGTTTATTTAGCGGTGTGCAATATCTGTTCCAGCTTTTACGTTGGAAAAACGAACAGAGAATTTAGGTTTAGGATACGTGAACATCTTTTGAGTATCAGAAACTAGAATTTAACAAATGCATTAGGTAGGCATGTGTCCAGTGAGGGACCTGAACATACTTTTAGGTTCTTAGTTACAGAATCTGTTAGAGAGAATGAAAGGGGAGAAGACATCATAAATAGGACTGAGACATCAGAGATGTGATGGATCATAAGATTAAAAGCAGACAGGGGAAAGGGCTTGAATGATAGAATTCCTTTAAAACCAGTTTTACGTAATAGGGCTTTATATAAATAGTATAGTAGGACTTGTTTCTGAATATATGAGCATGTTTTTGACTGTATTCACATTGGATGGAATAAATAATGTTTTTAATTTTTTATATATATATTTTTATACATATTTCATGTGAGTATTAGTTTAATAAGTTTTTAACTTAGTCTTACTAACACAGCGTAAGTATATGCTACAAGCATGTTTTTTAATGATTGTTAGTTTTTGTAGCCCTTTAAAAGATTTTGAGATGTTAATTGGTTAATTAAGTTAATAGGCTGGTCAAGATGGGAGGATTTGTATAAAGGGTTTGATTTTATGTTGCACATCTTTGTAAGGTCTGATGAAGTGGGGTTTGTTGCTCCATGAAAGTGCTCACCTTGTAATAAAAGTCTTTGCTTGTAAATTGATGGTTTGACTCAGTGGCTTCCATATGCATTGGTTGGATCGCTGGATTTGTTTGAGGAGATTGCAAACAAATATTAATTTCAATATTCGTTATGATATTTATAAATACATTTAAAAAGTTAATGCATAACACCATTTCAAAACTTTAATGGTTTCAATTAGAAAATACATTAAATAATGAAACAATCATGTAACACACCTTTCGGCCCAAGAACTTGGACCAAAGCTCCAAAGGCGGTAGTGTTCCACTATTCATAAAGGATGAGCACACCTCCAGACTGGTAGCCCAACATAACGCATCTGAGATACTTCAGGTGATGCTAACATTGGGTAAGACAGCGATTAAGGTCGTGGCCTGCTATAGGTCCCCAACCATGTCACAAGACTCACACTACATGTTCCAAAGCACCCTGGAGAATATTAAGGTCCATCCTAACACTCTCATACTGGGCAACTTCAACTACCCCTCCAGTAATTGGGAAAACTACTCATGTACCAATGCACTTGCCCAATGTTTCCTGGAATTCATTAATTCCAATGCCCTGGACAAGCTCGTTCTCACCCCCACTAGAGGTAGCAACATCCTTGACCTGGTCATTACTAACATGTGTGACTGTTACTCTACACCAATAGTCAACTCCTCAGTGGTTAGATCTGACCACAAACTAATCAACTTGGAAATCCATATCCCTCCCACCCCACCCCCCGCAAAGGTAACCACCATGAAAAACAAACTTCTACAAAGTTAACTTTGGGCTCCTAAAAACAGAGGTGGCTAACTTCACTGCACCCATGCAAATGGAGATCAGTTCTATGACCCCTGAATCATACACCAATGCACTGTACGAACACATACACAAATGCATGGATCTCGCCATACCCAACAGTACCAAGACGCTCTCCTCCAAAAAAAGGAATCCATTCTGGTGGTCCCCTGCCATAAACAAACTCTACAAAGGAGGAAACTGATGAGGAATAAGGTGAAGTCGCAAGACTGGAAAAACTCCCTTATCAGCCTCAACAAAAAGTTGAGATCCCTCATCAAATCCTCTAAAGGTAGCTATGAAAACAGAATTGCAGCAGATAGTGAAGACAACCACAAGGCCTTCTATAGTTATGTAAAGAATCTCCACGGCAATACCCAGATTTACTCTGAGCTACTGCACAATGGTACCTCCTATACCAAGCCAACAGATATTGCCAATATACTGGCCGACAGATTCAGTGTCAACTTTACCCCTGTCTCCCTCCCTAAGGGACCAGTCACAATACCAGTAGACTGCCAGGCACCCAGTATTACTGCTGCACAGGTTAAAACAGCACTGTCCAAGGCCAAGAATACAGCTTTTATGGGACCTGACAATATCCCTGGCTGTGTTCTGCATGAACTACAGAGTGAACTGGCACCTCACCTGTGTGCCCTGTTCAATCACACCCTCACCTCAGGCTTTGTCCCTACCGAATGGCACACTGCTACAGTCATCCCTGACCTGTCCACAATGGAGGAGCAAATACAGACCCTGGGAACTATCGCCCCATTAGCCTAACAAGTCTCATATGCAAAGCTATGGAACACATCATCATGGACCTAATAAACAAAGATATAGGGAATTTCCAAACTCTGGATCCTACACAGTTTGGTTTTGTGAAGGGTAGATCATGCCTGCTCAACTTGATCAACTTTTTTAAGTCAGTCACCAGAACTGTGGATGAAGGCAAGGTGGTTCATACAGCCTACCTTGATCTGGCCAAGGCCTTTGATATCATCCCCCACTCAGGAATCATAGAAAAACTCACTAAGCTAGGCATCAACCCCTATATCACTAAATGGGTTGCAAACTGGCTCACAGGTAGATCCCACAGTGTGAAAGTAGCTGACTCCAAGTCAGACTGCCGACCAGTTATGAGTGGAGTCCCACAGGGTTCGGTCCTGGGTCCTCTCCTATTTGGTATCTACATCTCTGAAGTCCAGGCCAACACAAAGGGACTCTGGCTGACAAAGTTCACAGACAATTGCAAGTTGGGAGCTATTATTAACTTCGCAAGTGATGTTGACATAGTACAGAAAGGCCTCACTGAGACCAATGACTGGTGTCAGAACCATGGCCTTAAACTCAATGCCAAAAAATGTGTCATCATTCTCTTTGGGAAAAACCCATTTCCCATGAATTACCACATTGATGGTAGTCCACTGAACACAGAAAGTGTTATAAGAGATCTGGGAATACAGGTTGACAGCAACCTCTCTTTTGACCACCACATTGCCACTGTGGTCAGAAAGTCCTTCTATGTGGCACATTTCATTGCTAAGGGTTTTGCATCCAGGAAGAAAGAGGTCATTGTCTCCCTCTACTCTTCCCTCATTAGGCCAGTAATTGAGTACAATGCCCCATTTGGCATGTACCTCACTAAACACCTGCAACGACTGGAGAGGCTGCAAAAGTACCTCATAAAGAGGATCCTAGGCCTTAAACATTTGTCCTATATGGACAGACTAAAAAAAACTCCAACTATTCTCTGTCTCATATTGCCTACATAGAGACGATCTCTGCTTGACTGACTTGACTTACAAAGCCATGTCTGTCCCAGCTCTCTTAGAAATGCTACATCTGAAGAAATCCCAATCCCTCCACACCACATGCTCCAGAGACCTCAACCTCATTACCACAGTGAACAGAACATGCTGGAGGGGCAGGTCCATAACCAAGAGACTGCCCATGCTATGGAATAGACTTTCCATACATGTCAAGCAGAGCACCTCACTGGCCCTCTTCAAGAGAAATCTTGATGAGTGGATGGGAAATAGAAAATTCACCTCAGGGATCACTCCAGTGGATTTACTCAACAGAGGCACTGGGAACTAAGGTCGGGTGGCACAATGCCAGGGTACTCCTATGGGCTAGGCTTGTAAAGGCTCCAGGGCCATTAGCCTAGTACACACCTATGAACCTATGAACCAAAGTACTCAAATGCATTAAAAAGAAGTTGTCAATGTTCCTCACACTTTTCTAATGATGAGTGAAATTCATAAAAAAAACATTGTGTCAAGGAAAGTATAGCTGCACAAATAAGTGAGTTGCACTTCACTATTTACTGGTTTAGGTACATCCCCTGCAGTGCTGTATTTCATTAATAAGGATATGTATGACTATGAATTGCTCAGCTGGACTGTTTGAACAGCTGCCCGTTCAGCTCCTTACCAATCTCAGCTAGTAGGTGGTATAGATATTCTAGGAGACAACACAAAATGACCCATTCTCCTCAGCACACACACACACACACACACACACACACACACACACACACACACACACACACACACACACACACACACACACACACACACATATGTGTGCATTGTCTGTCAAACACTCATACTTTTCTGTGTTATTATTCTGCAGTCATGCCTGAAAAGGATCTTTGGACCAGCCCACTTTCCCAATTATCAAATTCTAAATGAATAAGTACTGTTTACTTTTCTCAGCAATCTGAACAGTGTGAAGATACCCAGCTTCACTTTATGCTGATTCTTCCCACTGAAACAGTGAAATGCAAAGATGTTTACAGCTAACATGCTGCATAGTCATGTGCATTGTGTGCACTGCCCTGCATAAAAATTGCCCAGTATGGGTACTAGGCAAGGTGACTATAAACCCCAAATGGCCTAGGTACCCGTCTCATTTATCAGCATATATCCCTTTCAGGATGAGTAATTCAAACATTAATTCCTTATGCCTACATGAGACACTTTTTGTCTTGAATATTTATGGCTTTGACATACTCAACATTTTGATTTTGTAATATTCAAGTAGTTCTACCAATGCAAAAGCAACAGTACCTGCTCTAAGCAGTATAAATAGTATATGAAGAAGGTCCCTCTACTTAATGTGATGCTGGATCCAGAAAATTAGGGGATATTTTTAATGTGCCTACAATGTTTGCGGGTAATTGGATGCCTCCCCCCCCCCCGGGATTCAAATTAACTTCTTAGCTCTTGCCCATCCTTTTCATAAAACATGGCTTGGAAACAATAGTTTCCAAAGGTCTTCATTGTTTCTATTGACTTTCCATTTGTTATTGATAATTTTCTTAAGACTAAAATAATCAGCAGCATACATGACACAAATGGTGGACTGAAACTCATCTTGTCTCTTGATCAGCTTCCTTATTACAGTAGGTGATACTGACATTATTAACTGGAGAAATCTGGCATCCTATTTTCCTTGTATTCTTGACTTCTTCCAACAACAATTCATTGAGCAAAAGAGGGTAGCCACTTCAACAAAAGTAGATCATAGATGTCACCTGTTTTAACCCAAACAATTCTTGCTCCAGTGTCAGCAGTGAACATCTCACCAGTTGCCCTTTATAATATTTCCTTGCTATATACAGAGAGTGTTTGATGCTGAGCTAAAGGACTGTATTATCTCTGACCTCCTTATTGTAAATTCTTGTATAGAGTCTGGAATTGTTTGCACCCTTCTTCTTCTTTCGGCTGCTCCCGTCAAGGGTCACTACAGCAGATCAACTGTTTCCATTTCTTCCTGTTCTCTGCATCTTGCTCTCTCTCCCACCAACCACCTGCATGTCCTCTCTCACCACATCCATAAACCTTATCTTAGGCCTTCCTCTTTTCCTGTTATATGGCAGTTTCATCCTTAGCATCTTTTATCCAATATACTCTGCATCCCTCCTCAGCACATGTCCAAACCAACGTAATCTTGCCTCTCTGGCTTTGTCTCCAAACCTTCCAACCTGGGCTGACCCTCTAATATACTTATTTCTAATCCTATCCATCCTCGTCACATCCAGTGCAAATCTTAACATCTTCAACTCTGCCACGTCAAGGTCTGACTCCTGCCTTTTTGTCAATGCCACTGTCTCCAACCCATATAACATAGCTGGTCTCACTACCCTCTTGTAGACCTTCCCTTTCAACCTTACTGGTACTCGTCTGTCACAAATCACTCCTGACACTCTTCTCCACCCACTCCATCCTGCCTGTACTCTCTTCTTCACCTCCCTTCCACACTCACCATTACTCTGAACTGCTGATCCCAAGTATTTAAACTTATCCACCTTCGCCACCTCTACTCCCTGCATCCTCACCATTCCTCTATCCTCCCTCTCATTTACACACATATATTCTGTCTTAGCCCTGCTGATCTTCATTCCTCTTCTCTCTAGAGCATATCTCCACCTCTCCAGGGTCTCCTCCACCTGTTCCCTACTCTCACTACAGATCACAATGTCATCTGCAAACATCATAGTCCATGGGGTCCATTTCCCTAGGAAAAAAAATCGCTGTTCCATGTCTTCGCTGTTTAGAAGTTCGATCTTTAAAGCTCAATCAGAGAGTGTTTGGTCTTTTGACCATTCGAGCTTCTGATATAGACTCTATAAACAGACTGTACCCATCATTACTAAAATAGCGTATTTGTTAATTGCTGTATTTCAAAGCTCGTCTACAAATTGTCAAGTATTAAACATGGGATCTCATAACAATTTATTTCAAATTGTGTCCTAAATAAGCTTCCAAGAAGCTCCATCTTTGAACACATGGAAGAAACAACAAGTTCTTTTAAACTTTTGGAATCCCAAACAGTACTGTCAAATGTGGTTGGCTACCATGTAAATCAAAAACATCAGGAGAAATGTTCCTATTCTTGACAATCTCTTCTAATAACACATCAACATCTTAAAATGTTCTAGAAAAAATGCATCAACCTTTTTAAAGCTGTCATTACCAGACAACATGTTTAACATATTGGCCTTATATTTATAAACATTCATTAAAATTAATGAGACCTCCACCACCACCACCTCTTGTCTAAAAGAATAATTCTGAAAATGTTATTTTAAGTGAAAATTAAAGCTTTAAATTCTGCATTATCAAGACTATAAACTCTGTACTTTCAGAAATCACCCAGGAGGGCCTTGGCTTCCCTCTCCCACAGCCGCTTGAGCACTAACAATGCAAAATTCAGTGAAGGGTCACATGAACTCAGTTTATGCAACAACCTTTCACTGTTGTCCACATCCATAGTAAAGTGCAAACTTTTCAAGTTTATGGTTTTAATGAATAATTTAAGCAATAACAAATTGTACACAATATTAAAACACTTTTCAAGAGGACACACAAGTCCTTCCACAAGTACATTTGTTTCAGCTTCTATTAACTTGCAAAGTCTGAATTTAATCATTCTCCTATTTTCTTATTGGTTGGTTTTGCCCCTCTGTTGCCAAAGGGATTTCAACTGTTATTACAGACTCTTTGTTAATAATTGTCATAAATTTGTTTAAAAGAATCAACAGGTACAGCAAAATGCTTTTAGTTGAATCTGAATTGTATCTACATCCTTCTGTAATGCTGTCAAATTCTTTTCAATATATTTAAACATAAATCTCATATATTCCCTCTTTACTTTGTGATTTATCACTATACCTCCGTTCATTAAATTGACATTATATTTTTTACCAACATGTGTTTTAAAAGTCCTAAACCTGCTGGGTGTAAGCCCTGAAATAAGACACTCATATAAATACAGACTGTCCCAATGAAAGTTTTCATATTTCTAAATTTCCTTTCAAATTCAGTCGACACAATATAACATACATCTCTATTTACACCTGATATTACATTCTAACACATAAATACCACTTTTACTATTTTTTAACCCACCATCACAGTTGACATACTTTTTCCAACCTACATAACCTCTTTACTCTTAATTCTCAACCTCGCTACAGCTATATCCTTGCATACCCCCACACACCAATACACATCAACATACTCTTCCAACCATCTCCCCAGTAAACACAGATTCTCACGTATCTCCTCCCAGCTTTTCCCCTATGCCCTCACATACTATTCACACCATAAATTGACCTCCAAACCACCTATGAAACCACACTTGACACCAGTAATATCGCCTATGAATAAAAAACACTTCCCATGGTACTCATTCCTCATTACCTATTTACTCAAATGTGGAGACATACATCCTAACCCAGGCCCACCCACTAATCCTAACCACAAGAATAACACCAAAGACTTAAACATACTTACACTGAACCTTACAAGTATATGTAATAAAATAGCCTCACTGCATGCCTGGATTGATCAAAATAAACCTGACATTACAGCCCTTACCAAAACATGGCTACACCTCAGTGTAAAAGACTCAGAAATATTACCTCCAAACTTTGCAGTAACCGGAAGAGATAGATCTAAAAAAAAGGGGAGGGATAGCACTCTCTACACTCAACATCACACTCTACACCAGTAATATACTTATGTTTTCTAATGCCGAGGTACTAATCTCTTTTTTTGAATCTCAGCACATCAAAAAGAATTTGCACAATAGTAATATATATCCTGCCAGGTCACAATATAAAAGTGTTGTAAAATATTTTATTCTGGACATCCCAAACAATAAACCTCAAAACAATAATCTTAGGAAATGTAAATATAGATTGGCAAACCATAGCTTCCAACTCCCGTACAAATGGTATAAATTTGTATTGTTTTTCTCAGCTTATCAATACTCCAACAAGATACAGCAAAGATCTTACCTGCCAGTCCATCCTAGACTGGATCCTAGAATCCCACCCCATCAATTACCCCCCTTCCGGTATACTGTGTAGATCCCTGAGCGACCATCTGTCAGCTTATTCCCTTAGAACAGACTCCCAACAACTAAGAGTACACACTGTAAAATCAGTTAGGAACTCAAATAACTTTTGTCAGCATAAATTCAACAATCTCCTACGTGAAACAGGCTGGACACCCCTTAAATGACTATCCCTTGATGATGCTATACTATACCTTAATAACACCTTCCTTCACATACTTAATACTCTAACTCCCATTTATATGAAAAGAACCAAACAGAACTCAGCACCATGGCTCTCTAAGCACCATGGAAACTAAAAAATGAACAAAGTCATGTCAATTTCAAAACACTACATGACAGAGTGACAAAATTAGTCAACAGAGATAAGAAGTCATACTATTCCCAGTTTCAACTCCAGCATAAACTCAACCCCAATAAATGTTGGCACTCCATATCTTCTCTACTTAATGCTGGAGCAAACAGAGAGCACACCACTTCATCTGATACCCTTTCATCACAAATAGCCGACAACTTTAACAAGCACTTCATAAAATCAATATCAGACCTACTAACTAGCACCCCTAACACTGGACACCCCACCTTTCAACTTATTCAGACACCAACCTTAGACCATCAACTACTTCTAACCCTGTCATTACTAACCCTCCTACTCAACAAAATGTCATACAAACCCCATTCTCATTTCAGCCCATACCCACTGACACCATTAAGAAACTGATACAAAAACTAAAAACTTGTTCCACCTTGGCTGATAATCTTCCACCACACTACCTCAAACTGGCTGCCAACTCAATCACCTACCCAATCAGTATCCTTAGAAACAGGTCTTTATCTGAAAGTACCTACCATAAGGAAACAATCTCACATCATCCCATCCACAAAGGAGGCAACTCTTTGAACCATCTAATTTCCATCCTATATCCATCTTGTCACCCATAACCAAAATTCAAGAGAGAAGTATCTGTCAGCAGGTAATGCAATAACTATTGCAAAACAATCTTTTAACCAAAAGCCAACATGGGTTCTGGCCTAGCCACAGCACAGCTACAGCCCTATTATCCTTTACAGACACCGTGAACAAGGCCAGAGATGCAGAATGCTATATAGCCTCAGTAATCCTTGATCTCTCCAAGGCCTTTGACACAGTGTCTCATCCCTTACTATTGAACACACTGTCTAACTTAGGCATCTCATATAACACAGTAATATGATTTAAGAGCTACCTCAAGGATCATAAACAAGTAGAGAAATGGTCCAATAAACTCTTTTTCTACAACCCTAATGGAGTCCCTCAAGGCTCCATCCTAGGACCCCTACTCTTCAACATTTTCACAAACAACCTTCACACTGCCTCTCACCCTGGAACCCTCATTCAATAAATACACTGATGATTCTACAATAATCTGTACTGCTCAATCACTATCAGAACTACTTTCAGAAGCTCAACAGTCCTTTACTGCAGTTGAATCCTGGCTAAGAAATGCCCAACACTTTCTTAATCCAAAGAAGACTAAACCAGTATTCTTTCACCCCAAAAACACCTCCCCTGTCATTGATCATTTCAACATCCTTACATCTGACAACACTGTCATAGAAATAGTGCAGGAAACCAAACTTCTAGGAGTTATCATTGACAATAAACTGTCATTCAATCTCCATATACAGAAAAATATAAAGAAAACTCATCAGAAACCGGGACTCTTATATAGAAACAAACATTTCTTTACTTCAGCAACCAAAATTAGCATTGCAAAAAATTTTTACTTCCCTCTCTTCTTTACAGTGCTCCTATCCTAATTAACTTACAAGCTTCTACCCTAAGCAAGATAGAACGGTGCTACAATAAAGTTTCAAAGTTTGCCACAAACTCTAAATATCACACACACCACTGTAAACCACTCCTAGAATTAAACTGACATGAACTTCCCAAACAACTTGCTTTTATTCAGCTATTCACCTAACATAACCTTATTTTCAAGCCTACTGCCTGCCCTGCATGAGCCAATCTAGTCACACCTTACACACCAAATCAATCCCTATGATCAGAAGACAAAAATCTCTTACCTATAAACCAGGTCACTCTCTGTATTTATACTGTGTCTCTATACTATGGAATTCACTATCTCTAGCTACCAGGTCTATGCCTTGCCTAAACCATTTCAAAACCTCTTTAAAAAATCATCTCAAAAATACATGGCTCTGCTCCTGCATAAAGCTTGCCTAATGCTCAGCTCTTCTTCTTCTTCCACACTAGCCTCATCCTCCTCCTCCTTTTTTGTCACATTTCACTCCCTCACAGTCTGCAAGAGCCTAAAGCTCTCCTAACTCCATCTATGTTTCTATACCATATCCTTAAGTTACTACTCACGCTGTAATGCCTCTATTCTTCTTAACTCTCTCCCTTTCTTTCTGCATCAATAACTTTCTGGCTATTACTTTCCTAACTGAAACCAACATTCTATTTCTTCATGTACTATAACAGTCAATGTCATACATTGCACCACCTATGTACTATTTTTGGATAGTATCTACTCGTAGGCTATGTAGTGACTATTGTCTATAATGTTTTTAACTCTATAGAATTGTCTAGGTGTGTGGTATGTTTTGTAACATCTTGTAACATAGTTTATGTTCTTTCAATTTATTTTTGTATAATATTTCTAATGTCATTTGTATTGTACTGTATGTGGAGCTTTTCTCCCTTGGCCACTGCTGAAATTGGGTTCTGTAAACCCCAGCCAGACCACCCCAGTAAATAAGTGTCAAATTAATTAATATAAATAACAAACTAGTGACATTGATCTAATCAATACTTAGATGGCTGCCCTTTTCTGGTTCTCAGAGGGAGTGGATTGGACACAGAAAAATATACTTTTGAAAACTACTCACCTGGGAAAAATAAGCATTACAGGCTCATTTCGCAAAGTCAGAATAAGTCTAGAAACCTTACTAACAAACTGCAACCCACTGGATGCATCCAGAGGAACAACTCACACACTGATTGCTCTTTCTTCTCCAATATCTTTGTTATTATCTTAAGTTGTCAGCAAGGGTAATACTATATAAATAATAACATGAATGAATACAAGGTCATCATCAATGCATTGTCGGCACAGTGGTGCAGCGGTTAACATTGTCACCTCACAGCAAGAGGTTCTCCGGTTCGATTCTCGGCTGGGGTGCCTTCTGTGTGGAGTTTGCATGTTCTCCCTGTGTTTGTGTGGGTTTCCTCCAGGTACTCCGGTTTCCTCCCACATTCCAAAGACATGCATCTGGAGCATTTCTCCCCGGGCCTCCGCTGAAAACAGGCTCTGTGGAACCTAGTCGGACATTCCCGGTCAACAAATGTTAAATAAATAAATTGTCATCCATAGTGGTTAACCACCAACTTTAAACCAAAATGACAACTGCTGCCACATACTACCATTGCTGTGGTTTTCAACTTTCCCATTTCCTTCCACAGTTTTCAGCTGTTATATTTCCTTCCATGATTTTTAATCCATTTCCTTCAGTATAATATATCCCAAAAACCTAGCCACTACCAACTATATGAGAACATGAATATCCATAAAATATGCAGATACACATTTAAACAAGCCTATATGAGGGGTTAAGCAAAGTTAAGGAATGACTTCTGATAATAAGGAGACACTTTTGGAAGATGTTACCTAATATATACATCAACGTTTTTTATCCCTGATATCTACTTTTAGTATTAAATCCCAAGAGGTCATGTTAGCTCATCTAGCTGTGTATTCTTGATAAGAAACATTCAAATAGAACTGGATCATACACTATTATACAGACCTGGTGGAAGTGACTTTTAAGTAAACTAAAAAAAGCTGAATGTAATGGCAGTTCCTGAAGCCTTTCTGAGTAGTTTTAACATTCCCAACCACATGGCTTATATAACAAGGAATCACTGTACTTTTTCAAGTTCATTGGGATGGTTTGTCTGAAGCAACAAAATAAATTTTCAGTTATGGCAGTGTTTTACAGTCTGGCCATTTGTTTTGTGATCATAACATGTTTGTTTAACAAGTCTTGTGATTTATTAACATAAAGTTGAAGTCCTTACCACCTCACCAGGTGTGTATTTTTTGCAAACCTTCTTCAAGAATTTCAGCAACCTTTATTGAAATAATTATACTGCTGAGTTTGCAGTCATTGACATGTGTTATTATCCATAGCCCAGATCTCATTTTATAAGTAAGATGAAGATAGAAAAGGTGGCCCCAGTATACAGCCATGTGGGACACCATAGGTGACAGGCAACACCCCCTCTTGACTTGCCATACCTGTCTTTTCATTCATAGGTTCATAGGTTCGTAGGTGCTTACTAGGCTAACAATGACAAGGGCCTTTTTAAGCCTAGCTATGCATCCCAAATCTCTGACAAGTTCTGATACCCTTGAGAAGTGTAAGCATGGGCCTGGGAGATGAACCATTTACAGGTTACCTGTGTCCATTAGAGACATAGGTGCCAAACCTGGAATTAATTTATGGTTTCACATTCAATTGTCCAAGTTGCACTTGAATTTAGTTAGGGCAGAACTCTGCTTCACATAGATGGGGCGTCTGTTCCATAGACATGGTAGTCACTGGGATACATACCTATCTCTCCAGTAGGATCTATTTATATCACAGGCAAGGTTTAAGTCCTTAGAATGGGTAATTTCTGGTGCTGTTTGTTTTGTGGATATGCAGGAGGTCCATCAGAGTGGGGCCTGAGATTGCCCTATATGCCAGGTATAGATCTCCCCTCAAAAGACTGTAGGAGACAGAATACAGGGATAAGGCCTTGAGGTGGTCTGCATAGGACATTTTACTTACGCCCTGTCCGCTTTTAGTGAGAAACCTCTGTGGACATTCCAATTGTGAATCAATTATGCATGAATAATTATGTAATGATATTAATCTTACAATTAATCCCTCATGTTGAATAACACTAAGTGCCTTATTAAGGTCAAGACAAACCACAATATTAATCCATCATTAGATCTTGCTGTTATCTATTCAAAGAATGACACACAATTCAAAAGCAAGATCGCCCTTAAGAAATGTATAGTGTTCTATAGTTAACAGAAGAGGGCCCACTTTGTCATTGTAGATAAACTCTTTAGTGACCTAAAAAAACTACTGGTCTTGTTGATGGGTAAAATTATTTGGGTCTGATGAGAGCAACCCTTTATGAAATGTTATGGTTATAGTCTTTTGCCATAATCAAAGATGTATTTGCATGTTTACATTTCACTTAGAATGACAGATAACATTTTAGAAGGAATTTCCTTGTCTTTGCATAGGAAAACATCAGGTACATTATTTGGCCTCACACAACTTCAGTTTACTCTTTTACTTGAGGTAGCAGTATAGTTAAATAAGCAATGTCCTCCAGTGTTACTACATATATTTGTTTGCTTATTATGTACTTTACACATAATTGTTCTGCAAGTGTACTTGCTATTTCTTGCTACTGGGTGATCCCTTCAACATTTGCTGATAAAATTGCATTCACAAAACATAAAAATAATAAGACACCAAAGGATCTTTAACCCACATGGACTTTATTTAAGAAACACTGTTCTTAGTTAATAGCATAACGTTATGAGATTAACACATAAACTGTTCTGTACTGTACAAATATTTATTACAATTAACTTACACTCCCAGTTCTTATAATCACATGACATATATAAGCCAGTCCTGTTCATCTCTAATAGCAACATAATAGATAATTAATATCAGAAAACTGTGTTCTACAAAAACTTTTCAAACTAAGAATTTCATTTAACAGGCCTACTACTGGTGCTTACATGCTAGTTGCTCACAAAACATTTGCTTACTGCCATTTGCTCAAAACAGCAAGTGTTCAAACTCCAACTAGTCCAGTCTCCTGCCCTTTCAGTGCCTGACCCTATAAAACTATGTAGCCCTACCAGAACTTAAACTCTAACCCTAAAACTTCCACCCAGTTCCCAATCTGAGTCATTGCTCCCTTATCCTAAGGCTTTAATCCCCCTTCCTAACCCTAAAGTCCACATTCGCTACCTTAGCCTAAATCTCCAACCCTCGCTCCCCAAACCAAAATTCCTTGATCACTTCATAACTCTAAAACTGCCCTCCTTCTCACAAAACATAAAACTTACTTTTCACTACCTAATCCTAAAGCTCCATTACCACCATTTGACCCTAAAATCTTCCTTTTGCTATTTAAGTCTAAAAAAAACCCTACTCCCTAACCCTAAAATCTACCTCCCATTCCATAAGCCTAAAATTCATCTCTTGCTCTATCCCCACAGCTGTTTGCCTCAACTCATATTCAAGTTCAAATATAAGCACCAAACTATACAATCTACAAGTCACTGAAGTACCTGGCTTAGAAAAAGTGTTTTTGAGTATCTGGAACTTGAGCACCAGTAGTGTTCCCTCATTTAACCTCAGTTTAAAACTTGCATTCATTCAAAACTGCTATAACATTTCTGTTCTTTCCAAATTATTATTTAAAACCTGCTGGAGAATATGAAATTCATTTTTTAAGTGAACACATTTGTTGGTATGTTTTGATAAAGCACTTTTATAATTTTTTTTTCTTAATGGGTTCATGTGTATCTTCTAGGCTTACATTCCGGGAGGCTAAAATCAAACAAGAAACTGGTAAAGCACAAAAAGTGGACTTCGTTGACACAAAAAAAACACAGTTTTATTCACGGTACAGGTAAGCGCTTTCATCGTTTACAATAATCCAACTTCTTCAGACCAAAAAAATAAAACACACCTTAGCCTTTTATATTGTCCGTTAGTGCTAAATTGACAATTTAAGTCTATTAATTATGATTAATTAAATAATCATATCCATTTCCTTAAAATTGATACAAACATTTAGATATTTCACATAAAATGTGATACCATACATTAATAAAACCAATATCATAAAAGCAAAAAAATAAAATTAATATAAGAAAAACATTTAAACATATTCAACTCTTTAAAAACTGGAACATCATGATAAGAACCCATGTTACCCAACTAACATTCTTATGACACTCCATATGTACAGAGGAGAAATTATACCAGCCTTAGATGGGATTTAGACCTATATAGTCCTAACTCTAGATATTAACATCTCATATCCCATTTGATATACTAAAGGTGTCAATAATAAACCAAAACATACATCTTATAAATAAATATATACATATATAAATAAATGCATAAAATAAGATTTTATCTAAACTGTGCCTTTAATTTCACCAGGCATTTAATAGATAAAAAATCATTGAGACCTGGCAATACATATGCTGATGTATGAACTAAGCACATTAGCTCGCATTCTTCCAGTCTCAATTCCCATGGTCCCCCTCTCATGTCTCGTTCAACTTGCTGCAACACAGTGAACTTAAACTGGTGTGAAGGGTGTTCTAATCCATGTCTAGTTAATGCATTGGTAGTAATGCTCTTATTAATACAGTAAACATGCTCATAAATTCTTTGCTTGATTTTCCTCTCCGTTTTTCCGATATAGTACGCTTCGCATTGTTCACATATAGCGCAATATACCACACCCTGGGAATCGCAATTAAATTTACCATGTATGGAATAACTTTTATCTCTGATGTATACTTTATCTACCGTTTTAATATGTTTACACTGAGGACATCTACTGCATGTCATCATCCCAATGCCTCGTTTATTCAATTTCCTTTTTTTCTCAACCAGGCTTTTGAGATTTGCACCTCTTTTATATGTCATTAGGGGTGCCTGACCTAGTTTTTTATTGACTATTGCCTTCGTTAATAAACGTCCAATTTTTAGTTAGAATATGTCTAATGCTTGTTGAGTCCAAAGAGTATGTAGTGAGGAATCTTATTTCCATGACCACATCTTCCTCAACAATCTTAACCAGAATTGGTTCATTCCACAACTCATGTTCCAATTCATATCCCCTCTGTACAATGGGACAAAAATGCCCTGTTAGTCTTTTATTATTTACTTCATCAAATATCAGGTCTAAAAAACCTGACAGGTATCCTCTTTTTAAAAACACAGACTTCAATAAGGCACACTTGGTCAAAAAGTCATTATAGCTAGACACCATCCTGGCCGCCCTTACTGTTTGCTTATTATTATTACTCTTATTTAATAAGGATCTAATATCTGTCTCACAAACATTTTCTAACAATGCTAATGTTTCATGCAAGGGTGGGTTAAACAAAACTTAAGACTCTCAAATTATTAGTAAGTGTGGTGTTAGCTCCCATTAAACATGTTAAATTAAGTTTGCGTACATACATTTTTAAATCCAAAATAGTTCTGACAGTATCTGCTCTTCTGTCCGGGACAAATGAAAGTCCTTTAGCAAAAATGTTAACTAAATCTTCTTTAATAACCAAGGAGCTGAAATGGTAGATTTTAAAGTCACCTTTGGCACTTACTATAACTTGCAAGGAGTCTTGCATCATCTCCTTCTCCGGTTCTGTTGTTTTTTGCATTGTCCTTGAGCCCCATTGCTGTTCCGTTGGCTGTAATTCAGCTGATTGCCATAACCGCTCTGAAAACCCTGTCAATTGCCAGGATTCGGCTGGTCATCTGAGCTATCATGATTATTTAAGGTATTCTGTTGACAAACTTGTGTTTGCTGCTGGTTATTCTGTATCCGCTCACTTCGGCGAACTGTTGAAATGCCAGCTCCATTTTCTTCTCTCTCCGGGCTGCTAGTTCCCCCTACGTCATCTCTGGGGTTTTGATTGGCTAAGCTCCCATCAGGCAAGTCTGAATGATGTGTTGGAGGAGGGGAGGAAATGCCAAACCTCTAGCATAATCATTAAGGTCTATGGCCATCTTTTTCTTCTTTGTTTCAATAAACTTGCCTAAGCTGGCTTCAATGCTGGAAAAAAATCCGCCCATATTCAAACCTATATCTGTCAAAGTCACCATTGGTTGTAATGGCATGCTCAAGCAATTCAAGTTCAGTTTTTAGGTTATCAGTTTGAGCCCCATATTGTCTCATAAACACATTCAGAAAATCAAGACCTTGTTGGTCAAACAACTCAATCAGTTTTCAATGAAATAGTGAGTCATTAATCAGACCAGTTGGATATCTCCACTGTCTCAAGCCTAGAGGTACTATTCTTTTAAAAACGCATTCTTGCAAACACGAAACTTAAGCTTAGGCAAGTTTATTGAAACAAAGAAGAAAAAGATTGGCAGAGACCTTAATGATTGTGCTAGAGGTTTGGCATATCCTCCCCCTCCTCCAGCATCTCATTCGGACTTGTCTGATGGGAGCTTAGCCAATCAAAACCCCAGAGATGACGTTGGGAGAACTAGCAGCCCGAAGAGAGAAGAAAATGGAGCTGGCATTTCAACAGTTCGCCGAAGTGAGCAGATACAGAATAACTAGCAGCAAACACAAGTTTGTCAACAGAATACCTTAAATAATCATGATAGCCCAGATGACCAGCCGAATCCTGGCAATTGACAGGGTTTTCGGAGTGGTTATGGCAATCAATGGAATTACAATCAACAGAACAGCAATGGGGCTCAAGGACAATGCAAAAATCAACAGAACTGGAGAAGGAGATGATGCAAGACTCCTTGCAAGTTATAGTAAGTGCCGAAGGTGACTTTAAAATCTACAATTTCAGCTCCTTGGTTATTAAAGAAGATTTAGTTAACTTTTTTGCTAAAGGACTTTCATTTGTCCCAGATAGAAGGGCAGATACTGTCAGAACTATTTTGGATTTAAAAATGTATGCACGCAAACTTAATTTAACATGTTTAATGGGGGCTAACACCACACTTACTAATAATTTGAGAGTCTCAAGTTTGTTTAACCCACCCTTGCATTAAATGTTAGCATTGTTCGAAAACATTTGTGAGACGGGTATTTGACTTATTAAATAAGAGCAATAATGGCAGATATAGCAAGAAAAATATCTCTACTCATGAACTAGAATTTATCAGGCTACTCAACTCATGTAATATAAGAGTTATGAAACCTGATAAGGGTGGGAGACTTGTGTTCATGGATCAATTTGACTATGTAGCCAGAATGGGGGAATTTTTGGAGACCAATGTGTATGAGCGGGTGAGCCTCAATGAGATGAATATTGCATATAAAAAAGTCAATAATGTGTTGAATGATTTATTTCTAGAAGGGAGCATTAATTTAGATACTCTGCATTATTTAATTATGCCAGCTCCTATTACACCGACATTATTTGGGGCCCCTAAACTTCACAAAGATCTAAGGAATCCTCCGTTCAGGCCTATAGTGGATGGGAGGGGATCCATTACATATGCAAGTGCAAAATATGTAGATCATAAACTAAAACCATACGTAAAGTCTGAACCACAAATTTCTCATGACTCATGGAGTTTTCTGGAAAGTATTAATAGGTTGGAATTCAATGACAAATTAATTTTCCTTACTGTAGATATTAAAGATCTCTATGCAGTCATCCCACGGTCATTAGGTATGGAATGGGTTAGAGATTTTTTGCATATTAAAGGGATGGATGACAAGTGGTACTGCGGTAGCGTTGTTACCTCACAGCAAGAGGTTCTCCCGTTTGATTCTCGGCTTGGTTTGGGAGTGCCTCCTGTGTGGAGTCTGCATGTCCTCCCCGTGGTTGGGTAGTGTTCGAAAGACATGCATGCATAAATGGGCATGCCTTCGTTGAAGGTTGGGCATCGAGCTGGCACCTCGGCGTTTCATAAAAAATCTACTGCCAATCATTAGCGGACCAGAGTTCTGCTGTGGCGACCCCTTACCGGGAAAAAGCCGAAAGACCAACAACAACAAATGGATGGATGACAAGGACATCAATATAATTGAAACATTGTTAGAAGTTGTGTTAGCCAACAATTTCTTATGGTTTAATGGAGAACTCTTTTTACAAAAGAGCCGTATAGCAATGGGATCACCTTGTGGGAGCAGTTTTGCTAACTGTGTGATGGCTTTCTGGGAGAGAGCTTATCTATTTAATAATGCACTCTTTAAGGAACATGTTGTTTGGTACACGAGGTACCAGGATGATATGTGCTTTGTATGGGATGGTGAAGCTGGTCAAGTTGAGACCTTTATCACAGCCATTTCATCCTTGACTAGTTTCTTAGAATTTACCTTCCAGATGGGAACAAAAGAAATACGTTTTTTTGAATGTTTCACTGGTGAAGGATAGTTTAAATGGTAGATATAAGACCTCCATTTTTAGAAAGCCCACTTATTCAAGTACTTTTCTACATTTTTCAAGCAGCCACCCATATCACCAGAAAAGGGCTGTGGTCAAAGGGCAAGCAGTAAGGGCAGCCAGGATGGTGTCTAGTTATAATGACGTTTTGACCAAGTGTGCCTTATTGAAGTCTATGTTTTTAAAAAGAGGATACCCATCAGGTTTTTTAGACCTGATATTTGATTGAAGTAAATAATAAAAGACTAACAGGGCATTTTTGTCCCATTGTACAGAAGGGATATGAATTGGAACATGAGTTGTGGAATGAATCAATTCTGGTTAGGATTGTTGATGAAAATGTGGTCATGGAAATAAGATTCCTCACTACATACTCTTTGGACTCAACCAGCATTAGACATATTCTAACTAAAAGTTGGACGTTTATTAGCGAAGACAATAGTCAATAAAAAACTAGATCAGGCACCCCTAATGACATATAAATAAGTGCAAATCTCAAATGCCTGGTTGAGAAAAAGAGGAAATTGAATAAACGAGGCATTGGGATGACGAAATGCAGTAGATGTCCTCAGTGTAAACATATTAAAACAGTAGATAAAGTATACATCAGAGATAAAAGTTATTCCATACATGGTAAATTTAATTGCGATTCCCAGGGTGTGGTATATTGCGCTCTATGTGAACAATGTGAAGTGTACTATATCGGAAAAATGGAGAGGAAAATCAAGCAAAGAATTTATGACCATGTTTACTGTATTAATAAGAGCATTACTTCCAATGCACTAGCTAGACATGTATTAGAACACCCTTCACACCAGTTTAAGTTCTCTGTGTTGCAGCAAGTTGAACGAGACATGAGAGGGGAACCATGGGAATTGAGACTAGAAGAATGCGAACTAATGTGGTTAGTTCATACATCAGCATATGCACTGCCAGGTCTCAATGATTTTTTATCTATTAAATGCCTGCTGAAATTAAAGGCACAGTTTAAATAAAATATTATTTTATGCATTTATTTATATATGTATATATTTATTTATAAGATGTATGTTTTGGTTTATTATTGACACCTTTAGTATATCAAATGGGATATGAGATGTTAATATCTAGAGTTAGGACTATATAGGTCTAAATCCCGTCTAAGGCTGGTATAATTTCTCCTCTGTACATATGTAGTATCATAAGAATGTTAGTTGGGTAACATGGGTTCTTATCATGATGTTCCAGTTTTTAAAGGGTTGAATGTGTTTAAATGTTTTTCTTATATTAATTTTATTTTTTTGCATTTATGATATTGGTTTTATTAATGTATGGTATCACATTTTATGTGAAATATCTAAATGTTTGTATCAGTTTTATGGCAATGGATATGATTATTTAATTAATCATAATTAACAGATTTAAATTGTCAATTTAGCACTAACGGACAATATATAAGGCTAAGGTGTGTTTTATTTCTTGGTCTGAAGAAGTTGGATTATTGTACCCGACGAAAGAGCTTACTTGTACCGTGAATAAAACAGTGGGGTTTTTTTGTGTCGACGAAGTCCACTTTTTGTGCCTTACATTCCAGGAGACCATTAAGGAGTTTGACATAATTTCCACAAAGCACTGTCTAACTAAGTTACTGGCTCAGAGTCACACAGTAGGCAAATGGAATTGGAGGGAATCAAACCCTGCAATACAAGAAGCAGACCATAGTCTCATTTTTCTGCTCCAACTGCCAGATCAAGGGATTCCCTAAACACAAAGCTTGAAACTACAATCCTGACATCAAAAGCCTTATACTGTAATGACTGAGCTAGTCAGCGTATAACATGATGCAATATATGGTACAGAACAAGTCACACATTTTACATGATATACTATCCCTGAAGAAATGCATGTATACGCTATCCTGTGATCCTAACAGAAACATTGTTTCTGGATTCACTATATAGGAGCTGCTGGTAATAAATTTAGAATATGCATAGACTCCACATGCATAAATCCACTGACTTTTTGAGCTCTGAATTGTGAATTTTAGCTCCTGATTTCTGATGATAAAAAAAAAAAAAAAAAAAAAAAAAAAAAAAAACTTTTTTAAATTTCTTAACTTTTTCATCCTGGAGTATGAACTTCACTAATTCATCTATCTGCCTGACTACTCATTGCTTAAAATATAATTCCAGTGTTTTTGTTAACTTGCTTAACATAGAAAAATGACTGAATAAATACTCCTACATGACACATTCTTGACCCAAATGATGGATTCCATTTTATGTATGGCTTGTTCATCTGCTAAATCAGTAACAGGATTAAATCTCTTATTTCACCCAGCTAAGGCCCTTACATACATATAATTAATAACAACTAAAAATATATCCTTTTTTGTTCAAGCATATACTTTAAACAGTCTCCTGTAGTCAGCTTTAAAATGTGTGCAAATTTTTCTTTTACCACATTAAATTTCATATATTTTGGATGCATACTATCATAATTCAATATTGTTTTATACAACTTTTTTCCATATTTTAGTGTTCAATTCATCCATCTTATTATTCTTTTAAACCACTAAATATAAAAGCCGCACTGCTTCAACATAATGTTTAGAATTAAACTTTACAAAAAGAAGAAGAGCTATTCAACAAAGTCACAACTGGTGTACACTTCCTTCTCACAGAAAACTAAGTCATCAGTAAAGCAGCTATAATATGTCAAACATTTTGTCCATTAGGATCTTTTTTACATAAGGGTTCTCTCAAAAAGCCATACTATTTTGATAAAAGTAGGACTAATAAATGTTCCCATTGTTCATAGGTTCATAGGTGTGTACTAGGCTAATGGCCCTGGGACCTTTACATGCCTAGCCATAGGATTACCCTGGCATCATGCCATCCGACCTTAGTTCCCGGTGCCTCTGTCGAGTAGAGCCACTGGAGTTATCCCCAGGGTGAATTTTCTATTTCCCATCCACTCATCAAGATTTCTCCTGAAGAGAGCCAGTGAGGTGCTCTGTTTGACATGTATGGGAAGTCTATCCCATAGCTTGGGCAGTCTCTGGGTTATGAACCTGACCCTCCAGTATGTTCTGTTGACTGTGGTAATGAGGATGAGGTCTCTGGAGCATGCTTTCACTGAAACATAAAGAAAGAAATTATTCTCCAAAAATAATTTTAACAAAGAACTTACTGACAATTAGTTATCACTATAAGTACTCTCTTTGTGTACTAAAACCTGCCTCAAAGCTTCTGTGCCATCACTAATCATTATACTGGCATACAAACATATCGCCTAAAAATATCATGTAATAGGTGCACTGCATACTTCATAATAAAATAATTTGTATCTACTATCAAAAATATCTCATTCATAATAGGTTTCAAAAACTGATCTACATAGGCAGTAGAGGCTTTGTCTTTATGTCCCTGGATGTCACTGTCAGCTGGAATGGAGGATCCAGCTTTGATATATGTAACTTAGGATGCCAAATAATATGGGCATTTGAGTTGGAGACGTTTGCAAAAACTGAAACTCTGACTCACCCATATTCCTGTTTTCAAACCATTCCAACAATGTCTCATCTATAACTTTGCATTAATTCTTCAAATGGTTCTCCTCAGCAGTTTTATAACATGCTGTCACTGAAAAGCACATTCATTTTATTAACACAATATGCTTCTTTTGAGACAGATACCCAGAGACCTTTAAGCAGAGCATGGAGAGATTCAAATTACACTAAATAAGATGAACTATCAGTTCATAGCATGGTACAGAAGCTCCCTCCATGTCTCCAGAAAATCACACAACATTCCTAAATATTCATGATGGAGTCCCCATAAGTAAGAATGCTGCAATCCTAGTGATTTGAACTACTCAGTGATTAACTGGGAAACACACACCACCAACGTAGGATGTGAACAAAAAATATTTCATTCTTTATAAACAAGAATTCCTTAGACCAGATTGTTAATTAACCTAGCAGAGAACAGAATATACTTGTAACCTACTTTATCAAAAATGCACCCCCATAAAAAATACTTTTTCCCATAAATCTATCACTCTCTCTCTCTCTTTCTCTATCTCTCTCTCATGAAAAAAACAAAGTTTAAAACCGTCTCTCTGAATAATACAACCAGTGAAGTCACTACTCTTTGCAAATTATTAAGGAGGATAGTGGATGATAATCTCAGATTTGATCGGCATATACAAAAATTGCATGAAAAACTCACCAAAAACTAGGGCTAATTTACAGAGCCAAAAATGTTCTCACTAATGCAGTTATATCGGCACTTGCCTCACCTCAATATTTTATGGCACTCCCATCCTTTCTAACCTCCAGGCATCACAACAAGCAAAACTTGAAGAATACTGTGTTGCTGTCTTTCGGCTTTTCCCGGTTAGGGGTCACCACAGCGGAACTCCGGTCCACTAATGATTGGCAGTAGATTTTCACGAATGCTGAGGTGACAGCTCGACATCCAACCTTCAACAAAGGCATGCCCATTTAAGCATGTCATTCGAATGCCACCCAACCGCTGGGAGGACATGCAGACTCCACACAGAAGGCACTCCCTGCACTCCAGCCGAGAATTGAACGGGAGAACCTCTTGCTGTGAGTCAACAGTGCTACCGCTGCACCACTGCAGTTGTTAAAACTTGAAGAATACTATAATACTTGAAGAATACTATAATAAAATAAATTTGCAGCAAATACCCCATTCAAAACCCACCACTGTATAGAACTAAAGAGCCTAAACTGATTAGAACGGGCCCATCAACTAACATATATGCAGCTTCTTACCACCTATAAAATTATCCAGCATCCATCTGCTTGTCCAGCACAAAATGCTATTCTGTAAAACAATGTTACCAATTGGTCATTGTGACCAAAAACTCTTCTCTGCCCACAACTTATCAAATCTACTGGGCATGGTCCGTACTCATACCATGTTTCTAATGCCTGCAACTTCTCATCTGTATCCATCAGGTCAATAACCTTGCTCCATATAACTTTAAGAAACATTTCAAAGTGAGGGCACATGCATATAAACAGAGAGCAAATGCAGGCAGCAGTGCCATTTTGAGAGATCAGCCAGAGTGTTAACATGTATGAGTGCAGTAGTCTGTTTATAAGTTTATTTAAGTTTAAGTTACTAAGCCTCAATCCTGATGTGTTTGTATATAATAAAGCTGCTTGAACTGAACTCAAAACTGTTTGACTGTTTTATCCTGACCAGATGAACGACATGGTGCCGGAATGGGATAAAGAGTGAAACGTCTTCAAGCCATGAGGTGCAGAGTTAACGGCCAAGGTATAGTGAGCAGGTTGAGTGATACAATGCTCAAACTATCCAGAAAGGCCAGAAATGAATTTCAGGTAATGAAAAAACTTGCATAAATGATTTATTTCAAAAAGAAAATGATACAAAGCATTTGCAAAGCACAAAATGCATTATAAATCAAATGCAAAGCACAAGACATATTATTAATCAAACAAAAAGCACAAAATGCATTACTGATTAAACAAAAATGTTTGAAACCACGATATTTGATAAAGTTATTTGAAATACTTATGTGTTCAGAACTACTTCTGATTTCCACAATGAGCATGTTAAAAGTAACATGAGCACAAGAAACGTATAACAAGCATGTTAAACGTCAAAAGAGCATAACAAGTACAATAAACTGGCAAACTAAGCATGAAAAAGCAAAGCGGCTGCATTTTCTAGTAAATGACTATGTTTTTTATGCTATGTGCTACTATTTAGCATTGACTAAAGCTATTCAGAGCATAACTAGAGTTGTTCAAAGTATCTCAGAATGTGCAAAGTGTTTGCAGTGTGTGCTTTATTACAGTACCATTACTTTGCAGAGTTTACTATGTGCAAAGTACAGTTATTTCACAAAGTGCAGTCAGAATCCAGTAATTTCAAAAAGTTTATTGTGCTGTCTACAATTTATTGGCAGAGTGCAGTAATTTCAAAGTATTTCTTACACTATACAGAGTTATTTCACAAAGTACAGAAATTTGAAGAAGTTTCTTGTGCTGTGTACAGTTTATTTGCAAAGTGCAGTCATTTTGAAGTGTTTCTTACACTGATAAGGGGTGGTTTCATAAAGTACAGTGATTTCAAAGTGTTTTTATGCTACAGAAATTTATTTTACAAACTGCAGTTATTTTGAAGAGTCCATCGTGCTGTTGAGCATAGTTACACATTCGGGCATAAATTTCTGACCTATATGTGTGTATACACTTACATAATTCCAAGGGTGTTTATTACTGTGTGTTGGCATGGCGGAGGCATTCTGCAGGCCCAGTCCACTTTTGTTTGATGATAATATTGCAGAGAATTGGAGAGTATTTGAGCAGGAATATGATATTTTCATACAAGCAGCTGTTTTCTGAAAAAGATGCATGCTCAAGGGCATTTATTCTTCTTAATCTAGTGGGGTCAGAAGCCATTGAAAGAGAGTGTTCATTTGTGTATGCACCAACACTATATGTGGGAGAAGGAGAAAACCACCATATTTTCGTACAAGCTGAATCAAGGGAGGACCCTGAGTGCTTGAAATGTAAATTTAGAGAAATGTGTAACCCCCGCATAAATGGTACATTGGAGAAACACTTATTTTATACAAGTGACCAAAAGCCATGAAAGACTTTTGCAGCTTACATTACTGACTTGAGAAACAAAGCTAAAATGTGCAGGTTTGGTGGTTTGAAAGACGAGTTGATAAAAGACAGGCTTGTGTGTGGTGTTAATAATGCTGCTGTAAGAAAGATTTTGCTTTGAGACAGTGATTTAACATTGAGCAAAGCCATAGAGATTTGTCAGATACACGAGCTTACAGAAAGGCACACAGATATGCTTGCAAGTGATAAGAGCATGGTTTCAGCAACCTCTAGAGCAAACATAGACAACATGCAACACGTGGCTAACCGAAACAGGCCCATACCTATCCAGCAAGTTCTAAGACTAGTTCAGTAAAATGGACATGCTCACTGCAGCATAGGGGTGAGTCAGCAAATCCCAAGTTAAGTCTCATTGTTAATTGTTGTAACTGTGGTGCCAATCATGAATCCAAAAGAGAAAAGTGCTTATCATTTGATGAACAATGCCACAAGTGTAAAAAAATGGAACCACTTTCAAAAGTTTTGTAAATCAAGCAAGCCTCATTCATTTATTAAGAAAGGTCACTAAAAAAGCAGGTTGATCATCAAGAAAGCTGCAACTCTACTTTCTATTTATATGGTGCATCAGTGGTTGGTGAAAAGGTTAACGCAGTAGATTTTTTGGCTAAAAACAAAGTGTTTTGTATTATCCTGATCAATGGTAAACCCATAGGGCTCAAAGTGGACACCGGTTCAAAGTGCAATGTTATGTCAGCAGAAACATTTACTAGAGTAAGAGCTGGTGAACAATTTAATTTGGCCAATTGTGAGAAGCGTGTTGCTTATGGAGGTGAAGAGATTCAAACCAAAGGCTCAGTAGTGCTTTCATGCTATTCAGCTGGGAACAGTTACAGCTTGCAATTTTATGTAGTCAAAAGACCTGTGCAGTCATTATTAGGTCTCAGAGACAGTTTAAGAATGAAACTGCTTTCTTTTACCAAAGAAGTCCATCATGTGAGCACATGTCCTAGTTCCAGTTTCACTGATGTTATTTTCTCAGAATATGCTGATGTATTCGAAGGCAAGCTAGGTAAACATCCAGTTGTGTACTCCATGAAATTAGACCCAGAGGTCAGTACTGTTGTCAGACCAGTGAGAAGAGTTCTGATTGCTATGCAGGACAGAGTCAAAGTCTAGTTAGATAATATGGTGCAGCAAGGTGTGATTTGTCCAGTTACAGAACCAACTGAATGGGTGCCTTCCATGGTAGTCACTCATAAGAAAAGCTCAGATAAATTAGAATATGTATTGTCCCAAGAGACTTAAACAAAGCATTAAAGAGACCCCACCATCATATGTGTACAGTTAAGGAGGTTGCTACCTTCATGCCAAATGCCACTGTTTTTTTTCTGTCTTAGATGAAAATAATTCATTTGGGCAAGTAAGGCTTGATCACAAATCTTCACTACTGACTACATTGAGCACATCATTTGGTAGATACATATTTCTCAGAATGCCTTTTGGAATAAATTCGTTTAGTGAAGTCTTTCAGTGTGCAATGGAGAACATTTTTTTTGGTTATTTATTTGCTATAATAGTGGATAATTTACTAGGTGGAGGCAATGGTGAAGCAGAGCATGATAGAAACCTCAGAAAAGTTCTGGAAGAGCATGTGAAGTGAATTTAAAGTTCAATTCTTTGAAAATTAAATTCAGGCTACCAGAAGTTACTTATGTAGGTCATTTATTTACCAGTTCAGGCTTATGACCAGATCCTTCTAAACAAACAGCCATTCTTGAGATGACAACTCCAGACAATGTCTAAGCATTTTCTTGGCATGGTTAACTATTTGGGCACATTTATACTAGACATCAGTGAAGTATCAGCACCCTTAAGAGAGCTGATATGCAAAAATGTTACCTGGTCATGGCTGGAACAACACCAGAGAACATTTGATGACCTGAAACAGAAAATTGTCAGTCCTTCTACATTAAGATACTATGATATCCACAAACCAGTGAGTCTTTCCAGTGATGCTTCAAAGTTTGGACTTGGTGCAGTTATTCTTCAAGAGGGCAGATCAGTAGCCTATATTTCCAGAACTCTTACCAAAACTGAGATGCAGTATGCTCAAATTGAGAAGGAACTTTTGGCAATTGTGTTTCCATATTTGAAGTTCCATGATTGTATTTATGTCTGAGCTATCCAGACTGAGACTGATCATCAACCTCTAGTCACTATTTTAAAGAAGGCTATGCATACAGCTCCAGCAAGACTACAAAGAATGATGCTCAGATTACAAAAGTGCAACTTCAAAATGGTCTACACAGAAGGCAGACTTCTTTATCAGGCTGATACCTTATCCAAATTGCCCAGAAATAATACAGAAAAGCTTGATGCTGAGAATGTTGACTTCGATGTCATGGAAATGCATAATTTTTCTACCATAAGACTTGATGAGGTAAGAGATCATACAAAGACTGATCCAGTTTTGCAAAAGCTCAACCACTTCATCAGTGTTGGATGGCTGTCAAACAATCTTGTGTACCAACAGAAGTGCAACCTTATTTTCCTTACAGAGATGATATGTTGATGGAAGATGGAATCATTTTCAAAGGTCCTAAAGTTGTTGTTCCTACTTCCTTACAGCATGAGTGCATCCAGATTTTGCAATGTGGCCACCCATATTCCAAAGCTACCAAAAGAAGGGTGAGAGGACTAGTATTTTGGCCTTCTCTGTCAAAAGATATTGATAAAGTAGATGCATCTTGTTCGGTCTGCAATAGCACTAAATCACATTTGCAAAAAGGGCCACTTCAACTAGACCAGAGTCCTTAACTTCCTTAGTCAACAGTAGCCACTGACGTATTTGACTGGAATAGTCAACATAACTTAATGTTGGTAGACTCTTATTCGAACTGGTTCAAGATTGATCTGCTACCTAACCTAACATCCAGTACTGTGATTACCGAGTTGAAATGTCATTTCTCAGTCCATGGTAGTCCACACAAAGTTATTTCAGATAACAGTGCCCAGTTTACCAGTCAGCTATTTCAGAAATTTGCAGAATGGTGGGACTTTATTCATGTTATCAGTAGTTCTGAGTACCCACAGTCAAATGGCCTAGCTGAACATGCAGTACAAAGTGCAAAGCAATTACTAGAGAGGTCAAAGCGTGACAATACTGATATGTTCTTGAATTTGCTTAATCTCAGAAATATACCCCATGACAATTTACTTGGCTCACCAGCTCAGATACTTCTGTCTAGGCAAACCAGAACAAACTTGCCTATCAGTTCCAGTTTGTGGTGCCTAATGCTAAAAACACCAGAGCAATCCAAACCCAACTCTTCAAAAAGCATTAATTTCAGAAGTCCAGTTATGATAAAATGAGCAGATTTCTTCATCCATTGAAAGAAGGAGAGATAGTGAGGATGCAAACAGTAAAAGGTTTTGACCAAATTGGTCAAGTGAGAGGTATATGTGCTGAGGTGAGATCTTACATCGTAGAGTATGGCGGTATAGAATACAGAAGAAATCACAGGCATCTTCTTCCAGTGTCTGAATCAATATTGCAGCATTGTAAATGTGATACAGATTCTAGATCTCAGAGTAATCCGGATGATATTCCTGTTGAAGGACATGACTATTCCCATTCCTGATGATGTCCCAGATGTTCCTGAAGTCGGACATTCATTAAAGACAGTCCCTGTTGCTAAACCCAGTCCTAGTTTTTATGTCACACAAGCCTTCGATACAATACCCCACTCGGGCATTATAGATAAGCTCACCAGCTTAAATATAAACCCCTATGTCACTAGATGGATTGCAAACTGGCTCAAGGACAGAACCCACATGGTTAGAATTGCTGGAGCCATGTCAAACTCCAAACCAGTTACAAGTGGTGTCCCACAAGGCTCAGTCCTGGGACCTCTCTTGTTCGGTATATATTTCTCGGAGGTACAGGCCAACACGGAAGGACTGTGGCTGACCAAGTTCGCAGATGACTGCAAACTGGGTGCCATAATCGACTCTCCAGCCGACACAAGCATCCTCCAAAAGGGCCTCATAGAAACAGACAACTGGTGCCAGAGCCATGGCCTCAAGCTAAATGCCAAAAGTCTATAGTCATCCCTTTGGCAAAACAAAGTGCCCACAAATTACCACATAGGTGGTAATCCATTAAGTACAGAAGAAGTAATTAGGGACCTGGGGACCCAAGTTGATAGCAATCTCTCATTTGACAA
The DNA here is from genome assembly GCF_019279795.1 of Protopterus annectens. Lineage (NCBI taxonomy): Eukaryota > Metazoa > Chordata > Ceratodontiformes > Protopteridae > Protopterus > Protopterus annectens. Next base: position 1,304,646,729 of record NC_056726.1, read on the forward strand.
CCACGTGGCCAAAGTGGTTAGAAAAACATTTTATATAGCCCACCTAATCATGAAGGGATTCACATCTAGATCAGGGGAGGTCATTGTGCCTCTTTACTCATCCCTCATCAGGCCCATAATTGAGTACAATGCCCCTTTTGGGATGTACCTTACCAGACACCTGCAGCAACTGGAAAGACCCCAAAAGTACCTCACCAAGAGCATCAAAGGGCTCAAACAGATGCCATATGCTGCCCAGTTAAAGAAACTCCAGCTCTACTAAGTGGCATAACGCCTGTTCAGAGGCGATCTGTGCCTGACGTATAAAGCCATGTCCAACCCAGAATTAATGGACATGCTGCACCTCAGAAAATCCAAATCCCATCGAGCTACACGCCGAGACTTGAACCTCAGCACTGAAATAAATAGGACATGCTGGAGGGACAGATTCATAACCCAGAGGCTCCCTTCACTCTGGAATAAAATCCCAGTCCAGGTTAGGCAGAGTCCCTCATTGACTCTCTTCAAGAGGAATCTTGATGAGTGGATGGGAGTTCGTAGGTTTACCCCAGGTATCACTTCTGTGTCACTGTTAGACAGAGGCACAGTATACTAACCTCGAAAAAGGGCATAGCAAAATAAATTTAAAATGGGTGGCGAAAGCCAAACACATTCTGGCTAGGCTTATAAATGCCCTAGGGCAGATAGCCTTGTATGAACCTATGAACCTATGAACCTAGTGTAAAATACACAGCAACCTGGACATGATTGTTTCATTTGTAATTAGTTCTGTATAACTGCATGTCAAAAGATTATTTCTGTACAATTGCATGTCAATGATTGTTGTCATTATTACTGTGCATGACCTATATCTCAAAGAGGGGGGATGTAGAACAGAGCGTGTGTTGTAACTTTAAGAAGCATTTAAAAGTGAGAGCACTTGCATATAAACAGAGAGCAGCAGTGCCATTTTCAGAGAACAGCCAGAGTGTTAACATGTATGAGTGCAGTAGTCTATATGTTTATAAGTTTATTTAAGTTTAAGTTACTAAGCCTCAATACTTATGTGTTTGTATAATAAAGCTGCTTGAATTGAACCCACATCTGTTCATCTGTTTTATCCTGACCAGATGAGCGACACTCCAGTCCTCTAAAAACATTCTGAAAGACTTCCTAGCCAAAATATTTATTTGTTCTTGATCAATCCTAGGATAAACTATATCCCTAAATATGAACAAGTACCTCTTCATACCTTATACCTTCATACTCCCCCTTCTTCACTTTCTTCCTTACTTCATACAATTTCTCTCCCCCTGACTCTCTTATCTAATTATGTCATAACCCTCTTTTTTCTGTCACTTCAAACTGCAGTTTATGTTGGTACTATACCAACTTACCTTTGATTTCTCTAAATTGGTTAAAATTTCTCTAAATATTAAATCATTGTCATGTAAGTTGTATCGATTCGTAATCAATTTTTTTCATTATTTCTGATTTATTATAATATATTTAAACTTTTTTGTGTGTATTTATGAAGATTGTAAAATTGTTTTTTTAAAATGGTTTTGGGATACTTTGTAGCTTTTCTCCCTGGTCCTTCACTGAAAATGGGCACCTACCCACTCGGACTTTCATGGTAATCAAATGTCAGGAAATAAATAAATAATAAATAAAAGCTCCAAATGAATGGAATCAAATATCACAGAATTCAGTAACTTCAAACATGCAAATCTCCTTCAATTCTATGATAAAATCTCTAATTTTGAGCATGACGTGTACCCATAATGTTGATACTGCAGAGTTATGTAGAAACAGTCTACTGATATCTGCACAAATATATTAAATTGGCAATCCCAACTAAATGCAATCAAGATGGGAGGTGTAAAGGTAACCCTCAAGAATTAATAAACTGTGCAATAAAAGGAAGAAACTTCCAAAACTATATAGCAGAACAAGTGCCCCCCACCCAAATTATGAACATCAAACAGCTAGATAAGTATTAAAAAAATGACAAGATAAATAAAACCATCCAATGAATTCAGATTGACCACAGAAGCCATGAGCAACCAATATATTTTTTTATTCATGTCAAACAAAATAAAATAAGAAAATTGTACCCAGTATTGCTCTGGACTTATTAATAATGTTAGTAGCTACTCTAGTCTAGTGGATATCGCTAACATACTGGGAAAAAAATGAATCCAACTTCACTCCAGAGACATCTTTTCCAAGCCTACTTATCCCTGATGGAATCAAGCCACCAGCAACAAACAGCAGCAGTTTGCTACAGATTGAAACATTTTTTTTTGTTTATTTTATTTTTAGGACAAATATGAACACTGTAATGCTCAGTGGGTAGTATAAACTGCAGCAAATGATCGTTACAGTTTATACAAAAGTTGTTGTTTTTTGAACATAACATTACTTTAGCACTCCGTGCTCTTTGTGCTTTAACTGTAGCAAGGAATTTCAAACAGTTTAAAAGAAAACAAATATATTTTTTTCTGTTTCTTTAATGTGTGTGTGTGTGTGTGTGTGTGTGTGTGTGTGTGTGTGTGTGTGTGTGTATGTTTTAAATAACTTAAGCACTTTAGCATTCCATGTTCCTTTGACATAAACTGTACCAACTACTTGTTACAAATGTAGCAAATGATTTGCTGGAGTTAAGGAAACAGAAGAGCTTTTTTTCTTTTTTTCTCCTCTCAGCTCTGGAAGGATGGGTGGGGTCAGGTGCAGAAGTGGGACCAGTTACTAGATTGCAGACTTATTTATTTATTTATTTATTTATTTATTTATTTATCTTTTGGCTCATGAAAAGTTGGAGTTTTACAGGGCATCAGATCGATGAATGGCTCCAGGTGCCATTATACTTCTGCAAGCCACCAATCTTTACAAAATAAAACATATACTGAAAGTACTCTCCTAAATGAAAAATACCTCACCCCTGGAGCCCAACATTATACCTGGTTGCCTTATTAATGACACTAAGCAAGACTGGTGGAATGAATTCTTAATCTATTCAGCCTGAGCCTAGCAACTAGCTTTGCCCCAGAAGAGTGGAGCACAGCTGCTGTGATGCCAGTCCACAAGGGTGGCCCCACCTTAGACTCCAGGAATTACAGGCTCATCTGTCTGACAAGTTTTATATGCATAGCCATGGAACACATCATACGTGATCTAATTAACTATGTTATCAAAAGGTTTATCAGTCTCGGCCCCCAGCAGATTAGGTTTGTCCAAGAAGGCCTGACACAGAGCAATAACTGGTGCCAGAGTCATGGTCTAAAACTGAATGTCAAGAAATGCATAACAGTGTCCTTTGGTAAAACAGCTATCCCTGCAATCTACCACATTGATAATATAACCTAAGAGTAGACTCAGTGGTCAGGGATTTAGGAATGCATATAGATGGCCTTTGACCATCATATGTCTAGAGTAGTAAGAAAATAATTTTATGTTGTGCAGCTATAAAGTAAGACTATGGCATCTTGGTCCACAAATGTCATTGTTTTGCTGTACTAAGCCCTTATACATTCAAGGTAAATACTAGGCTATCAGTCTGTTGACTATTACAAGCCTAGCCAGCAACCAGAAGTCAGAATCAACCCCTGTACCTTGTATCTCTGAGGTAAAGATGTTAACCATTATGATCTCTAAATGCACAGACTTCTTGCATTGGCCAGGAATCAAACGGGGTCATCTGCTTTAAAAGTAGCTATGTTCACCACTGCACCATCAATACTATGACATTCCATCGGACCAATCATTGAATACAATGCTCCTTTGATATATACCTGAAAAGGCATAGATAACAACTGAAGTGTCCACAAAGGTTCCTCACAAAAAGAATACAGGGCATACACAGCATGACTTATGTGGACTATCTCAAAGCCCCATCCCTGTACTCAGTCTCCAACAGATTGCAGAGAGGTGATCTCTGCCTGGCCTGCAACGCATCTTCTGATCCCAATCTGATGGATTTGCTGCATATCCACAAAACAACTAACATCAGAATTGTCTGATCTAGGGACCTGAACCTCATCTGCAACATAGGTAGAGCAAGTTGGAGGGGCAGGTATATGTCTCAGAAACTAATCCTTCTCAGGAATGAGCTTCCCAGTCATGTGAAGCACAGTTTTTCCATAACTCAATTCAATGGAGGTTGAAAAGCAAACCACTGTAGTGGCCCTCAAGCATTAATAAACTATGTAATAAAAGGAAGAAACTCTTAAGAATAGTGGATAGCAAATCAGAAATGTACCCACTAGCTGGGTACCAATGTATCTATTAGAGGCAGACCACCCATGCCCAAACCTATATATACCCTTTAAAATAACCCTAGGATATCAAAAGTTGTCAGACACATTTGGGAAGCACAGCTAGGCTTACAATGGTTGCTTGGGATCATTAGGCTAGTAATTACTCATGAACCTGTCAATCAACAAGAGGGTTAGTTAGACTGTCAACTGTGGACAAGCTGTCCACACACTGTACCTTGACCTCACCAAGGCATTCAATACCATACCACATGCAAGAATAATAAACAAGTTGAAGAAACTCCAAATTGTCCCCTATGTGGTTTGGTGGATAACCAACTGGCAGAGAGACAGGACTCACATAGTAAGAGTTGAGGAAGTTGACCAGTGTATGCTGAGAGTTTACATCAAGTTCCCCTCTGACATATACCCACTCCAAAGGGAGCTTGTACTTCTCAATAGCTGGTGTACTAAAAATGGGCTGAAACTCAATGGTAAAGATTGCAACATTGTAGCACTTGTAAGTATTCCATAGCTTCAACTTATAGCATAGATAACATAGCACTTCAAAATGAAAATGTTGTGAGATACCTGGGTACTTGGTTGGACAACTCCCTTAAGTTTTATTTACCACTATGTTGCAACAGTGGTTAGACAATCCTTTTACCTTGCACGGCTCACAGATCAAAAGAAGCCCTCACCTTCCTGTAAACTGCACTGGTTAGATCCATCACTGAGTACAACATTCCCTTTGTGATTTACCTTACTAAGCTTGTCATGCAACTGGAAAGACCAAAGAGGTTTGGTACTAAAAAGATTAGGGGCTTAAAAGGCTTGAACAACCTAGATAGACTGGATGCTTTGTCACTATAGTCAGTTTCATATAGACCCCTTAGAGGTGATTTGTACTTTGCTTATAGAGCTATAAGGGATGCAGTTGTCCAATAATTCTTATGCCTCAGTAAATCAAACCATCTGTCTAAAAGTAGGGCCAAATATTTAAATCTATTCCAACAAATAAATAAGACAATAAGGAGGGGTATATTTGTTAGTGCCTACCATTTCGCTGGAACAAACTTTCTATGGAGTTAAGAAGTATGACACACACTGTCTGCCTTTTAAAAGGAGCTGGAAACTGGCTAGACATTCATAAATTCTCCCCTGCTACAACTGTCCTTGCCCTTCTTGGGAAGACAGGCAAGGCCAAAGGGTGGATACTGCTAAGGTGGAAATGGTCTAGTGGATCAGTTGTCTCGTTCTTCCTGTGTTCCTCTGATCCTATGATCCTATGAACATAGTCATTTGAATCCATTACCACCAGAGACTCACCTTTATCTGCCAGCATTATTCTAATCTTAGCATCATTAATCAAAGTTTTCAAAGTCATGTGGTCTGATTTACTCATACTATAGTAATACCTTTCTTTTTTTTCTTCAGTCTTTGCTTTATTTCAGTTTCACATTGTTTCTTAAACACAGTGGGTGCATGAATCAAGACAGGGTTATATAAAGTGGGATGACAAACGTTGCTATACTAGTGACATTGATTCAAAATTAAACATTTCAAGCTTATGTTACTTAAAAATATTTTCACATTAAGCAATGTGCCAACAATGTTAAATCTAGTAGAAGGAACTAAAGTCATAACTTTTGTTTATACTCTCTTTGTCCACAGTAAACCGAGATGATGTGACTTATTCTCAGAATAGCTCCTTCTAATCCAATCCCATTGATAATAACTGTAGTTTCCCTCCCAATACCTTGGCCACTGCTGAAGTTTCCTCTTTTAAAAATTCTGGTCTAGAAGCGTATACCACTAAAAACTGTACCTTCTCCTCAACTTGTGTAAAATCACATATGGACTTTGCTGAAGCCACTTTTTTCACTTGGTTCATGCAATTTCTGTTGTTTTATAAGTAGAAGGGGGCATCCATTATATTTAACAAAGCTTTTATCTTCAGTGAGTGCATACTAGTAGATACAGATGACCATTGTTTGGTTCTATAGTGTTGGCAATATTGTAGGGTAAATATTTCTCTACTTGTAATTAATTCATGTGATTTCTAATGATCTTTCTATTTTTGCATTTTTTCTATTACATTTTGGCAGAAGTAGGATAACAGAATTCTGGCTCATTCTATCTGGGATATTCTTTCAAAAGCAATTAGGTGCCTTCCATATCATCCCCTGGTCCAAGTTTTTTCAGAAATATATTGGACCTGTGATATAAAATGAAGTATTCTGTAGGGCTAGAATCAGAAAGTTCTTTCCTCTTCGGAGAATTCAGATCGAATGAGCTGGAACTCACCTAGAAGACTCTGGAAGCAAGAAATCTAAGAGTCCAGTTACGGATAACTTGTGGTATTATACTTGAAATAAATATCTGGAGTTTAAAGCTGTGATCAGAGCCTAGTAAAGGCCTACAGCTTGGGACATTTTGAGCAGCCTGAATGTGGGAAGGTTGTAACAGAGTGTAATTCTGTTTAGGGGATAACTAACCCAACAATCTGTTTTGTTTTTCTTTTAAGCCAAGCAGGCCATTAATTTTATTTTCCTGTAATAATACAAAAATAAACATTTTTTTATGGAAATCCTGAGTTCAATGCTTCATTGGAGTAAATTTACACTGGTAGCATGCATGTGCAGTTGGCCAGAGACTTGCCATTTTCAGATGCATGAAGTACCTCTGCTGATGAATGCAAACCACATGCGTGCTTCAAATTCAGTACAGCACTGCACCCCTTGTGCTTCAGTTGTGGTCTACTGGTGACACCAACCATGAAGGAATTGCTACAAAAACCTCTTCAGTTGCAGTTAGGGACTGACCAAAAGCTGGTTCAACTGCAGTAGTGACTAGTTCTACTGACCATTGTAGCCTGCAACTCCATGACTGGGCATACAATTAAGAAGGTGAGCAGGGACTATAAACTTGAGTCCTTCTTGGTGGATCTTGAGTGTTAAAACACCACAGAAAACTGGAACTGAGCTGATTCAGCAGAAATATAGTCATCCAAGCTAACAAGAGAGATAATAAAAATGTATATGGACATATGTATATATGAACTAAAGCAAAACCAAGATCAGAGTGAGTAAAATATTTTTGTAAAAAGTTGATTTTAAAAATGTCATACGGATATAAAAGAGGAGACAAATAGAGGAGCCAGTCATTAAATCTGTGGTTGTGACCATTGTGACCATTGTGACTATGTTGACTGTTAGACGCTGGTGGTAGTAGTCTGAAGCACAGGTCATCACAACCAGTCTGATGTTTGTGAAGTAAGTTGCTCGTCCTTGTGACAACCGTGCCCTGGCCCAGCCCTGGAAAGTCACTGGGGCATTCTTCATCCCAAAGGGCATCTTTGTGAACTCATACAAGCCAAAAGGAGTCACAAAGGCTGACTTCTCTCTAGCACTGGGAGTTAAGGGCACCTGCCAGTAACCCTTGGTAAGATCATCCTTGTGATGACCGTGCCCTAGCCCAGCCCTGGAAAGTTGCTGGGGCATTCTTCATCCCAAAGGACATCTTTGAGAACTCATACAAGCCAAAAGGAGTCACAAAGGCTTACTTCTCTCTAGCACTGGGAGTCAAGGGCACCTGCCAGTAACCCTTGATAAGATCAACGGTTGTAAGATACTTAGCCCCACCCAGCCTCATCTGTCCTAGGCATGGGGTAAGCATCCGACTCTGTATAACTATTTAATTTCCTGTAATCCACACAGAACCTGGTGCTGCCATCCTTCTTTGGCACCAGCACCAATGGCAAGGCCCAGGGACTGTTGGACTCTTGAATCACCCCTAGTTCCAACATCTCTTGTACCTCCTCCCTCAGTGTCTGTTTGACACTCTCAGGCACCCTATATGGGGCCTGCTTAATAAGCCCTTGGGGTCCTGTATCAACCTGGTGCTGCACCAGGTGGGTGCACCTGGGTTTTTCCCAGTGAACATGTCCCCAAATTCCTGCAACACTGCTTGGATTTCTCAAACCTGGGTAGGAGATAGCTGATGGGATATTGCTGCCCCTTCCACTGAGGTGTCAGCTCGAACCTCACTGAGGAGATCAGTCCCCAGATCTCCCTCAGACTCCTCCTGCAATCCACTGCAAATGCTCAGCACGAGGGCCTCCGTATCATGGTAAGGTTTCATCATGTTAACATGGTACCATTTGTGCCCCTGCCATCTGCCCAGCACTTCCACCATGTAGTTAACATCACTTACCTTTCTTACCATCTTGTAGGGTCCCTCCCAAGCTTCCTGTTAAGTCAATCCCATTAGTAGCTACAAGAATTGGTACCTTTTGTTGTATGAGTTGAACATGCTGCTCCAATTTATTAGGTAAAGGAAGTGAGACTTTTGCACATCCCATTACTAAGGTAAACTATAATTTCAAGCTGACAGCAAGCTGTACTACTGTCAATGTGGTCTATTTAGCTACCTGTGTGTCATGCCCCTCATTTTATGTGGGCAAAACCACTAGAAAATTGAAGGAGTGCATTATAGAACACAAATCGGATATACGTAGGGGAAATGAGAATAATGCATTATGTAAGCACATACTGCGCACTGATATTTCCCATAAATTTAAGTTCAGGGTAATAGATATAGTATATAAATCCATTTGGGGAGCGGACCTAAACAATGTGCTTGAAATTAAAGAATATGAGTGGATTTTACGTTTAATGGCTGACCTTCACCCCCCCCCCCCCGGTTTAAACAGGGCTGTATCTCTAAAACCTATTTTAGTTAAAATACAACAGAACAAACTTTAATTTTCAACTTTTATCTATCTTAAGTAACTTTTTAATGTTTTAATTGTTGCTCTATCACATGCTTGGCTGGCTGTAGTCATGTGACGGAGTTGGTGTTCCTATTTAAAGTCTTAATTGGTGATGTAATGTGTTTTAGTATTAAGGAAGGGTGTGGACCCGGAAGCTTTGCTTCTTTATTAAAGGTTTTTTCTCTTGACGTTGGATTTTGTTGCAGCTTGGTGTGTCTGACAGAAATGAGAACCATTACCTGCTGCCCCACAGCATATTCTCTAGCTCGAGCATTCCTGTCATACCACAAATTTTCTGTTGTTGGGCTTCTGCCAGGTTCTCCTGGGCCAAGCCCATGAGTTCTCTGAGCCTTGTCCTGAGATTTAGGACGTATGCCACAACAGATTCCTTGTGAGTCTCACACTCACCTTCCCTCTCGAATTAAATCTAGAGGTCCCCTCACCCTCTGCCCATACAGCAACTCAAAGGATGAAAAATCTGTGGATTCCTGGGGAATCTCTCTGTAAGCAAACAACAGATAGGGCAAATATTTGTCCCACTCCCTCTTAAACTGATCTGCAAATGCCTGTAGCATGGACTTGATTGTAGAGTTTAACCTCTCAACAAGACCATTAGTCTGGGGATGGTAAGGGGTGGTCTTCATGTGCTTCACTTCACAGGATTTCCACAGACAAGCCAGCAAGTTTGACATGAAATTGGCACCTCGGTCAGTCAGTATTTCTTTTGGGAAACCTACCCTGCTGAAAATCTATAACAAAGCATTTGCCACCTTTTCTGCCTTAATGGAGGACAAAGCCACTGCCTCAGGGTATTGTGTAGCATAATCCACTACCACTAGGATATACTTTTTCCCTGTGGAACTTGGGGTACTCAGAGGGCCCACAATATCCATATCTACCCTCTGAAATGGCTCCTCAATCACAGGCAAAGGCATCAAAGGAGCTCTTACCTTGTCTCCTGCCTTGCCTACCTTTTGGCACTGCTCACAGTTCCTGCAGTAAGTACCCTGTTACATCTCTGGAAATTCCAGGCCAATAGACATTCTGCATAATACACCTCTTTGTATGTTTTATGCCCATATGACCTGCAAAGGGAATATCATGGGCTATGGCTAGAAGTGCCAGATGCTAAGCTCTAGGCACTACCAACTGCTGTACTCTCTCACCTTCTAGTCCTCCCTCAGGGGTCCACTCTCTGTATAGTAACCCTTTGTCTCAGTTTACAGAGTCCCCCTTCCCTTGAGAATCAGGTGCCTCCCTAGCTACCTGCCTCAGGCCTTGCAATGTAGGGTCTAAGAGCTGAGCCTGTCTCAACTATCTCCTTGTAACCCTTTCCAGCTCCCCTTCCACAGGAAGTTTGGCATCCTCTGGCAGTGGTGCCTCACTGTCAGCCTGGGTACTACTGCTCACCTCTACCTTTGCAGTTACCCTGTCCAAGGGAACATCAGTACCCACAGGCAGCTGTGGCTCACCTTCAGTCTCACTGCTACAGCGTAGCTCACTCCCTGAAGTAACCACCTCACCAGTCCTGGCTGCAAGTATGCAGTCTGTCTGGGTCTCCCCCAGGCTACCAGACCCACATGCTTGTCTCCTAGCCTCACTGTGTGTAACTGCATAAGTGCATGGTACTGCCTCATCCAAATCCTTCCCTCTCAGGACATCTGCAGGATGGTAGTTCCATACACCTGTTGTCTCAAGACAACCTACTGTTGGCATTTTGTCTTTCCCATTTACTGGGTCTCTCACCTTTCATTCCCCACCTTGCATCCGTGGACACCTGTATGCCACATGGCCCCACTGGTTGCATTCAAAACATTTAACCCTAGCTCCTGGATGTGTACCTGGACTAGTGTCTTCCCCTGCTACTGGCAATTTCTGTTGGGGTAATCTGTGCTGCCCACCATAGGTTCCTTTAGACCCATGAGCAGTACTGGGGGACCCCTTCCTGTTCAGGGCTACTCTGCTGGCCAGATATAGGTCTCCCTTCTTCCCCAACTCATCTGAAGTAGCACATTGCCTATCAGCTAACCAGATCCTCATGTCCTCAGGCAAAGTGCTAAGGGCTTGTTTCCTCACCAAAAGGTCTGCCAGCCCTTCAAAAGTCATGACATGACATCCACTCACCCAGCTATGAAAATAACTGCTCAGTTCAGCAACATATTCACATATATTTTCATCTGCCTTGTGTCTATGCTCACAAATTTTTTTCCTATACAATTCAGGTGTTAGCTTAAAACATTCTAACAGACATTTTTTTTACAGCAGTATAATCAAAATAGACAGAGTCAGGCATTTGTGACATACAAGTTACAGCTTTCCCATGGAGTAAGGGGGTCAGGAACCATACCCAGATCCTTTGGTCAACACTATACTGCTTGCATACCCTTTCAAACATGTGAATGAAACTATCAACATTATCCCCCTCTTTAAATTGCAGAAGGAATTTACTGACCTGTTGTGCTTCTGGGGTCCAGTTACTCCCTTCCCCATTACCTCCATGACTCTGGCAAAGAGTCAGCATTTCCCTCTCATGCTTCCTCTGACGCTCCTTTTCTTCGGCTTCTATCTCCAAACGCCTGGCCTCCAACTTAAGTCTCTTTACCTCCAGCTGAATTTTTAAGTCCACTGCAGAAAAGTTGAGCTGTCCATTCTCAGAGGATATTGTATCTTCACTGCCAGTCTGATTGTCCTTCGCAGAAAGGTTGAGTTGTCCATTCTCCAGGATATTGTATCGCCACTGCCAATCTGATTGTCCTCCTGGTTGCTGTTTTCTGATGCAGCTGTGACCAAGGCTGCAATCAGGTCTGCCTCAGTCAGGTTTCCATGAACCAGTCCCCTAGTCTGGCACATCTCCACCAGCTGGCTCCTTGTCAGCTTTCCATACTCCTGTGCTGACATACTGCCTGCTCACCCTGACTAACTGAGCTAACAAAAGAAATAAAACAATTGTGATCTGAACTCTGAGTATACATTGCGTGGCTGATTTAGAGTACAAAACACCTTCAGAGATCACTGTACATACGCTACAGGATTCACTCTACCCACACCACTGCAAACCACAAGTGAGGATATCATATCCCAACCATTGTGAACCACAAATGTGCGGATATCTTATCCTAACCACTGCCACCAGAAATGTGATGACCGTGCCCTGGCCCAGCAATCAAGGATCCTCAATCCTCACCACTAACACCAGGGAGGTCATCTCATATAAGAGGAAAGGATAACAAATACACACAGTAAAGTACAATTTCCCTTAAGTACACACAGAGATCACAGTCAGTTTGGGGTTGGTTGCTCCCTTGCTCTCCAGGTCCCCAATAAGACTCCCCACTGGCACAGCTATAGGGTCCAGATCTCAGCATAGCTGGCAAGCTAACCTCCAGTACCCTCTTTGTCCCACCAGTGCTTCATGTCCCTGCCCAGGTTGCTGACACACTACACACACTTTGAGATAAGTATTTATACAACTTCACAGACACTCCTGGGAAAGGCTGACACAGATTCTCCAGCTGTGCCCCTTTACCCAGACTATACGGTAGTAATTTCTGCCACCACCAGCTAATACTTATCAGCTACCCAAAGGCCCTTAAAAGGGTGTCCAAGTATTACTGTGCAATATTATTATCCAATTGGTAATGTGACTATTCAGTCTAAGGATTATTAGAGTGGCTTATTACAATAAACTCTATAAATATGCAATGTACTCTAGAGCTTACTTATCTCTACACAAACCAGCCACAGGTAAAGGGTTTAAAAATAATTAATAATAAATAATTAAAACATAAGACAATTCTACTACACCACAATGATATCTAAGAGTTCAGAGATCACACAGAAACTTAAAACAATACAGTAGGAAAGCTCTGATATAACAGAAATACACTTGTCTAACTTTCTTCTAAGTTCCTAGCTATTACTACAAGAAAACATACTTCTAAGACACTACTTACATAAGACAACAGGCAGAGTGCTGATAAGTTAGATATCAAGATCAAAATGCTCACAGTCTCTCACTGAATAATAGTTTTTAAACTCACTAACAAACATCTTTGCTAGGCCCTCTCAGATTACATCATTTTGTCACTTAGGTTTTCCCAGTATACACATTACATCATTTTGACACTTAATCTGGAGTTCCCAGGCAAAAAGGTTACATTATTTTGCAATCTAACACCTGCTCAGGAAACCACAACAATAAAAGACATTTCACATGTACACTCTAGCAATTATTCCTTAAGTTAAGACAATAGAAAGAATGTGTTCAGCCAGCCGCTTCGGCACCACTATTTAGATCATTTTACTTCAAAGAACATTTGAAATGATTGGCTTAGTTTTCCTTACAGCAGATGGCAATGTTGCAACAATCCTCAAGTTCACATTTTACAGTGTTTTCTTTCATTTAAGAACACAAGCCTGTATTTTACATTTATATATACAAATTACAAAATTATTTATCAAATTCTATTTGACTAGGCCGGCAGCCTTCGCCCACCTTTACCCAGTCTTCACAGTCCTTAATAAAATTGATGGTGGTTAAGTGGTTAAGTTTCCTTGGGTTCAGAATACAACTGATGGAAGTAGTAGTGTTGAGCCCAGGTGGTTTGTTACTAGATTTGCCACTCTAATTCTCTTTTCTTGAGCAAATCATTGGGGTTTCTCTGGTTCATTATGATCAGTATTTCCTGATTAATTGTTATATGTCAGCTTTGTAAACAAGTGTTTGTTTTTAATTGCATGTTTATTCCGTACATGATTCTGTTGTTAATGATTTATATATGCTAAGCTTTACCTTATTATCCTTCATTCAAGCTAGTTTTATCATCTGCTTCCCTCCCCCCCACCATTTCCTCCCCCAACACACACGCACACACTCGCACTGGCACTCATACTCCACTGTATTAACTATTACATTTATTTGGATCCTTTAACATTTATACTATGCTCTAGTTGCTATTTCTTCATTATATGTAGGTATGTATACTCCTTTAATCCTATTATGCCCACATTTACTATGATTCCTTACTTAATAATGTCTTTTTAAATTTCTTTAACCCCTGCCTTTTACAGATTCCTTGAACTGGCAGATCTGAAGAAGCATATATGAAAGCATCTATTCAACCAGTTTTTGGTTAACTTTTGGTTACATTTTTAAATATTTATATCAATTACCACTTCAGATGTTTTAATAGTATATTTCTACTTCCATGGCATTTAGTTTAGAATCATATTAAGACCTGAATGATCTTTAGAGTACTTAGCCCACCCTTGCACCATTAAACTGCCATATTATCATCTTAATTAATACAATAGCACTGCAGTTAATGTCATTGAGCTGATGTGGTTGTTCACCTTAAAGTTGTTCACCCACTCTACCTCTGCTTTAACTAATTTTTTTTTTCACAAGTTCCAAGATGATTTAAATGTTTTATAACTACTGACTATTGCTTTAATATGGTGTTTTATTAGCCAAGCAACTCCTCTTGAGATGTTTTAAAACCTTCATGAGCCGATCAGTGTATTTTGAGATATTTTGTAGCTTCCAAAAACAGGTTTAGACATGGTACATATTCCTGACATGCACTTAATTTCATTTTCTATCCTTTTTATGAAATATCAGGCATTTGAATGCTATTAATAAAAATTAAGCTAAGGGGAAGCTAATTGTGGTAAGGTAGGGGATGTATTCACTGATTTGTAGTTTCTAACTTTATATTTACGAGCTACATGCTGCATTCACTATTTACTTTAATTTTGACTTGGTACTTACATAGCAGGTAATCCTACATACATGGAAGAACTACATAAAGGACAGAAATGTTCTGTTTTTAATCATTTATCTCTCTCTCTCTCTCTCTCTATATATATATATATATATATATATATATATATATATATATATGGTTGTGTATATATATTGAATTATCTAAAAGTAAATGCATCAAAATTCGTGTTGAATGCCATAATGTCAAAATTCAGTTTATATTGCAAAATTCAAAATATCTAAAAATTATTGTAAAAGGAAACATTCAGTTTAGTTTTGCAACTAGATCATCAAAACTACACCACACATTTAGAACAAGATTTCCTGAATTGTGAAAATGTTATGGTGATGTTTTTTGAAAGATAAGGTGCAGGGTTAGGATTAGGGGCAGAGTCAATGTTAGAATTAAATCTACCAGGTATTAGTAATGTGAGCACCAACTCACATACACTGCAGTATAACTATGACCTCATTTAACCTTAGCTTAAACCACCTACACTTGCACAACCATCTCCAACTCCTAATGCCAAAACTAGTTTTCCAAATTGAGATATACATTACCTGCATGTAGTCAATTTTCCATTCATGTTAAATGTTAACTTTTTAAACAAGGGAATACTTGACCAAATTTCAGAGTCATTCAGTTCATCAGTGAGCGGCTGATTCAATGTAGCGAATCATGAATGACACTCATATATCGTGTGTGCGTGTGTGCATGTGTGTGTGTCTGTGTGTGTGCGTGTGTATATATATATATATTTATATATATATATATATATATATATATATATATATATATATATATA
Organism: Protopterus annectens; assembly: GCF_019279795.1. Classification (NCBI taxonomy): domain Eukaryota; kingdom Metazoa; phylum Chordata; order Ceratodontiformes; family Protopteridae; genus Protopterus; species Protopterus annectens. The sequence continues at coordinate 1,304,662,308 of NC_056726.1, forward strand.
TATATATATATATATATATATATATATATATATATATATATATCATACGCATATATGTATATATCTTCTTCTTCTTTTGGCTGTTCCTGTTAGGGCTCACCACAGCGGATCATCTATTTCCATTTCTTCCTGTCCTCAGCATCTTGCTTTGTCACACCAACCACCTGCATGTCCTCTCTCACCACACCCATAAACCTTATCTTAGGCCTTCCTCTTTTCCTCTTACCTGGCAGCTCCATCTTTAGCATCCTTTTCCCAATATACCCAGCATCCCTCCTCAGCACATGTCCAAACTAACGCAATCTCGCTTCTCTGACTTTATCTACAAACCGTCCAACCTGAGCTGACCCTCTAATATACTGATTCCTAATCCTGTCCATCCTTGTCACACCCAGTGGAAATCTTAACATTTTTAATTCTGCCACCTCCAACTCTGACTCCTGCCTTTTTTGTCAATGTCACTGTCTCCAACCCATATGACATAGCTGGTCTCACTACCCTCTTGTAGACCTTCCCTTTCACTCTTACTGGTACCCGTCTGTCACAAATCACTCCTGAACACACTTCTCCAGCCACTCCACCCTGTCTGTACTCTCTTATTCGCCTCTCTTCCACACTCACCATTACACTGAACTACTAATCCCAAGTATTTAAACTCATCCACCTTTGCCAACTGTACTCCCTGCATCCTCACCATTCCTCTATCTTCCCTCTCATTCAAAGACATATATTTTGTCATAGGCATGCTGACCTTAATTCCTCTCCTCTCTAGAGCATATCTCCACCTCTCCTGGGTCTCGTCAACCTGTTACCTACTCTCACTACAGATCACAATGTCATCTGCAAACATCATAGTCCACGGGGTCTCCGGTCTGATCTCCTCTGTCAACCTGTCTATCACCATTGCAAATAAGAAAGGGCTCAGAGATGATCCTTGATGTAATCCAACCTCTAACTTAAATGAATCCGTCACTCCTAACACACATCTCACCACTGTCACACTACCCTCGTACATATCTTGTACTACTCTTACATACTTCTCTGCCACTCCTGACTTCCTCATAGAAAACCACAACTCTGCTCTAGGCACCCTGTCATATGTATATATCTATATATCTACATATCTATATCTATATACATATATATAGATAGATAGATAGATAGATGGAAAGCCCTCTTACACCCTCCATGGATGGGCTGCATTGCCCACACCCACACCCCCTCCTAATTATGCATACTAACTCCACTAACTCCAAGACCATACAACCCCTGGCAAAATGGCATAGCCTCCTAACCTGGGAATTGCTAAACACGCACAGCTGTCTACAATATGCATAAGTCAACCAGAATGTATCATCAATATAGGGATGACCACAATAAAATTTGGTATATATATCTATATATATATATATATATATATATATATATATATATATATATATATATATATATATATATATATATATATATATATATATATATATATATATATATATATATATATATATATATATATATATATATATATATATATAGATATATATATATGTATATGTATATATATATATATATATATCCAAAAGTGAAGGAAACAGTCCAACAGTATGAACAGTAACACAAAATCTATTTCCCTGGTGATGGAATCAAGGTGTCAGAACTCTATTTTAAAGTTAACATCAAAAAAAACTTTTATTATAATTTGTTAAGCGCTTTCATCTAACAGTAACTAGATTTCCTCAGAACAAACTTTAAAATAGAGTTCTGACACCTTTATTCCATCACCAGGGAAATAGATTTTGTGTTACTATATATATATATATATATATATATATATATATATATATATAATATATATATTTCAAAACTTTGAACTTCATATGTTCAAACCATAAAACTTCAATAAAAAAATAATTTTTTACACCCTTCACACCCCCTGATAATTAAATATACCAACTCCAAGATCGCACTACAGTGAAGAGAATTTCCCATTCTATGCTGTGTGGTGATCCCCATTTAAACCATTCAAAATTTCAAAACTTCAATCTTATTGTCTCAACCCAACCATATGAAGTTCGAAGTTTTGAAACTTCAAGCTTCCAAAGTAGACCTGTATGTAGATACTGTATATATATATATATATATATATATATATATATATATATATATGTATGTATCATAGCTGGCTTAACCAGATCCCTGTCCCAGTACCATAAACCAGCTCCCACCCCTTCAGCTCTTCAAATGAAGAAAAAAAAGAAGGAATTTCCTTCTACTGGCACACCAACCATCAGCCAGGTGGCCAGATGCACAACATGTCCAACTCCCTCCTGCATGGTCATTCAGGTCACATTTCTTTGCCATGTCCCTGACCCTATTTGAGCATGATTTATTAAAAAAAAATAATAATAATTTCTTCTGTTAAACCATAGAAAACTGCTTATAGCAAATGTAGCAAACACTAGCTACAGTTTATACCATACCCACATGCAGCACTACAGCATTCATGTTTTAGTTAAAAAAAATTCTCATAAACTGTAGCAAACTGTTTGCTACAAATGTAGCATATAGTTGCTACAGTTTTACACTGCCTGTAGGGAGCATTACTGTCCTCATGTTTTTGCTGCAGTTTATACACTGCCTGTATGCAGCATTACTGTGCTCATGTTTTTTTTAGGAAAAAAAAGTTACTTAAAAAAATTCTTGTAAACTGTAGCAAATTGCTTCCTACAATGCAGCAAATGACTGCTATAGTTTACAGCCTGCTTGCACAGAGTGATACTGCACTCATGTTTTAGTCAAAAAGCAAACTGTAGAAGTGCTTGCTACTAATGTAGCAAACAGTTGCTACAGTTTATACCCTGCCTACACAGAGCACTATGGCACTCGTTTTAGATTAAAAAAAATAATAAACATTTTGTCTTATAAACTGTGACAAGCTGCTGTAGGAAACACTTGCTATAGCTTATACACTGCCTGTATGGAGCATTATGGTGCTCATGTTTTACTTACAAAACAAGTAACTTAAAAAAATTGCTTCTTACAAATTGTAGCAAACTGCTTCTTACAGCAATCAGCTGCTACAATTTATAACCAGAACACCACTGTGCTCAAGTTTAAGTTAAAAAAATAAATAAATAAATAATATATATATATATTTATATACACACACATATATATATATATATATATATATATATATGTGTGTGTGTGTGTGTGTGTGTGTGTGTGTGTGTGTGTGTGTATATCTTCTTATAAACTGTAGCAAACTGTTTGGTAGAAATATAGCAAACAGTTGCTACAGTTTGTTTCGTGTCTACACGGAGTGCTATGGCATTCATGTTTAAGTTAAAAATATAATTTCTTCTTAGAAATGGTAGCAAACTACTTGCTACAAATGTAGTAAGCAGTTGCTATAGTTTATACCCTACTTGCATGGAGCACTACAGTGCTCACATTTTAGTTAACAGAATCCATGCCTGGATGGAGTATTATGATGATCATATTTAAATTTAAAAAATACATTCATGCTTATAAACTGCAGCAAACAGTTGTTACAATGTATACCTTACAGACCTTTGCACCATCTAGGACAAGACTATTGATAACTAAGCAGCCTGTCAGTTGCTTCTCATCTGAGGAAAGATGAAAAGGAGCATTGTATCCCAGCAGTGTGTAGCTGTGGTGAGACCAGCACTAGTAGTAGCCAGTTGGCAGCTAGTTAGGTACATCCAAACTATTCATCATTCTTGACAAAGCTAATTCTTTCTTTTCAATAAGTACTGCTTTATTAGCTACTGTCTAACCTAACTTCAGAATATCTACCCAAATACTCAATCCAGAAATCATTAGAGTCTACTTTAGTAGCTCCGCTCAAATGTTTGGTAGTGTCCTGTACAGATGCAGGCACTTTGAGTTGACATTTTTTTCAGTAAAACCACCCTTGAAATTTCACCAAAACCTAGTTGCATGCAGAGCAGCTAGTTTGCAGAGTTGTAAATCAGATACTCTTGATTTTACATTATATTCTCACCACAACTGTTTAATCCCTAAAAAGGGCATGTCATCATGGATATGAATTTTCTCACTGTCTCCATTACCAGCTTGGTGGATATGGCATCCTGAGGCAACATAGAAATTGTCTTATATTTACTGACAACCAGTTAAATTTCAAACAAACTGATAACAGTATGTGAGAGATGTATTTATACAATGTCACTGGAGGCAAAGCTCTCACATAAAATCTCTGCTAATGACAGTTAGGTTGTCAGTAGTACACCTGCTGCACCTATCACAAACAATTCAAAGCAGACACATAGACCTGCATATGCTGAGGCACTTAAATGTAATCTTGTTGAGCCTCAAAGACCTCCCAGATGAAGCACAAATAACAAGTGACCTCAGCAGCCCTGAATGCATTCTTTCAAAACAACACATAGAGCCATATCAGAGCCACATCTCATGACCCCTCTACTTTTAAGTCCATAACACAAGCTACCACACATCCCAACATTCTGTTCACTAGGGACTCCATTGTGAATCACTAATTTCCCTCTCACCAGGCTGAGTAAGGAGAAAGTCATGGTCCCTTGCTTATAAGGGGCCATGATCCACCATATTATGTACTCAGGTCACTGGACCATACTTACCAGTATGATTCAGTCATAGTCCATGTGGGTATAAGTGACCTGTGAGGTACCTCCCTAGACTATATGCAGACAGATATCATGGAGCTCTCGGAATAAGTGTCCAAGACTGGTATGAGCTTAGCATTGAGTAGGATTCTACCTTCTCCATGGATGATGCCATAATATGAACAGAAGATAGCTGACTTTAATAATTTGTTTAGCTTCTGGCATCATTCTAAAGGGGTGCAATATTTGGCAGCATGGAAGGAGATGGTCAATAGACCACAATACTTTGTCAGGGATGGTCAGCACCTCTACCCTCTAGGCTTTTGAATATTACCTAAAACATTGTCCTCCCCCCATAGTGACTTTTTTTGCGCAATACCAACCTGAAAATCCTTCCAATTTAGCAAATCAGAACCAAAAAAATCTGAAGGTGTCACTGTTCAGTGTAAGAAGTGAAACAAGAAACTCCACTCCCTAAAAGATCTCCTTACCCTAGAGAATTCTGATGTCTGCACAGTCTCTGAAACATGGTTTAAAACTGCGGAGTATACCCCGGCAGCACAAAGCTATAATGCCTTCCACATATTTTAGGCCAGTTACTACACAGGCAGAGACTAAATGTGGAGGTCTCTTGATTTACATAAAAAATAAATATATCTCAAAGGATGGTTAAACAGGAAGCTGCACTTGAGCTTTTCCATGATTATATCACCATAAGCAAAATCCCATACCATTTCTCTGCAAGCTATAGGTTCCCCTCTATGATCCAGATAACCCATAACATGTGTTTAAGCTTACTGGAAACACTCACCATCCAACCTACTACCATATTCATGGGCAACTTTAATTACCCAGCTATTAACTGGGAATCATATATGACACCAAAAGTGCAGGCACAGAGATTCCCAGATTTTGTAAGCACAATTTCCCTGGACCACATTATTAACATGCTGAACAGGGACACACACTTACTGGATCTGGTCCTCACTAATATGGTGGAGCATTGTACACAGCCCTAGTGTAATGACCTCTCTGGTAAGGTCAGATAACATAATGGTCTCCTTTGAAGTAAAAATAAAACCCAAAACCCCAGTTAATCCTGGAATGTTCAGGAACTACTCTAAGGCTACTTTCCTACTATTCAGTGAAACTTGGCAAAATTGAACCCTCCCGCCAAACATGTGAACACTGCTGCCTACATGGAAATGTTCACAGAAACTCTATAGAAGCATCTTAGCAGCTGCATAGAGACAGCTGTACCTACCAGGAAAAAGTACAGAACTAACATCAAAAAAACAAGCCAACAAGCAACTCTGATGGAAGCACAACATAAAAAGGATAAATAACTGAAGGAAAAAAATCATGTCAAAAATAAAGAGGCCTAGCAGCCTGCAGAATAAAAGCACACTCAAAAAACTAAACAAATAACTCAGAGGATAATTAAAGTCTACCAAAAACAAATTTGAAGCAAATTTGACCTGTCAGGTCAAGAACAACCACGAGGCATTCTGTGAGCAGAGCCCATTGTTAATGGAGCCATCTATACTGAGACAAATACAAAAAGTAAGACCACAAAGAGGGAAATGTAGAACAGAAGTTTAGTAAAGTAGAAGTTAAAAAATAGAAGCTGAAGTTATGGAATACCAGTAAAGTGAAGGATTTAGTGTAGAAAGTCTAACACAGGTTATATCACAGCATGATGGAACAACAAGTTCCCCAAGTAAGGAGAAACAAGAGGAGCTGAAGACATCTGAAGAAAAAATATAGGCATGGAAGAAAAAAAAGAGATTTAATATGGTGCAACATTTATGCAAAGGAGAAGGCAAAATAATTAATACAAAAAAAGCAGCACCAAAGATATTTGAAGATAAATATAGGCAAATGCATCCAAATATGTAAAACTTTACAATACAAAAAAATAAGAAAACAAAGAGGTAAAGTAGAAAAGAGGATTAGTAATGGAGAAGTTAAAGAAATAGAAACTGAGGTTATGGATTACCTGTGAAATAAAGGACATAGTGTAAAAAAATCTAACTCTGATAACATAGGTTCATAAGTTCATAGGTGTGTACTAGGCTAATGGCCCTGGGGCCTTTATAAGCCTAGCCCATAGAAGTGCCCTGGCATGTGCCGCCTGTCGTTAGTTCCCAGTGCCTCTATCAAGTTGAGCCACTGGAATGATCCCCAGGGTGAACTTTCTATTTCCCCATCCACTCATCAAGATTTCACTTGAATAGGACTAGTGAGGTGCTCTGCTTGGCATGTATAGAAAGTCTATTCCATAGCATGGGTAGTCTCTAGGTTATGAACCTGTCCCTCCAGCATGTTCCATTGTTTGTGGTAATGAGGTTAAGGTCTATGGAGCGTGTGGTGTGGAGGTACTGGGATTTCTTTAGATGTAGCATTTCTAACAGAGCTGGATCAGACATGGCTTTGTAAGTCAAGCAGAGATCGTCTCTTAGTAGATGATATGAGACAGAGAATTGGAGTTTTTTGAGTCTGTCCATGTAGGACATGTGTTTAAGGCCAAGGATCCTTATTCGTGAGGTATTTTGTGGCCTCTCCAGCTGTTGTAAGTGTCTGGTCAGGTACATGCCAAATGGGGCATTATATTCAATGACTAGTCTAATGAGGAATGAGTAGAGAGGGATGATGACCTCTTTTTTCCTGGATGCGAAACCCTTGGTTATAAAATGTGTCATGTAGAAGGACTTTCCGACCACAGTGGCAATGTGGTGTTCGAAGGGGAGGTGGCTGTCAACCTGGGTGCCCAGATCTCTTATGGCCCCTTCAGTGTTCAGTGGCTCCCATTAACATGGTAATTCCTGGGAACTGAATTTTTTTTCCAAAGGGATGATAACGCATTTTTTGGCATTAAGCTTCAGGCCATGGTTCTGTTATCAGTCACTGGTCTCAGAGAGGCCCTTTTGTAGGATGTCTGCATCACTTGGGGATATGATAATGACTCCAAGCTTGCAGTCATCAATGAACATGGTTAGCCAGAGTCCTTCTGTGTTGGCCTGGACTTCTGAGAAGTAGATGTCAAACAGGAGAGGACCCAGGACTGAGCCCTGTGGGAGTCTACTCATGACTGGTTGACAGTGTGACTTGGAATCAGCAACCTTCACTCTGTAGGTCCTGTCTGTGAGCCAATTTGCAACCCACCTAGTAATGTAAGGATTGATGCATAGTTTATCAATGATACCTGAGTGGGGAATGATATCAAAGGCCTTGGCCAGGTCGACGTAGGCTGTATGCACTGCCTTACCCTCATCCACAGCCTTGTTGACTGCCTCAAAGAAGTCAACCAGGTTCAGCAGGCAGGATCTCCCCTTGACAAAGCCAAACTGTGTGGAATCAAGAGTTTTAAGATTGCCTATATCTTTGTTAAGCAAGTCCATGATGATGCGCTCCATAGCTTTGCATACCAGGCCTGTCACTCTAATGGGGCAATAGTTCCTGGGGTCTGTAGTTGCTCCCCCTTTATGGAGAGGAATGACTGTAGCAGTGCACCATTCATTAGGGACATAGCCTGAGGTAAAGCTGTGACTAAACAGGGCACACAGATGTGGTGCCAGTTCATTTTGTAGCTCATGTAGAACACAGCCAGGGATATTATCAAGTCCCATGGATGTTGAATTCTTGGCTTTGGACAATGCAGCTTTTACCTGTGCCGCAGAAATGGTTGGTACAAGGCTTTCTTCTGGTATTGTGATATGGCTCTTGGGGGGGAGAGGGGTAAAGTTGGCACTGAATCTGTTGGCCAGTATGTTGGCTATATCTCTTGGCTCAGTATACGAGGTGCGATTGTGCAATAACTCAGAGCAACTCTAGGTATTGCCTTTGAGGTTTTTGATAAAGCTATAGAAGGTTTTGTGGTTGTTTTTGGTGTCATATGCAATTCTGCCTTCATAGCTGGCTTTAGAAGATTTAAGGGATCTCTGCTTTTTGTTGAGACTGATAAGGGAGGTTTTCCTGTCTTGTGATTTCATTTTTTTTTCTGCAACAGTTTCTTTTTTCTGTTGTAGAGTTTATTAATGGCTAGGGACCACCAGATTGACTTCCTTTTTTTGGAGGAGAGCATCTTAGTTCTATTTGGTATGGCAAGGTCCATACATTTGTGGACATGCTTGTACAGTGCACTGGTGTATGATTCGGCAGTCATGCAGCTATTTTCCATTGGCATGGGTGCTGAGAAGTTAGCCACCTCTGTTTTTAGAGCCCAAAGCCAGCTTTGAGAAGTTTTTCAGTGTGGTCACCCTAGCAGGGGGTGTAGGTGAGATGGAGATTTCCATGGTGATCAGTTTGTGGTCAGATTTAACCAGGTAGGAATTGACTATAGGTGTGGAGCAATGGTCTCCCATGTTAGTCATAACTGAAAAAATTATATGGCTCTTTCTGCTTGATGCTGCTTGCTGGAGCTTACTTGCTGTGGGATGGATTTGAAGTGTTCTTAAGACACTCAGTCTTGCTGGCTGGATTCTGCTAAAATTCAAAGTCTGGTTATATTTGCATTCACAGTCTGTTGCATACAGAAACCTGCAGAATATACACTGATGAGAGAATATACTTTGCAGCATCAACTTTAGAGAGCAGTAACAAATAACTTTTTATAATAAACCAAACGGAATAACGTTGCAGCTTAAAAGTACTGTTCCAACTTTACTTCTCATATAGTACAGATGATGTGAGAGATATAGCATTTACCTTAGGACAAATGAGTCCCTACCATACCTCTAACATAACTGGATTTATACAGCTCTTTATATACAGTTTTAGTCCTCTTGGTATTCTGTTTTGGAGAATTGCTTATCCTGTAGAAACAATACTAAGCTTCCTTGCTTAACAATGTCTTGTAAGAGACCAGCTTTTCTGACAGTGTGAATATCCTGTAACAGTGTCCTGATGTCCATGTAGAAAAACATATTTTTGAGGAAACACATTGTTCTGTATTCTATTTGGATCTGTGTATAAGAACATCTGTTCTTGTGCCATCCTGTTTTCCATGCAAAAAAACATATTTTTGAGAAAACACATTGTCACAGTGTCATAAACATATCCTGTTGTTTTAGGAAACATATTGTGTCCATCCTGTTATTTTAGGAAACATATTGTGTCCATTTTTATATGCAGAAAAACACGCCAGTGTTCTTTAAAAGCAGATTTTGCATTTTTGCTCTTGCATACATCCTGTTTTTAAGTCTGTAAGGGAAAAATGTCCATTCTTTAAAAGCAGATTTTGTATTTTTGCTCTTGCATACATCCTGTTTTTAAGTCTGTAAGGGAAAAATGTCCATTCAGCAGGTTCCTTATTTTCCAAGCCATGGTCATTTAGTATGACTGCTGATCACATATTACTAAACTCTGTTTCTGCATTTAAGCAAGCCTTTTCTTTCAGCATATTTACAACATAATTAATTTCAGACTAATATTAATAAAATCTAACAATTCCCTCTGTTTTAAACATACTCAAAACATTTTATATAGAAAACACATTAAGAAACAAACCTTTAGTTTGATACAACAAATCAAAATACAATTTTACATAGTTGATACAATGATATTAAAGTATTACTACCAAAACTGAATGTATTTAACAACTTTTTCTTTTGCAGACCATTCTGTGAAAATATTTTATCAGTTATGAGCTGTGTCTGCTTTAGTTTAACTTGATCAATTTATTCTTTTGCAATCACAGAATTTAATTTATGACTTAGAACTGTTTCATTAACTCTTTGCAACTGTTGAATTAACTATAAGAGACAGTAACCATGTGCTACTGCAAGCATTTATACACTACTGAAAACACACAATTTCAATGTCATTTTAACCATAACATTGTGGTCATGTCTTTGAACTGCCCATTAACATCTTGGTAAAGTACCGAACTGGGCTTAGATAATAAATATTTGAAAGCAATTATTTTACTGGGGTAAAACCAGTGATATTACAACTTGACAAATTAGTTTTGAACTTATTACAATGTATCCTGATCAGTATGTATTTACACAGACTGTTTGCTATTTATGCATTTCAATTTACTAGGTATACTGGACCCATTTTTTAAAAACATGTTTTTTCACACATATTTATTACTAGACATTCATTTAATTTGTACTGAATTCTTCTGCATTTGTACATACAAAGACTATCATTTGTACTGAATTCTTCTGCATTTGTACATACAATGACTATAAAGTACATTTAGTCTAATCTTACAAATTTAATAACATTAATATTAAGCAAAATCTTGGAAAATGTTTATCGCTTTAGAAATATCTAGTGGAATTGCCACCATATCCATATGTCCTGTTATTTTAAACTACATACTCAGCAATTAAAATATTGATGCTTTTTTATACCAACATTGTCATTGATGCTTTTTTATACCAACATTGTTTTGCCAAAAACATATTAAAAATAGTGACCAATCTTGTTCAATTTTTTTACATATCTTTACTCTCTTTTGTATAGCTGTAATCAATTTTAAACCATCTCTTGTATAGCTTTACAGTTTAACAAGTTGTAAATACAATTTAATACTAAACAATACAATAATAACCATTATGATAGCTATTAACAACTTGTAAAATATCTTATCCTGTCAGGTTTAATCCAGTTTACCAGTATTTCTAATACACTAATACCTGTTTTCCCCCATAAAAGAGTATTGTCAAGAAGGAATGAGATATTTTTTCCTCTAGCTTTATTTTAGACCCTTGTTGTTTATTTTTTCTGTAGCTTTATTTCAGACCCTTGTTGTTTATTTTTTTCTGTAGCTTTATTTCAGACACTTGTTGTTTATTTTTTCTGTAGCTTCATTTCAGACCCTTGTTGTTTATTTTTCCTGTAGCGTTATTTCAGACCCTTGTTGTTTATTTTTCCTGTAGCTTTATTTCAGACCCTTGTTGTTTATTTTTTCTGTAGCTTTATTTCAGACCATTGTGCAGTACTGCTTATACAGTCAGTGTAAAACTGAGAAAGTACCCCTCCCCCTGTAGTACTTCAGCACTGTTTACCTGCCCTATGCTGTGAGAATAGAATGTATGTCAGCCCAACACTTTGGTTGTACATTTATTTTATTAGGTTACTAAATAAAGCTTTCACTGTATATTACCTCTAGTAAGTATTTACACCCTCCTGCACAATTGATTTAAACTGTATATATACTGTAGCCCATTTGCTGGCTGTACTTGATGCAATTGAGTTTTTTTCTTCTCTTTTAACATTTACTTGCAAACAGATTATCAGTGACATCTGTGCACAATTGTGCCATTTTATTACAATTACCAAATAGTGTTGCTTGTAAACATTTTAACAAGTATGTTTTAATAACAATGATGCTTTAGAAAAACTCAAGCTACTTGTCTGGCAATCAGTATTGTTGTTTATCTGATCTTTCCAACATTTCCTGTAACTATTCATTCAGTCTAGGAAGGTCTGAGCTCACATTTTATACTCTATAAACTATAATTAATTCTTTTGGCATTTTTCCTTTAATGTGATTGTGATTTGCATAACTATGCATTTATACAACATAAATAGACATCATTTTACAATTACCTTACATGGATTTCAGTATTTTTTTTTTATTTAACTATTTAACCGTCCTGCCATTAATTTTACAAAAACTGTTTGAATAATACCATCTGAGATTTTCTTTTTAAATTCAGAACTTTATCTGTTTGGTGTTACTATATAATTATAAACAAATTGTAAAAAACAAAATAGATATTAGTTTAACCAACACATTTATATTTATATTATTTATATTTGCTGTTGTCTGCCTGTTATTCTTGTGTATTGTAACAGATGTACTCTAGATGAAAAGAACACACATGCATGTCTGTCTTGTATCTTTATACAAGCATGTCATGTCTTGTGACTTTAAATTTTTACTCATCTATTTTTATTTAATTTTATACACTAGAACAGTTTTGTTTACCTTTTGACTATGCTAATGAATGGCATTCATATGCTTTACTTTACTGTTGTACTGATAGATGTCTTGCTTTAACTGAATGAAATTAAAACATTTAAAAATGATTTGTCTCTATCATCCTACCATGTATGTTTATCCATTTTCAAAACATAAACATATTATAAAATATATTTCTTTTGCACAGATTAACTGTGTATGCAGGAGGTTCCCAGTCTTTATCAGTTCAGCTAATTTATTTCCTTTATCCTGCAACTTCTGTTGAATTTCCTGTAATGTTGCATGGTCTTTCTGACATTCTTTAGTAAGCTGTTCTGCTGAATTTGAAACTCCTATGCACTTTTGAAAAGATGTATGTATAACTTGTCTAAGCTTCCTGAACTCATTATGTCTGTCTTTTAGAAGTTTACTACATTCCTTTGTAACAAAATGTACTAGGGGTTCTATCAGTAACTGATTTGACTCACATGTGGTGACAGGACATAACTGTTCAACATCAGAATGTAATGGAAACACTTTACCCTTAGTTAATTCTTTATCATAAACAGATCTGTCTTTACAGTCTATTTTTTTAGCAATATGATGCAATATTATTTTATGGCATAATACACAAAATGCAGTTTTTGTTGAAGCACACACTAAACATTTGTCATTTTTCACATGGTTTTCTTTGAGATACCAGTCAAAGATTGTAATACATTTGCATAATGCCTTACTATCAACCTGCCCTAATAAGGTTTTACATTTACTAATGTGCTGTGTATACCAACATTGCAATTTACTAAAGTTTGGTTTACTCCTGCATGAATTATAAATAATATCCATACTGTCTAATATACAAACTGTCTATGAATAAACTATCTTAAGAATATACAAACTCTCTTAAGAATATACAAACTCTGTTTAACATCATCCACATTAAATATGTGACACAGAAAAAAGTCTTACCAGTTAGCAAGAAAACAGGTGATCAAGCTGTTATTGCAGATGGCTAGAAATTTTTCAGAGTCAGTTGAGAAGCTGGTGAAGCACAACAGGCAGCGGACTACTGTGCTAGTGGACATTCACCTTTTCTTGAAGAATTTATGGCACTGCGAATTTCTTGAACTAGTCTCACTCCGGATTGTAGACGTCTAAAAAACTTTACTACTGCAAGCTGCATAAACTGGAATACTTCTGTTTAGGATTTACACATACGTACAAATGTTAGTTACTGCAATTTGACTGAAGTGACCCTCTGCAGGGCTTACCATCACTCCTCCTGTGTTTGAATGCAGATTGTAGGTTCAAATGCAGGCTAGCTTGCCATTGAAAAAATTACATGGTGCTGCTTACTGCTTGGTGTGATGGATTTGAAGTGTTCTTAAGACACTCAGTCTTGCTGGCTGGATTCTGCTAAAATTCAAAGTCTGGTTATATTTGCATTCACAGTCTGTTGCATACAGAAACCTGTAGAATATACACTGATGAGAGAATATACTTTGCAGCATCAACTTTAGAGAGCAGTAACAAATAACTTTTTATAATAAACCAAACAGAATAATGTTGCAGCTTAAAAGTACTGTTCCAACTTTACTTCTCATATAGTACAGATGATGTGAGAGATATAACATTTACCTTAGGACAAATGAGTCCCTACCATACCTCTAACATAACTGGATTTATACAGCTCTTTATATACAGTTTTAGTCCTCTTGGTATTCTGTTTTGGAGAATTGCTTATCCTGTAGAAACAATACTAAGCTTCCTTGTTTAACGATGTCTTGTAAGAGACCAGCTTTTCTGACAGTGTGAATATCCTGTAACAGTGTTCTGATGTCCATGTAGAAAAACATATTTTTGAGGAAACACATTGTTCTGTATTGTATTTGGATCTGTGTTTAAGAACATCTGTTCTTGTGCCATCCTGTTTTCCATGCAGAAAAACATATTTTTGAGAAAACACATTGTCACAGTGTCATAAACATATCCTGTTGTTTTAGGAAACATATTGTGTCCATCCTGTTATTTTAGGAAACATATTGTGTCCATTTTTATATGCAGAAAAACATGTCAGTGTTCTTTAAAAGCAGATTTTGCATTTTTGCTCTTGCATACATCCTGTTTTTAAGTCTGTAAGGGAAAAATGTCCATTCAGCAGGTTCCTTATTTTCCAAGCCATGGTCATTTAGTATGACTGCTGATCACATATTACTAAACTCTGTTTCTGCATTTAAGCAAGCCTTTTCTTTCAGCATATTTACAACATAATTAATTTCAGACTAATATTAATAAAATCTAACAATAACCAGGTTGAGGATGTTGCTTCCTCTAGTGGGGGTCAGAATGAGCTTGTCCGGGACATTGAAAATGATAAATTCCAGAAAGCATTGGGCCTATACATTGGTACTTGAAAAGTTTTTCCAGTTGATGGAAGGGTAGTTGAAGTCACCCAGTATGAGAGTATTGGGTTGAACCTTGATAGATTCCAGGGTGCTTAGGAACTTGGAGTGAGAGTCTAGGGACATGTTTGGGGTTCTGTAACAGGCTATGACTTGTATCACCATCTTACCCAGTGTTAGTTCTACCTGAAATATGCTTTATGCTGGGTTGCCAGTCTAGAGGTGTGCGTATCCTTTAAGAATATGGAGAACCACCACCTTTGGAGCTTCCGGCCATATACTGGAGCCGAAAGGTATGGAATGAGTTGTAGCCTGAAAGCACAGGGGTAATTTCTGCTTCTTTAAACCAGGTGTCCATTACAGCATAGATGTTGACATTCTCCATTTTGAGGAGAGCTTTGAGCGAGTGCATCTTGAGATTTGGACTTCTAGCACTGAGCAGCATGACCCTCAGATTGCATTTGTTTGTAGCTGCTATGGTGGAATTTTGGTCTTTGGAACACTGCCTATAAAAGGCACTATAGGGGTGGCAAGAGCCATAGCCAGTACCTGGAATCCTAGGGGTGACAGATTCAGGCCGTCTCTGCCAAAGCATTGAGGTCTGTCAATCATGTCATCCCAGGCAGACAGATACTGGATCCCCTTAGAATGATGCCAGAAACTTAGCCAATTGTTGAAGTCAATCATTTTCTACTTGTACTGTGGTATCATTCTGGGTGACGGTAGAATACTGCTCAAGGCTAGGGTCATATCTGCCTGGGCCAAATAATCCAAGAGTTCCATCACATCTATTTTCATGTAGTCCAGGGAGGTATGTCTCAGGTCATTCACCCCCACATGGACAATAACTGAGTCATATTTGTACTTGTTGTGGAGTGACATGAGTGCATGTGTTATGTGGTGGATTCTGGCACCTAACAGGCAACTGACTGTCCCCTTTCCTTGTTCAACCTAGTGAGTGAGACATCAGTGTTCCTCATAATTGAGTCTCCCATGATTAGTATAGTGGGTGAAGTGTTTTGCCTTAAGGGATTGGGTTGAGAGGCACACTGTGGTGGTGAGCTATGTGTTCTGGGGTTGATGTTGTGTTGTGGTGGTCGAGTGAGTTTCTGTCTCTGGGGTCTCTGTTGTTTGGATAAATTTTTATTGAGAGCCTCTGTGAAGGTGGGTGTATGGTTTGTGTTTCTATGTGTGAGTTGTGATGGTTGGTGTTTTGGAGGGCTGTGTGTTCTATGTAGTGAGTTGCAGATGTTGACCTTCTCCTCTTGACCAGCTAGCCCGGTCTTGGTTAGAGTATGCACTGCTTCCAGTTTGATGATATAAGTGCATCTCTCACAGGTATGAGTGTTGGGAAGAAAGAGGAGAGGGTTGTCTGTGTACATTAAACAGTTGTCACACTGTCTCAGATAGCTCAAGTACACTAGGTTGGCAGGAGTAAGCACAGGAAATTTCCCTACAATCATACCAGGATGGGTGGTCATAACTAATAAGTACTGGTGCTGTTACTGCATAGGAACAGTGAGTGCAGGCCAAATCCAGTGGGCTATGGCTGACCAAGTTTGTAGATGACTGCAAGCTGATTACTGTCACAAATTCCCCTAGTGATGTGGACATCCTCCAAGAGGGTCTCATCCTAACAAATGACCGGTGCCAGAAGCATGGCCTCAAACTGAATGCCAAAAAATTCATCAACACCGTCCCCTTTGGGGAGAGTGACATCCCCACAAATTATCACATTAATAACAAGGTCCTAAGTATACAATCAGTCATGAGGGACTTGGGCACCCAGGTTGATAGCAAACTGACTTTTGTCTACCATATTGCCTCTGTTTTATGGAAAGCTTTCTACATGGCCCACCTCATTAGTAAGTGTATCTCATCCAGGGACAAGGTGTTCATAACATCCCTGTATTTCTCCCTTATAAGACCCATTATTGAGTACAATGCCCCTTTCAGCATGTACCTCACAAAGCACATGCAGCAGCTGGAGAGACCACAGAGGTTCCAAACCAGGAGAATCTAGGGCCTCAAACATCTACCCTACACAGATAGGCTAAAGGCCCTGTCCTTCTATTCAGTCTCATACAGACTACTCAGAGGTAACCTCTGTCTGGCTTACAAAGCAATCTCAGACCCTGCCCTGATGGGACTGCTGCATATCCACAAGTCAAGCTCCACTCGTGTAATCCACACACACAACCTCAGCCTGGTCTGTGACATCAGTAGGACTTGTTGGTGGGAATGATTTGTGTCCCAGAGACTCCTCCTTTTGTGGAATAGACTCCCTCTCCATGTCAAGCAGAGTACCTCATTAACCCTTTTTAAGTGCAACCTGGATCGCTGGATGGGGAACAGAAAATACACCCCTGGGATTCTACCTGTGTCCGTGCTGGACAGTGGCAAAGGGGGCTGACTTGTTGGAACATGGGCTAAATTCTTGGCTAGGCTTGTAAAGGCCTCAGGGACAATAGCATAGTAACTTCCTATGATCCTGTGATCCTAAATCAAGTTTGTAACTTAAGTTTGTCTTTCTTAGAATACATGGTAAATGTGTTAGACATATTATATGTCTTTTTATTCATTTATTTTGCATATTTTAGTATGGGAGATGCATTTGGTCATTGTTGTCTTCAAAAATCCACATTTTAGCAGACTCTATACACCATACCTGCAGAGGCAAGTGATAGGCAAAAATGTATCAGACTTTTTACTTGACCCAGTCTCATGATTTAACTGCAGATTGAAAATAAAATTTCCTGAGCTGCCTTTTCTAGCACTGACTATGAGGTAAACTTTTTTTCATGTATTTAAACCACTTAATGTTGCAATGGAAGAAGAAATAATTAAATTGTTGGGTGCGATGCAGGAGTAAGAATATATAATCAAAAATGTCAGAAATTATGTGACTTCTTTTAAATTAAAATTATGCTAACACTATGCATTCAGTATCTGCAGGTAGCACCTTTTTACAAAGTAATGTTAAAACATTGTACAGTGAGCGAAACATTACAATCATAGCCACTTTAAGTGTTTCTGTTAAAAAGCTCCTTTTTTTCTTCAGCAAAGGTCAGTGGCAGTTGTCATTCAAAATTCCAACAGCAGAATGCTTCCATAAATAGTTATCAAGACCTGACACTGACATTAGAACAGAAGAAGTTTGGGAAGACGTAACACTGAGCTAGAATTGCTTTGGGTTTGTCAGTTCTTTAAACAGGATTTACCCTTCACCAGAATTTTAAATTATGGAAAACGTAAAGTCATTGAAGTGGCCTTTCCTTCAGTTCAGGTGATACTAAGGTTACCCTCCTTAGCAGGAATCAAACTGAAAATGATTGCTCTACAAGAGCTGACCTGCTTTTTTTTCTATGACCTCACCTACCCCAAAAAGATTGCAAGGTTTAGATTTAACTTTTAGGCTGACAAAAGCAGTATAATTAATGTACCTTTATTTGTGCAATATATATGAGGATTATTGCTGCCAGTACATATAAGAACATAAAGATATGTATTTATTTTTTGTGCAGCTATTTATAGATTAAGGCTGGCCAATTATCCCATGTGAGAATCAAACCTTGGACTTGTAAGGCAAGTACCTTAACCATTACACCAACCCCCAGTATTATTTATTCATGATTCTTTCTTAGAAAGGTACAGTGGGCCAAAGGATATCCTCCACATTGCCAAAACCTGACTTTGAGCATGTACTCTGCTATGGAGGCCATATTTAAAGAAGCACTCCATGATCATATAGTGTTTGTATTCAGAAGAGAAGAGCAATGTATATGGGCTGGAAGATGAGATCAAGCCATATAGAATGCATCCCTTAGTCATATTTAGCCTTGGATAAAGAGATGTGGCATTCTGTATATCCTTACCATCACAATGGAGAGGATGTATAACATGAGCGTGAGAAGAAGATGGACGACAGGGGCAGTATGGCAGAACCTGACTGAGGGTCACAAAGTAAAGCATTGCCTGGCAATATAAAACTAAATTCAATGTGCTACAATTCTTTATTTTTCCTTCTTTAGCTATGGCATCCTGCCTTTAAATTTACTAGATTTCTTTCAGATGATCTGTCATGAGTTTACTTGATAACACAGGTAAATCACATTTAAAGCAGCCTATAATGATAGGCCACAACAGAAAGGAGTGCAGCACTGTCTCTGACACAACTGAATGATGACAGAACTGTGCTGCTACTGCTATGTGCAGCAAGGGAAGAGGAGCAACAGCACAGGGTTATGCTTTTCTCCCAAACATTTAGTCATTCTTAAACAGAAGTCATTGGTGTGTAACCACAAGATGTAGGGCAGCTACTGTGCACTGTTAGATGGAATCTACTACATTACAACATCAGCTGCTGAAGGTAAGGCATCGTGTATCAGTATTAAATTGAATCTAATGTGCTACAAAACTAGCCAGCTGAACTAGGGTGTGCTCTGCCAATTTGCAAATAAATCCTATGACCTTTACCATCAAAAACATAGAACATTCAGTAACAGTATTAGTATCTGGCATCAGTAAAGGACTGACTTTAATAGTATTTAACTTCTATGTGCCAGCTATTTGTACATAACTTGTCAGACTTATTACGCATCTCTAGCTATTAATGCTTCAGCTCAGTTCCACAGTTCGAGTGCAAACCAACATTTGGCTTTGAAAAACTTTTTTTTGTTGCTGTTGTTTCTTACTTGGGTAAGTAAATGTCAGACTTTTCAAACAGTACAACATAACGTTGTGTGGAGGCTGAACCTGAAACTGGTCAAGACATGTTAGCATTGTACTGTGGTTAACAAATTAAATAAATACAAATAAAGGTACATCTGATGGGCATCATGCAGATTGGCTGGTAGTTGGCATTAGCCCGCAAATCTTTTTTGCATTACTTATACAGCAGCTGTGATGTGACACAGAAGCAGTGATTAAATTGCTGCACTCATTTACATTGACATCACTGGGGCAAAAAGTGATTCTAAGCTTGATATCATGAACATTTTCTGCTAACTTCCACTGTATGTCTAAACTTGTTAGTAAAAATATTGGATTGGACTAATAGTCCTGGCCAAACCTAAAGAATATTTAAAGTTGATTTAACAGTGGAGATTAAATAATGATCATATGCAGCTCCAGCCAACTCAAATGGGCTTTACAGAGCATTGCATGTGTTTTCTGCAGTGGCTCATGGCATCCTAATAATTGTAACTTGTATCCATGGCTAAAGTGGCAGTGTGCCTTATGGCACCTAGACTCTCTATACTGATTATTGTATCTGCACTGAGTGTCCATTAAATACCCCATGACCATAGTAAAGTAACATGCACTTTTATAACTCTAGTAACTGGACTTCATGAGATATGTTTAGGCAAAGAGCTAGCAAATTTCAATGCCTGTAGCTTCCTATGCAATAGATATCATTTACAGTAACATGCAATATTCTCAACTGTAGGGCGTGAAACCATATCACCATACCTTTCTGAATTAATATTTTCTGTGCTGAAAACATGAGCTTGGTATGCTGCTGTGTGGATGCTGCTTATGAATTCACAGCTGTGACTTACAATGAGTGCTTGGAAGTGGTACCCGGCACTGCCAGGTGTGATGCACAAGGCTGGAAGTCTTACATCTTATACCCATATGCATTATTTGGAACAAGTACCTCTCTCTGCTGTTTGACTGGTGATATGCATTGGCACTCTATACCTCATATCTACTGATAATGGTGACATAAGGCACAATGTATCTCAGACCATAATTCTCTGCAGAAATGTTGCTTTAAATCTCAGACCACAAGTCATATAAAGTGGAAAATTAGAATATAGCACAAGACCAAGCTCTGTCATGTTGGACTGCTGGCACGTTACACATAACTTCTGGGAGATGGAATGAGAGATTAATATATACTTAAGTACATTTCTTTCTCTTTAATAATCTGCATAGAGCATGTCATCTATACATCCCTTAAACATGTCCCTTTGTTGTTGAAAGTTCTATGTGCATAATTCACTGTATTTTCTATTGATTTCATAAAATGTTTTGTAGTCCTTATTAAAAAGAAAAAGAAATTCCATTTATGCAAAACTATATTCATTTGAAACATTTGTTTTACCTTCTTAGGAAACAGGTATTTTGGGAACATACTATGCTTAACCTTGCTTTACAGGAAATTTCATGAAATCAAAACATATTTAAGAGGTATGTCAAATTGACCATTATAGAATGTGTAAATTCTAATTATTTAACTATGTTTCTTATGTTCTAAGCTTCTGGAAAACTTCATCCTCTCTCGCTTTCTGCCTGTCTCTCTCCTTCACTCTTTTATTACCCATGTACTATTAATATGTTCTTATACATTTTATTTAATTTTCCGTATGTCTAGCTCTCCAAAGAAATACAAACAACAGTTCCTGTACTTAAATAACAATATTATAATGCTGGAAATTGTCCATTAGTTCTATTTTTCTAACTAATATCATTGACTGGTTCATTCTTGCATATTTGACATGAAACTGGTTTCTCTTTTTTGAATTACCACCTTAGGGTTGCCAGTAAATACTGTGTATAAATGAGCAATACTTCCCAACGTTATGTTTCTGCCAGGCCAATGTGTCTGA
Source organism: Protopterus annectens (assembly GCF_019279795.1). Taxonomy (NCBI): domain Eukaryota; kingdom Metazoa; phylum Chordata; order Ceratodontiformes; family Protopteridae; genus Protopterus; species Protopterus annectens. Next base: position 1,304,683,873 of record NC_056726.1, read on the forward strand.
AAAAGGTGAATGTAACATTTTCAGATATTCAATTTAAGACTACTGCCAGTAAAAAAATATGCTTTCTACACTGTGATGGCCTGGGAGTTTGTTTTAGGTAATGAAGTATGGCGACCACAGCACTCCAAAGTAAGAAAATTAGCTTTTTTTGGTACCTGACTTTGTTTCCTACAGGGAACCATGTCTCTCAGGAATTCATTCTAGACAAAGCACCATTTGATGAACCATGCTTCAGGCAGCAGTAATTTTTTTAGCTTCAGGTTTCATTTATTTTATTTGGCTTTCTTAAACTTAGTAAGCTCAGTGTAAAATTTCTGCCTAGATACATCTGAACAAATGACACTTTTAAAATGCTTTATTAGCATGTAAGTCATGACTGGTTTATTATAAACTTTTTTTACATAACAAAAGACTTCATTACATTATGTATGTATGTATGTATGTATATATATATATATATATATATATATATATATATATACATACATGTATGTATGTATATATATATATATATATATATGTGTGTGTGTGTGTGTGTGTGTGTGTGTGTTTTATATATATATATATATATATATATATATATATATATATATGTGTGTGTGTGTGTGTGTGTGTGTATGTTTATATATATATATATATATATATATATATATATATATATATATATATATATATATATATAATGTCTACTTATATATGTGTATATATATGGGTGTAGTTCATAAAACTTAAAATACTGAAATTCACAATATTGAAATCTCAGGGCTCCTACACCCCTGCTAATTATATATTCCAACTCTGAGCTCTCACAACAGTGGAGAAATGACAAATTCCCCTTTTCATTATTTTGAGTTTTCAGCATTTTGAGTTTTAATATTTTGAATTATCAGTCAGTTTTTGAATGATACGCATCATTCTATTTATCTACGCAAACATTATCTCTATAGTTTCTCCCTCTCTCTCTCTCTCTCTATATATATATATATATATATATGTATATATATATATATATATATATATATAAGAACATACATATCTCTCTGTATATGTAATTCAAATGTATGTCTGCATGCATGTATGTATGTATGTGCATGTATATTACACACACACACACACATATATATATATAACATGTTCTATACATATGCTGATACTCTGCATTTGCTTATCCTCAGCAGAACTTTAGCCATCTTAAAGCCTTCTAGTGCTGATATTTTACTTTCGCTTATCTGTAGGGATATTTAAGCTATTTTACAAAGCCTTTGGCACTATATTTAACTCCGGTCTGCTCAGGTACTTAGCGCAGAGCTCTGCCTTCAATTGTAACTCGCACGAGTTGCGCCCAGGCACAGAGCGCTATTACTCTGCATTTGCTAATCCTCAGCGGAATTTTTAGCCATCTTAAAGCCTTCTGGCGCTGAATTTAATTTCCTGGTCTGCTTAGGGAACTTACTGCAGGGCACTGTTACCAACTGTAACCTGCTCGAGTTGTGAATAGGCACAGAGTGCGGATACTTAACATTCGCTTCTCCTCTGTGATATTTTAGACATCTTATCAAACCCTCAGTAACTATATTTAATTTCCTGGGCTGCTCACAGAGCAAAATGCTTTCCCCTAATTCTGTCTGCTACACCAGGATTAGTTACATAATTTAAAAGTGCTTGTGCATTGTAATGCCATTATTTTTAGCTATTGTATGTTATCTGTATAAAGCTACAGTCCTAGCTCCATAAGTAGTTCAAGCAGCAGCAAATCACACAGTCCACAACTGCTGCCGTTATTTTATCTATACTAATATGCTAGGGGATAATGTTATTAAAATGCATTAGTAGTCTGAAGGTGGTTAAATGTGTATAATATCTGAACATGGAAAATGCCTCAACAGTCCAATATTGTATATTCTCTGTTTGATGTAGATTCTTGTGCTCTACCTTAGCCTATATATGTTATTTTCATTAAGTTATATGTATGATTATCTAAGTGATCCACACCTCAGAAAGTTTTGTAGCACTGTGTATTTTATGTTGCTTTGCATTCCCTGTTACAATGGTTAGGCAGCCTTGCTTAACATTTCTACTGTTCTGAGTCTGGCACTGTATGTTGCTGATATAATAGCTAATTATTTGCTTAGTAGTCCATCTAATTGTATTGTATCTCACACTAAGAATGATGCATGTTTTACTCAACTTATTTTGTGATCTAAGTGCCTCTGTTTTACTGTTTTAAAGTCAATATTCTGTCCACCTGTGTTAAACTCTAGTGATTCTCCTACTTCACTCAGTTACTTACTTCCACACTACCTCACCACCTCTCTTTCCCTCTACTGGCAGGACATCAACCTGGCTTTCTTCACAATTTTCTCAGTTTTTCTCTTTTTCTCTTACAGCTTGAAGCCTTGTGCTGTGATATGGGCTATTTTCCCAACAGATACCTAGTACTTCTAAGGAACCTCCCAACTGAAAGAATACCCTATCGGTAGAACCCACCCTGGAATACCTAGAAGTGTTTCCTACTGCCTCATTGTGTAGGTGATAACCTACTGATTTTAAATGTAACTCTAACATATTATACTATTTATCATATTCCTGTTGGTGGGCCAGCACACCCGTGGACCTACCCCAAGGCCATCCAACCCTCTCTCCCCCCTTTTTTTTCACAAACTTGTTCTGAGACTAGGTGTAGTTCATTTGTTCTGCCACTAAAGTACACAGCTTGTAATCCCTGCATCTTACCTGTATACTAAACTTTCTAGAGTTGCTGTATGAATTTATTTTCAGCTATCCAAGTTTAACTTTTTACATAGCTAACCGCACTGAAAGGAAATTGCAGACTTTAACCTATAAGTCAGTTAGGCAGTAAGACAGATGAGCTAGAAACTTACCTTATCTAAAGATTGCTGTTTTATTACTGCTTCTTATTTTCTTCTCCCATAATAAGTAAGACAAAAAGGACTCCACCAGTATTTCTCAGGAATTAGTGTCTCTAAGAAATGCCACGTACCTACTAAAGTTTTGTAAATTACAGTTTCACTGTAAAACTGATTACCTCTCAGCACCTTTTGGTGCTACCCGCTCCGTTCGCCCTACGGGCTCACTCCACTCCCCTACCCTACCCCAATTCTCACCCACCCCCAGTGGTCCTAGCCTTATACTTCCTAGACTACACCCTCTCTCATATCCAATCTATCCCAGACTCAAATTAATTTACCTAAGCCACACCCATCCTTTTATAGTTTTCCAGTACTCTGTCTCTTACAACCCCTACCTATACTACTTTCATCTGTCTCTCCACCCTTAGTATTTTTCTTCTTTACTACCCTACCTTAACTTGTCACTACCTAAACAACTTCTTTACCCACACAAGCTCTTCATCACTTTTACCCTACCTTATCATTATACAACTTCTTTATCCTTCCCATTTCTCTTTCATTACCTCCCTACCATATCTATATACTACTTAAAGAAAGCTCCTCTACTTGTAGCATCACTCTTCTCAACTACCCTATCTTAACTTCTTATCTGATACTATTACATCCTAGCCCTACCTGGCAGAAACTGTTTAAATTTACTAAGTAATATGTCTACAATAACTAAAACTATCCTATCCTTGGTAATACTCTCAGCCACTCTTATACCTATCCTCACCACTACCTATCTCCTCACCTCTTTTGAAAAGGTGAATTGCTACTACCTCAACTACTCTCCTAAACAAACATCTATACATAACAATGCCCTTACCCATCCCCAAATAAATATCACCTCCACTTCTAGCTACTTGCTACAAAAATATCATCGACTTACACCCATGAAATTAAACCAACCCACAATAAAACAAGTAAAATATCTACCTAGCCTTAAGTCTTACCCTCTTTCTGTACTAAAATCACCCACCTTAAAAGATGGTGACATCCACCCTAACCCAGGCCCTTCTAATCTCTCTACTTCACCTATTCTTAGTACCTCTCCCAACACCCTTACTACCCAGACCAGTCTCTCTAACTTCTTACTGATAGGTCATCTCAAATTCGCAGTATTAACAACAAAGTTGCCCATCTCCATGCCATTCTAGATATTCACTCCTTTGATATCCTCTGTCTTACAGACACCTGGTTAAAACCCACAGCTAAGGATAATGAAATAATCCCCCCAGGGTATAATATACTGAGACATGACAGAGTAAAATGCAAAGGAGCAGGAGTAGCCTTACTGTTCAGAAATGAACTACACGTCTCCTCTATACCTAATAACCCACCTGAAAATAGTAAAGTTGAACTCTTAATCACTAGATTTCAACTCAATCCCACCAAAGCACTTTATATAATCTGTATCTACCTACCCCCAGGTAATAACATTACTACAATAGAGGATACCCTATGCTGGATATTTACTACTTTCCCACAAGAAACTATTTTTCTAGGAGATGTCAATACTGACTGGAATAGTATCAATACAGATAATCCTTCTTCTCATATTAATCTGCATGGCTTTAACCAAACTATCTCCACCACCACTAAAATTAACAAACCAAATAATAAAGAAACTGTACTAGATTGGATACTAATCAATAAACAAGAACATACTTATAAAGTAGGAACCTTGCCTGACGATGTAAGTGATCACATGCTTACTTACATCATTAGACAAAAGAATGACATTTCCAATGCCCCCAACTACAGGACTTCTCGAACCAAGAAAAACTTTCAGCCTGTATTATTTCAAATGGAACTTAGTGCCTGTGACTGGAACCCTCAAAACACTCTCCCTCTTGAAGAAGCTGCTATATATTTCAATAACAAATTCTTAGTCCTCGACAGGCATGCATCTAAATGATCTATTAGAACAAAATCCAAACCTGCTCCCTGGCTCTCAAAAGATACCAGACAAAAAATATTACTTAGAAATAAATCCTGGGCTAAGTGGAGAGCAACCAGAAATACCCCAGATCAACAAACCTTTAGACAGTTGAGAAATGCTACAAAAAAAGCTATTCTCTGTGACAAAAAAGCTACTATTGCAAGCTGCAGCAAATTCACCACAATAATCCACAAATATTCTGGGCAAGCGTGAATAACCTCCTTCGTCCAGGCCACTCTAGCACTCCTTCCTCTCTAGGGTCAGAAAACAATACCTCCCATCAAACTGCCAATGCCTTTAACACTTTCTTCACAAACACCATACAAACTCTAGCCAATCAACTAGCTACAGACAACTCTGATCTACCTAACTCCTCACCTCATACTAGGCCAACATTCCAACTACAACCTATCCCTACCTCTTACATCCAAAAACTTTTCCATAAACTTAAGCCTTGCACCCCCTCTGCCAATAACTTACCATCTGAATACCTACAGCAAGCAGCTAAAGTAGTCACCTATCCAATATCCATTCTGATAAACCGTACTATAACTGAAGGAACCATTCCAGATCTCTGGAAAATCTCCCACATTATTACCTTACACAAAGGAGGTAACTCTAATGACTATTCTAACTACAGGCCTATAGCTCTCCTTTCTCCATTAGCCAAGATTAAGGAAAAATGTATTCACCATCAGCTAATGAACTACTTACTTCAACATAACATTCTAGCAAACTGTCAGCATGGCTTCAGGCCTTTTCGTAGTACCACCTCAGCTCTCCTATCCTTCAGCAACACCATTAATAATAACCGCAGTAATAACACCCTCTCATCAGCACTCTTCCTCGACCTGTCTAAAGCCTTTGATATGGTTAACCATCTCTTACTCATAAACACTCTGTCATCCCTCTCTCTTGATGCCAAAGCAATTCTCTTGTTCAAGTCTTACCTTAGTAATAGACAGCAAGCAGTTCTTTGGGAAAATCAACTACCATCTCACCTTCCTATCTCCCTGGGAGTCCCCTCAAGGCTCTATTCTTGGTCCTCTTCTTTTCTCATTATTCATCAATGACCTTCAAATAGCCATTCCTCAAACCACCTGTATACAATATGCTGATGATTCTACTATCATATGCTCTGCCAACTCTATATCTGAACTTCAATCTTTAACCCAGACAGCTTTCAACACAGTAGAGGCATGGTTCTCTAAATGGTGCCTTCTTTTGAACACCAAAAAGACCAAGCTACTACTGTTTACAACAAACAGCAAGTCCTCCCCCATAGATTTCTCCAGTCAATCCAGTAATGGCACTTTTATATCCCCGGACTCTTCCACCAAACTATTAGGAATTACAATTGATAATAACCTCACCGTTGACAATCACATTAATAACACTATTAAATCTGTAAATAAAAAACTGGGCTCCCTATATAGGATAAAACCTTTCTTAACTCCAACAGCCAGAATGACTATTGCCTACTCCCATCTAATTTCAACTCTTCTGTATGCAGCACCCATATATACTAATCTAAAAAAAAATAATCTTACCAAACTAGCCAATTCCTATAATAGTATTGCTAGATTTGCCACTGGAAACTGATATAGAACTCACCACTGTCTTAACCTTCACCAACTAGACTGGCTGGAACTAAAAAACCTTCTGATACTTTCCCAACTTTCCATCGTTCATAAGATTTTTTACCAACCTAACAATACTCCAATATTAAACAACCTTATAGCACCCTATAGGAATCTTGATTCCTTACGCTCCTCTAATAAACTTCTAGCCAGTACCACCAAGTTTAACAACTTAGCTGGTGATTCACTGTTCTCAAATACCATTGGAAAACAATGGAACCTCTTGCCATCTGACCTTACCTCAATTCCATCCCTTCCTCTCTTTAAACAAAGTCTTAAGAAGCACCTTAAAACTCACTGGCTATGCCCCTGCTGTTACCCAGACTGATCCTCCGGATTTCTCTTTGTCATCTCTTGACTTCCTACTTTCCTCCACTCTGGGCCGGATTCACAAAACCTCCGTGTAAGACGTAATATGTCTTACTCGGAGGCTGCAGTTGAACGGTATGACGTCAGCGTGCCATGAATATTCATGAGGGCACGCTGACTCATCCGTAACTCTTACACGGACTGAGTAGGCAAGCAGGGGCGTGTCCGACTGCCGAGCAGTCTAAAAGTCCACGCCCCTGCAAGGTTTTAAAAAGCATAATGTCAACAGACAAGACCGAGTCCGCTCAAATGTACTTGCACCCAACACCACACTCTTTGACACTGTAAACCCCCATCAGAGTTATAAAATGGGAAAAATTAAATTTTTTTTTAAATCCACGATATAGCTGCCCATATTTGCACTTGTTTGCGCGGGTGTACCCATTGCTTAACCACAGTTAACAATTGTGACATTGAAGAGCATACAAGAACTACTTATGCAAATTAATCCAAATAGCAATAGCATAATGGTAGAGCGTATGCACAAAGGGAAGGCATTCACGGTTCAAGTCCCACCACTCCCCTTCTTATTTATGTTTTAAATTAGTATTTGAAATAATACCAGACAAATATGATTAACATTTTATTAAAAGCAGTGCCATGGCCAATGTATCAGTGAACAAAATATATATTTTTAAAAGACCCAGATATATAATAGCCTGCCGTTAAGCAACGTTTTACACAGCTAAACACAGGTGCCCATAGTTTAATAGCGCTATTCCCATCTAAACAGAGGTGCCCATACTTTAATAGCACTTTATCCAGCTAAACAGAGGTGCCCATAGTTTAATAGCGCTTCATCCAGCTAAACAGAGTTGCCCATAGCTTAATAGCGCTTCACCCAGCTAAACAGAGTTGCCAATAGTATAATAGTGCTTTACCCAGCGCAATAGAGTTGCCCAATATTTAAAAACGCTTTACCCAGCATAATGTGTTTGCGCGGACGTGCGCGCCGCGCCAACCAGGGCACCGTAGGGCACAGGGGAGCAACGTAGAGCTAAGTTGCTTAAAAGGAGCCACACCCCCTAGCCTGTCTAGACAGTATTAAAATAAAAGAATGACAAGGTTTGAAACCCGGACCCTTTGCATCATAATCAAAGTACAGAACCACTAAGCCATGACAACATAGGGGAAACAGCCACTATTAACATACATAAACTTAGGAATGGTAGTTTAACCATTACTAAGCAGATCTGCAGTCAGCTGAGAATTTTACAAAATGGCCAATCACAAAAAAGTGCGGGAAATGCAGCATATTTAAGCCACACAGGTGGGAATACACTCCATAACTGATTGTAGCTCACATCTGCGGTCAGAGTGTCTGGTGTTGGAGAGGGAGTGCGCTTCCGAGCGCAGAGATGAGGCACCGAGGAGTCCAAATACATGGTTTGGCTCCTAGTCCACCGTCACAAGGCAAGACTCCTGCAGGGCCAGTTCCAAGGGACTGAGTACAAGGTAGAGGCTTGGAACCAGTTAGCTCCTGACCTCACCAGTGCCACAGGTATTCCCCGGACTGGTGAGCAGGTCCGTCACCACCATGCAGACCTGAAGAGACGAAAGGAGGACCGCCTGAACCAGTGAATACAGGAGGCCCAAGGGATGCGTTATGACCCACAACTGAGTATGTAGCCATGGAATGCAGTATGTAAGGATTTAAAATGGAGTATGTATAAAGGATAGGAATGTCTCAATATCCCTTCATTTACTTTACAGCTGCAGGTGACCGTGTTACAAATCAGCAAGCCTATGAAGATAGGCTGCGCCGCCAGGCAGGTTAGTGATTATTCTGCATGTATTGTTATATAAAATATGGGAGAGAGCATGAAAGAAAGTGTTGTAGCCAATAATACAGCCATAAAATGGACTGAATAAGTCCTCTTCATGTACTGTCAGATAAAAACGTTAGAGAAGCAGAAAAAGAGTGTAGTAACCCATTAAGAAAGGTAATAAATGTCTGGAATAATATCTCTGCAGGCACTGTCATATAAAATAATATGTGAGTGAGCCTGAAAAAAGAGTGTGCTAACCTATTAATAAAGGTATAATATGTCGTGAACATGTCTGCCATATATACCGTTAAAAGAAATAAAGGAATGAGCCTGTGGAAAAGTGTGTAATGTCATTAATAAAGGTCTAAAACCCAGAGTGTGCCTGTTTCACTTAGTATGAAATGTTGTTGTACCCTTGCATTATACAAATAGTAATGTGTTAGAAAGTGCTGGCAACCCAGAGTTCTGCAGTCCCATCTAAAGTGGGTGATGGAAGTGCTAGTAGCTGTGAAGTAAATATACAGTTCTCAACAGTCAGTTACTGGCTGGCATGCATAAGTAAATCTGGCACATGAGTAGCATGTGAATATGTTCCCCAGAAATGTAAGTGTGCTTCAATAAATGCAGGGTTCTATACAATTAGAAGTGAAAATGTCATGTGAAAACATCCAGATATGTAGATAAAGAAATATAAATGCAACCACGAAATATGTAGCAGTAACATCTACATCCTAAACAGTTAGTATGTGAGATATAGGTCAAGTATAGATTGAACTAGCCAAACCCATTACACAACCTAATGCATGGTGGCAAGTGTAATAATACATGTAGGGAATATACACCTGCAGTCACTAGGAATGTAATGTAGAGTAAAAGTGTTTATAAGATGTTAATGAAGGTTTTTTCTACACCCTACTGTTTGTGCATAAACCATGCAATTCTGCACCTCAATGGGTATGTGTAACCTTAAATATTTGTCGTGATATATGTCCTATTGTTCCATAAATATTTGCACTCATGTTGATGCATGTGCCCTGTTCAAACACCATGTTCATGGTGGCCTGTTGCTACCAATCATCCCTGCATGCGGTTGGAATAACCACTGTTGTTCAATATATACTTGTGTTATGTTTGCTGTTCAACTGTTGGAACTGTAGTGTGTTGGGTTAATGGGAATATTACTGCATGCTGTTACAACTAATCTGGAATGCTGTTGTTTATGTTGTAATGAAACTCACCGAATCACAGAATGTATCGGAAGGCCGGTCCCAGCGGACCCACCTGTCCCTCCTCAGTTGGCGAGTGCACCTAGCACCAGTGGCCCTGGTGCCCAGCCTGGACTCCCCTCCTCCATTGGTCCTGTTCCACCTTCAGGTGGAAGTGCTGCAGGGGATGGGGCTCATCCCCCCCATGCAAGCATGGGTGAAGAAGGGCCACCCGTCACCCTTCGAAGGGTCCGGGCTGTGGTGCGTAGGGAGATCCAGCGTTCAGTCGATGATCCCCTACACCAGCTTGAGGCGAGAGTGGTGCATCTCATGGGTGAGCCTACCCGTCCTACTTGGCCTCCAGCACAGCCACTCCCGGGGCTGTGAAGGTGCAGTGGTGACTACCCATGAGTGGGGATCTCAGTTCCACTGTTACCATCTGTGGGCTCGTAGGCTTGCGATTTCCAAACAAACTTCCCTGTCAATTGTGTTCACCCACCCCATGTGTCAAATTCTGCCCCTGTATGCGTCTTGTTTGTTTTGTCTGTTTACCTCCCCAACCTACCTCCCCAAATATACCTATTTCCCCACCTCACTTACCACTCTCACCTGAAAAAAAAAGGGCAATCTGTACCCGAAAAAAAATTACGCCCCATACATAGCTTTCCATTTTGCACACATGTCCATAGGACATGTACACCGATAATTCTAATTGGCAGTGCAACAATCTATGTTGTCCTCACCCCTCTCTCAGGGGTGGAAGGTCTCAGAATTCACTCCAAATTTTCAACATATGCACAGCTGTTGCTGTTAAAGAAATGAGCAGCTATGGGACTTCCCTACACCCTTCCTGCACATCCCGAGATTGTTTTCCTACTGTCTGTCCCTGTCTGTGCCCCCTTTTTTCACCACTTTCCGATCTTCCCATTTTCTTTTGTTTAAAAGAAATTAGCATGGGGGTTAGCGGGAGTAAGCACTTTTAAGCAGTAGTTAGCAGGGGTGCGCGAGTGTGAGCTTGTGTGTGCGCTTAGCTAAGCATTGCTAAGAGTCACGCAAACCCACGCCAACTCGCTTACAACTGCTTAAAAGTGCCTTTGTCACTCTGTATGACAAGGCCCTTGTATTGCTCAGCAGCAAAATAAAATACCCTTGTCAGTCTCAAACCCCACACCTTGGACTCACCAGTCTGCATGA